>NC_134403.1:73358707-73708207 GCF_038048845.1 Mixophyes fleayi | reverse complement strand
GAGCTTAAAATACCATAGTGCAGGTGATAGGAGGAGAAACCGGAAAACAGGAGACAAGCCAGGAACGGCCTTATGGTTCGTGGGTCCGTAGCAAACAGGATAGTCTGAGGTAGGCCAAAGGTCAGGGCAGGTTGTGAGCAAGGAAGTCCAGTATGCAGGCAGAGGTCAGGACAATCAGCAAACAAGGGGGTCCAAAACAAGCCAAGGGTCACAACAAAAATCAGTCCAAATTCGGGTATCCACAGGTAAACCTGGAGCTGGTCAGCAAGTGTGGTGCACAGAAGCTATAACCGGCAGGGGAAGCTAGTACTGTTAGGCAATGAAAAGGGGCCAGAAACGAGCCCCACAATAGCCACAAGAGGCAGATTATTAATTATGCCCTGCTCACACGCCCCAGCAGTCAGATCTTAATGCTGGGATGTGGTGAACTGACAATAGCATCTCAGTCACTTAGACAACGGCTGGGATGTAGTGGGTGGAAGTGGCGTCGCTGCTGTCAGGGGAGCAGCCGGGATGTGGCCAGAAGAACAAATAACCAAGCCAACACGAGTAGCACAGTGGCTCGTGACAGCATGTATTCACCTAAATAGGTAATGATACCTACAGAAAACAACTGTGTTTGGTGGTAGACTTCGTGTATTAGTTCTTGGCAGGATTATGGAAAATAAGGATTACATAAGGTTGGGTGTTTGGGGTGTTTTGGGTAGTAATACTTACGGCCCTCAATGTCATCAACTCATCCCCAATCCTAACAAACTGCCACAAAAGCTGTGGATGTGGGTTAAGGACCCAGAGAGAGGAGAGTTTGGCAGTGTTTCTTCCTGCCTGTGATGTCACCCAGTAAGCCAGGCCAGCTGTTCAGAGCATTGCTGACCACCTGGTTAATTGAATTTGAGTGAGTTTTGTATGCAATCCTCCAGCTTTCAGTCATCTCCCATTGTGGTAGTCACACATATCTAGTTATTACACCACTATCCTTCACTGATCAAACAAGACAAAACAAACTCAACAAATTAATAAAATATATTTCCCCAGCTTCCATGTGTCTTAGGATGTGTAACCTTTCCAGTGGCCCTTGTAATGATGGCAGACAAAAATTCCAGAGCTTCATTATGCTAGTTGACCTGTATCACTAAGTAACTGTAGAACGTAGAACGTCAAAGCAAGCAATTTTTTGTACTAATCACTGCCATTATTATTATTATTCATTTTTATTTATAGGGCACCACTAGGTATCCGTAGCGCCGTACAGGGACAGACAGAAACACGATACAGGGTGAGACAGCACGGTACAGTTAACAAAAAGCACAGTAAGTTGGAAGCTCAAAGTACAGCTAGATGAGAGGTGAGAGCCCCCAGCAGGGTAGAGAGAGGGGTAGAAGGGCAGGAGGATCTCACGGAGGAGACAAGGAGCTGGAGAGCAGAGTTAAGGTGGGGGAGAACAGGAGGAGAGGAGGCCCTGCTCGAAGGAGCGTACAATCTAAGGGGAGGGTAGGACGGACAGAGACGCAACTGATAATGTAGTTTCCAAGCAGGCCAAATAGATTATCTGGTTTGGCATTACGTTATTCTATACAGGGATTCCAGTGACATCACACAATGATAAGCATGAAGATAGGTAGTTTGATCCGAGAGGAAGACAATCCAAATTCCATTTTGTCACAAAACAGATGCTTCATGCTCAGTATGAGGTAATCCCAGCGACCAACACAGACCATTTAGCTGGCCAGTTTTGCCACTTCAACAGCAATTATGAGTATCAAGATCATCCTTCAGTTGCGGTGTGTTTTGCTTAAGAGCTTTTTACTACATTTCTTTTGGATACATACAGGGAAGATGTCTTGAAGCCGAAAAATTTCTATTAATCCCTACCCTGTAGAAATCCATTTTATCAGTGGTTCAGCGTTTGGCTTCTAGTCCACTTTGAGGAGATAGATATGTCTATTTCTACATCATCATTATTACATTTTAGAGTATTAGTTTTAAAAGTATCTTTATATAACTTTTGTCTTTTCTTTTATGGTAGTTGCCATTAGAGTGCATTTTCTGCTTCTCCTTGTATAGATTTTTAAGATAGCACAAATGAACATAGTGCAAATTAATTCAATTATATTTTAAAATATTTATACTTTTCCATTATCAGTCCCCTTGTTATTCTAGTCCTGTCATGTATCACCTTCATGCTGAACACCAAATCCTTTGCATTGGCTTCCCTGATATCAAAATGATATCTCTTCGACTACAAACATGAAATGGAAATGCTACGTCTCTTTGTACTGTTGGCCAGAAAAATATGTTCATGTCATGTCCTAGACAAGGTTAGTTCAGCTGTTCAGTAAGTGCGGCTATTGTTAGGCAGAGAGTTCTTATTGAGGAAGTCATGGAAACCATGCTGTTTGTTATTTTCTAACCATCCTTACTTGGAAATTCATGGTGCACATCCTGCAATAAGATACAGTGTTCATTACAGTTCAATTCAGGAATGTGTTTTGAGTTTTTTATTTTTTTCCCCAGCATTTTTATTGATCTGCCATTTATTGATGTGCAGTTAGGAACATGGTATATTTTACAAGAGAGGCAGGAAAATACCTAGCATAAAGTGTTGAAGACATTTCATATCTTCATTCACTACTATGAAAATGAATAGGAGTTCCAGGCATTGACAAGAGTCATTGCAACTTCATGCAATGACATTGGATATCACATTGATAATGAAAATGGGGTTATTGTCCTTCTACTTACTCCTGACTCCCTGTAGACCCCTTGGAGCCTGCTCTTTTACAGCACTGAAACACCACATTGGTGTTTCAGTGATTGTGGAGTAGGACAAAAGTATATAAACAATTAAAAATAAAACGGGACAGTCATTATGGCAATGGGATAAGTGCTATGTAGCAATGGGATAAGTGATATGTAGCAATGGGATAAGTGATATGTGGCAATAGGACAAGTGATATGTGGCAATGGGATAAGTGCTATGTGGTATGGGATAAGTGATCACAATGATCACTTATCCCATCACTTAAAGATCACAATGAATGAAATTGTGTTTGGTGCAATGGTGGAATTACTGCCACTTCAAGAGTGCAACTGTTGCGGGACGAGGGGAGTTCAGAGGCCTTTCCTGAGTGTGCAGGGGTCTGGTGCATGAACGTTGAAGCCCCAACCCTCCCCACATTTTGTTGTGGGACCAGGAGATTTTTCACACCTGGCTTGGCGTATGTAAGAGAGAAAATGGGATGTATATATATATATATATATATATATATATATATATATATATATATATGTATATATATATCATTTTTTTATCACATTTATCAACCTAGTCAATATTTATTGTGAGAGATAAGAATGTGAGTAGTGTAAGGGGATAAATTATAGTGTCACTAGAACATGGTAGAACATAGTAGAGAGGTTGTGAGGGGGTGTGTGCTATGTGCATTTAACAGGTGGTAGAGATGATTATACTACAGTGGGTAGGAAAAAAGAGGAAGATTGAATATTTTTGTAATATGTAATAATGTATATAAAGAGTATAACTATATACTATAAAATGATGAAGGATGTACTAGCAAAATAAGAGCAAACATATGAGAACAATAAGCAATAAGTAGAAAGATCAATAAATAATATACAAAATAAAAGAAAAATAAATATATATTTAATGGTACCAGGAAAATGTAATTATTATGCAGAAGTAGGTAAGTAGTGCAAACTATGCAATTGGTACATATGGTGTGTGTGTGTACGTGTGTGAAAAATAAATTAAGCGTTGACATAGAATAATGTATTAAGCATGTTACAGATAAAATAACCAGATAAAATAAATAATAAATGTAAAATATTTTGGTATAATATTAACATAATAAAAAAGGAAGCTGACATTATAGGAAGCAAGACAATAGGTCAATCAAAATATAAAAAACACAAATAAAAATAAGTATTATAAGCTGTGGTGCTATAATTAGTACAGACATATTTCACAACATAATGCTCTTCAGGGTGCTCTGGATTATTTGTTGAGTGTTGAGACCTATGTAGACTTCATCTATTAGTCACAGCTCTGTATGTTATTAATCCACTATATAGATCTATTAAATATTGGATCTATTAGTGTTGGGAATAGAAGGAACCTGTAGCTGGGGCTATAAAGAATCTCCACTGTTAAAAAAAAAATAGAAGTTAAAACACTGTTAAAAGGATCTGTCTATCTTTGCAAAAGAACAATAAGTGTTATAAGATTCTCTTTTGCTTTTATTTGTGTGGTAAATGCATTACTCTGGGAATGACAACAAGCTGGGTTAGTAACATTTGTTCTGTCTAGTGTATTTAAAGCTTAACAGGGGCAGTAAACTCCAATTCCTTGAGGATCCAGAGTTTGTAGGTCATCTGCAAACACACCTGTCTTTCAGTTTTGTGTCACTAATGGTGTCATTTGCTCTGAATAGATGTGAAGAATGGCCTAGAATGCCGTTCTGTCTTCACTAGCAGTATTTAGCTGGAACAATATACTAACATTAAGCAGATGTACTGTGGATGTTAAACATCTGCAGAATAGAACTCCATACCCTGAGTATACATTTTAAACTGCGGAAAAAGACATATAGGAATAGAAGAAATACACATTGACACTTTAAGGGAGAAGTTAGTAGTTATGGAACCTTGTAAATCTATTCCCGGATTACAAGGAGACTTCATGCAGTAAGACACATGCAGACAAAGCTGAGGCAACCAATGGAGAATCTGATGCATTTATAGGGTAGATACTCTGCATAATACACAACTGTACTTTAAATCTACAATGTGATATTCTTCCATACTTATACTACAACAAATGTGGAAACAGCACTCATTAAATCCATCAATGGCATCATGTAATAAAAATATTATGTTTATGGGAAACGTGATATATTATTTTGTCAGACAGTCACCTGGTGAAAAAGATTTATCACATAGCAGAATTTAAGCAGCCTAAGTGCTCTCATTGGTTACATTTTCCACATTTACTCTAATAAACTCCAGCCGTCGGACTTTACTATAAAGTGCACTCTTAGCTCTGCAATACATGGCAGTGCTAATGCTGCATTCTAAAACAAAAATAAAAATTCCATTGGGGCGCTCCACTAAGGTATGCAGCTGTGTATGACAAGAAAGAATATCCACCAATATTGAAAACGATATATGTATACAAAAGATTCATATATATACACTTGCGCTCCCTTCTTAGTACAATAGGATGATCACACTTCGGGTGTACTCTTCACCTAATGTATATGAATACACAATGACCCTAGAAGACTCAGAGGTCCAAAAAACAAAGATAGCAAAACATAGTGTAAAATGTCACAGATGTCACACCTAAAATAGAGTCCATCACCATATAGGAATATATCTTCAATCTTCTACCATGGATAACCAGTGTGTATAAGAATGACACAGTGATCCTTTATTCCCCAGAACCCCTTCGGGTATATGCTTACTCAGAGCAGGAAATCATAAGCTTCTTTTAAACTTCTTTAAAACATCATCTCCCTTCAATCTGGCGTCTTATTCCTCACTCCATTCATCAATCCATATGGACAGAGAAATGACAATAACAAGAAGGAGGGGGAATCTTGTGCATTAAATCGATAAAATGGTTTTAATAACAAAATATAAAAACAGAAATAGCAGTAATTTGGGACCCGTACCGAATGGCAGAGAAAATGTCAGCATTCAGAGAATTCGACCAGATGAAAAAAGTCTGTAGCATAAACGTTACTCTCCAACACTCTCTCCTCTGTCCAATCACCGAATCCCGCAGCCAACGCGTTTCTACCCAAAACGAGGGTCTTTATCAAGGCTATGGTTACGCTATGTTTTGCTATCTTTGTTTTTTGGACCTCTGAGTCCTTTCTAGGGTCATAGTGTATTCAAATTATTAAAGTAATTCTATCATTCTAAAATAAGCATTGCCCAATCAATTGTATGTGTGTCCAAAGCACAAAGTGATTTATTTTAGAAGATGTAAATAGTCAACAATTCAATACATTATTATATAATGATAAAGTACAGTACAGCACAGCCAATACCAAAAGATAATACATACATACCGCTGCAATTGCATGCGCTCGCTGCGCACCCACGGGACCCGATAGACAGTATTCTGTATAGAATACTGTGTCAGAGTTGACTGAGGCCCCAGTGAGATGCAGCTAATATATATACAGTCAGTGTTTCATTGTGAACAATAGAGATGACGTAGATTGTTTCTATAGGTCCAGACGTTGGGTGGGTCCAGGCCAGACAGGTAATAGGTTGATTCAATCTAAGGAATCCAAAGGTGGGGGTCTTCTCTCCAGGGGGTCTGCTCCTTTCATAGCCAGTATCATACAAAGGTTTACTCTCTAATATCAATAACTAAAGTATGCAATGTGCGATCTCTTCGCCGACTGCACCGGACAGCTGCTGATGATTAGGGCTTCAATATGATATCAGGCATGACACCTTTCCTATTACCTAAACCTTTAATAACACTACAATGTACATATAATCACTATATATATATATATATATATATATATATAGACTAATAATAAACTGAATACTATCTGCTCCTGAATTACAGTGTAACAGAACCAATATGAAATTATATAAATAACTAACTGTTGTAATGCGAGTGTGTGCGTGCGTATTTTACCGTGCGATCGCATCACACCACGTAACACGTGGCGTACGCTTCGCAATACGCACGGCAAACCAATATTAAACCAATATACTTTCGTTCATCCAATTATACGACTTCAACAATATACATCAGGTAAAGAGTACACCCGAAGTGTGATCATCCTATTGTACTAATGTTGCATTCTAACTGAGTGATCATCAGCCTAAACTTTAACAGTGTAAAAAATAAAGATTTGTTGAAAAAAAGAATGTCGCCCCTTCCCCAAAATGGAATAAAGCACCTGGCCTGGGCTAGGTTACTGCTAACGCGAGGGGACATGGCAAAAGCCGTAGCCAGCTCCATGTCATGGCAGACTCGGCTGGTCACACTACAGTCATGGCCAAAATTTATGAGAATGACACAAGTATTGATTTTCAAAAAGTTTGCTGCTTCAGTGTTTTTAGAACTTTTTGTCAGATGTTGCTATGGTATACTGAAGTAAAATTACAAGCATGTCATAAGTGTCAAAGGCCTTCTTTTTGAAGACCTCTGTCATTCAACTTTTGGGCCACATACTGACTGATGGGTTCCCATTCTTGCCTAATCAATGCTTGAAGTTTGTCAGAATTTGTGGGTTTTTGTTTGTCCACCCACCTCTTGAGGACTGACCACAAGTTCGCCACTTAGTTATCACTTTTCTCTTATGACAAGGTGCTCCATCATGCTGGAAAAGGCATTGTTCATCACCAAACTGTTCTTGGATTTTTGGGAGAAGTTGCTCTTGGAGGATGTTTTGGTACCATTCCTTATTCATGGCTGTGCTCTTAGGCAAAATTGTGAGTGAGCCCATTCCCTTGGCTAAGAAGCAACCCCACACATGAATGGTCTCAAGATACTTTTCTGTTCTCATGACACAGGACTGGTGGTAGCACTCACCTTTCCTTCTCCGGACAAGCGTTTTTCCAGATGCCCCAAACAATTTGAAACTGGTTCATCAGAGAAATTGACTTTACCCCAATCCTCAGCAGTCCAATCCCTGTACCTTTTGCAGAAAATCAGTCTGTACTTTTTTCCTGGAGAGAAGTGGCTTCTTTGCTGGCCTTCTTGACACCAGGCCATCCTTCAAAAGTCTTTGTCTCACTGTGCGTGCAGATGCACTCACACATGCCTACTGTCATTGCTGAGCAAGTACTGCACTGGTGGTGCCTTGATCCTGCAGCTGAATCAACTTAAGATGGTCTTGGCGCTTGCTGGACGTTCTTGGGTGCCCTGAAGCCTTCTTCACAACTATTGAAGCTCTCTCCTTGATGTTCTTGATGAACCGATAAATGGTTTATTTAGATGCAATCTTACTAGCAGCAATATCCTTGCCTGTGAAGCCCTTTTTGTGCAAAGCAATGATGACTGCATCTGTTTCCTTGTAGATAACCATGGTTAACAGAGGAAGAACAATGATTTTAAGCACCACCCTCCTTTTAAAGCTTCCAGTCTGTTATTTTAACACAATCAGCATGACAGAGTGATCTCCAGCCTTGTCTTCGTCAACACTCTCACCTTTGTTAAGGAGAGAATCACTGACCTCATGTCAGCTGGTACTTTTGTGGCAGGACTGAAATGCAGTGGAAATGTTGTTTTTGGATAATGTTCATTGTCATGGCAAAGAGGGACTTTGAAATTAATTGCAATTCATCTGATCACTCTTTATGACATTCTGGAGTATATGCACATTGCCATAATAAAAACTGAGGCAGCAGACTTTGTGAAAAATATAATATTTGTGTCATTCTCAAAACTTTTGGCCATGACTGTATAAAAGGGGAAATCTGCAGCATGGGGTCCCTCTGTTATGGTATGATACAGCTCTAACCTGTTTAGCATGGGACTGAATCCCCTAAGGAAATCGGGCTAAAAAAAAAGATTGCACCCACCAAAGTGCTGATAGCCCTGGAGCTCCTCCCAACAACCCTGCAGTAGGTGTTGGGGTAATAAAGCATTATTACTACTGGTACCAGCAAGCCTGGCAGCCATAAACTGCTTATAGAGCTACAAGTGCCATCATACACATGGCTGCTAGAGCATACTGGCACTTGTAGTACTACATGCACCTGCTTGCCAAAGCATCTCGGGCGCCTGCTGGGACCTTTAGCGCCATATAGAAAAATAAAGCAAAAAACCACACACCATAGAAAAATTCCTTTATTTAAAATAAAGGATCACTCATTCCCTCGTTCACCAATTTGTTAAAATACTAATTCCAAAGCAATTATTTTTTGTTCTTGATCTTCATGCTAATCCATATGAATGGAAAAATCCCTACAATAACCAAATAACTTCACCAATACCCTTGGAGGTAATGGTAGTTTATGTTTTTATGTAGTAGAGAATTTTGAATGTAAGCTCCACAGGGGGCAGGAATTATTAAAATATTCTCTGTTAAGCACTGCATATGAAGGCGCTATATAAGTAAAGGTTAATAAATAAATGCTTAATATAATCATAGCCGGATTAAGGGGGGGGCACAGGGGGCACGTGCCCCGGGCCTCCCTCTCTCCGAGGGCTCCCAGCCGCCCACATGACTTCCCCTGTCAGTTGCTGTCAGATGCGGCGGCCCCACTGTCGCATGCGATCCCTCTGATCCGTCCCCCCCTCCCACTCAGTGATAGGCCAAACATTCGGCCTATCACTGAGAGCTCTTGTGTCACATGGGACATGCATCACATGACGGGTGCCGTCCCATGTGTGAAGTGCTGCAGAGAGCGTGCGGCGCGGATGGAAGAAGGTAAGTGTTATTAGTGTGTGTGTGTTTTGTTATGTTATGTTATGTCATGTCAATGCAGAGTGTTTGTGGTTAGCGTATACGTGGGTGTGTGGGGGTCAGCATATGAATGTAGTGTGTTTGTGTGTGTCAGCATTTGAATGCAGTGTGTGGGGGGGGGGGAGTGAATTAATGCAGTGTGTATGGGGGCCAGTGAATTAATGCAGTGTGTGTGGGGGCCAGTGAATTAATGCACTGTGTGTGTCTGTGTGTGGGGGGGGGGGCTGTAAATTAATGCACTGTGTGTATGTGGGGGGGGGCAGTAAATTAATGCACTGTATGTGTGTGTGGGGGCCAGTGAGTGAATGTAGTGTGTGTGTGTGTGTGTGTGTGGAGCCAGTAAATGACTGTAGTGTGGGAGGGGGGTCTTCATATAATGTAAGTAGGCTACTAATTTAACTGTGGAGTGCACGTGGGGGCTACTTATTGGGTGCTATTTTATTTGTGGGGTGATGGTGGGGCTAGTTAATTTAATAGTGGGTCCTATGAATTTAAGATGGAGTAATTGGACCTTTAATTTAATGTTGGGGTGGTGAGCTATTCATCGATTGTGGGGCTGTTTGGGGAGAATGAGGTCTATTTATTAAATGTGATTATGAATTATTTAATGCCTGGGATTGTTGTGGGAAATGGTAATATTTGTTAAATGTAAATGCTATTTAAATTATTGTTGGGGCTGATTGGAGGAAGGGAAATAGGTTTATATATTAAATGTGTTTGCTATCTAATGTCAGGGTTGGTTGGAGGGTAAGAGATCTATTTAGCAAATGTGAATATTATTATTTTAATGTTGGGACTGGAGGAAGGCCTAATTATAAAACGTGAGTGCTATTAATTTAACACTGGGACTGTTTGCAGTTTTCTAAATTTTATGTACCCATTTTTTTCCCCTAATTAGGGCCTCCAAATTAGCTAAAGTAACCAGCAGCCACAAGTGGTGATAGTGACAAGAAGAGTAGGAGAAAGCAGGACAGTCTGCCAACTGTCTTGAATCTGATAGGACAGTCCCGAATTTGGGTGACTGTCTCGCTGTTAGGAACCCCTCCAGCCAGTACATCAAAACCCGGAGTCTGCTCTGAAGTCTGGTGTTCACTGGAGCCCCTAGTGGTGGGGACAGACTTGGCCGCAGACAACAGAGGGTTGTGAGTTGTACACTGACTGGGGAGAACCCAGCAATAGAGTATAGGAGCAAACAGCAGAGTGAAGTCCAGGCAAGGGTCGAGGGCCGGCAGCAGACAGAGTATCCAGTAGACAAGCCGAGGTCAGAGGTTACAGGCAAAACAGCAGCGTAAGAGTCCAGGCAATAAATCAAGGGGCACAGACAGTTAAACGTAGTCAGGTATCCAGGCAAGGGTCGGCAACAATAAACAGATACAAGAGCAAGCAGGTGCAGAGAGCAGGCTAGAGCACTGAAACAGGAACTATAACCGGCAGTGAGGCCCAGTCCTCACTGCCTTAAATACTATGATGGTCAAATCAGAAAGGAGGAGGACAGGGCTGATAATCAGCCTCAGGAGGCTGCTGATTAATTACTAGCTGGGAACTAGCATAGGTCATATTACAACCAGAAACATGTATGAATGACAAATAGAATCATGCGAGAGCTCCACCTGGAGTTGGAGGATGTCCCTACAACCTCCAAAAATATAACAGTGCATTGAAACTAATGTACGCGCTCGGCTGCTACCTTACACCAGGATGCGGCGTACCTCTGCGTCTCGTAACAGCACCCCCCCCCCTTGAGCAGGGGTCAAGGAACCCCGACAACCCGGTTTCCCAGGGAACCGTTTGAAAAAATCCTTGATCAATTTGTCAGCATGTAGATGTCTTTGTGGCACCCAAGAACGTTCCTCTGGGCCACAGAAAGTGAATTTGTCCTTGGACCTTTTTGGAGTCGAGAATTTTTTGAAAATGAATTTCTGGTGTCCCTTGACTGTAACAGAATGAGGCTTGCGGGCTTGATGCGGCCTAAATTTTTGAGACCACGTAACGGGTTTGAGTAACGAACAATGAAATGTCCTGGGAATCCTGAGAGAAGAAGGAAGATTCAGTCTAAAAGCCACTGGATTCATATGCTTAGTAATAACAAAGGGTCCAATGAATCTGGGACCTAACTTTTTGCAGGGCTGCTTGAGTCTGAGGTTGCGTGTAGACAGCCAGACCTTATCACCAACTTTGAAAGAACATGGTCTGTGATGCAGGTCTGCATAAAGTTTGGACTTAAAAGAGGCTTGTTTGAGGGCTATATGGACTCTTTTCCATATCCGTGAGAGACGGCCAGCAGAGCGATGAGAATCCGGGATATTGGAGGATGCCAGAATGGACAAGGAGTTTGACCATGGATGGAATCCCAGGTTACAAAAGAATGGAGACACCTGTGTAGAAGAGTGGCATGCATTGTTGTAAGCGAACTCCGCCCATGGAAGCAGAGAGGACCAGTTGTTATGGCATTTGGATACATACAAACAAAGAAATTGCTCAAGGGATTGGTTGACCCTTTCGGTTTGTCAGTTAGACAGTGGGTGATATCCTGAAGAAAAACAGAGCTTGATTCCCAGCTGTGTGCAAAAGGCTTTCCAAAAGGTGGCGACGAATTGAGAGCCACGGTCCGAGACAATATTGACAGGGAGTCCATGGTGTCGGAAGATGTGTTGGATGAACAAGGATGCCAGCGTTCAGGCACATGGCAACCCTGTAGGTGGAATGAAGTGGGCCATCTTACTAAACCGGTCAACGACTACCCAGATGGTGTTAAAGCCAGATGAGCGAGGTAATTCCACAATAAAGTCCATAGATATATGTGTCCATGGTTTAGCTGGAACAGATAGCGGCATGAGAGGACCAGTAGGAAGACTGCAAGAGGACTTATTCCTAGCACAACTTTCACAGGAAAGCACAAATTCTCTGGTATCAGCGAGTAAAGAAGGCCACCACACCGAACGGGATAGCTGTTCAATGGTCTTAGATACTCCAGGATGACCCGAGGTCTTGTTGTCGTTACATTCGGTGAGGACAGTCTTCCTCAGGTGGTCCGGTACAAATAATCTGCCTGTAGGAGTTGCTGGTGGTGCCAAATGCTGGAAGTCCTGAAGGATCGTGCCCAAATCCTGGGTCAGACCTAGAACAATGTCAGAGGCAGGTAGGATAGAAGATGGTTCAGCGAGAGGAAGATGTGTGGAGATAAAGCTGCGAGACAAGGCATCAGCCTTGGTGTTTTTGGATCTTGGTCGGAGCGTGATGAAGAACTTGAAACGAGAGAAAAACAGGACCCACCGGGCTTGTCTGGAATTTATGACCTTAGCGGACTGAATGAACTGAAGATTCTTGTGGTCAGTATATAACGTAATAACATGAGCTGCTCCCTCAAGCCAGTGGCGCCATTCTTCAAATGCCCACTTTACTGCCAATAACTCCCGATTTAGACATCATAGTGGGTTTCAGCAGAAGAAAATTTTCGGAGAGGAATGCACAGGGGTGCAATTTATGGTCGTAGGGATTCTTTTGCGAAAGGATAGCGCCAGCTCCACCATCGGAGGCGTCAACTTCGACTATGAACGGCAGTTCTGGATTTGGATGTCGAAGGACCGGTGCAGAAATGAATGCATTCTTGAGTGCCCTGAAGGAATACAATGCTGAGGGAGACCACTTAGTGACGTCGGCCCCTTTGCGAGTAAGGGCTGTAATGGGAGCCACCAATACCGAGAAGGAACGAATGAATCGCCTGTAGTAGTTGGCGAACCCCAAGAATCTCTGAATGGCTTTCAGATTGGTAGGCTATACCCAGTCAAGGATTGCTTGAACCTTACTGGGGTCCATCGAAAAGCCATCAGGGGAGATGACATATCCCAGGAATGTGACTTGGGTAACCTCAAACTCACATTTCTCCAATTTAGCGAAGAGATGGTGCTGACGTAATTTGAGAAGTATCTCCCTGACGTGTAATCGGTGAAGTTCCAGAGAATTGGAGTAGATTAGAATGTCATCGAGGTAGATCACAACGAACTTGCCCAGAAAATGTCGCAGCACATCATTAATAAAATCTTGGAACACGGCAGGGGCATTACATAGGCCGAAGGGCATGACCAGATACTCGTAATGACCTGAATGGGTGTTGAAGGCCGTCTTCCACTCATCCCCCTGTTTGATCCGAACCAGGTTATATGCTCCTCGCAGATCAATTTTGGAGTAAACAGCAGCTTGTTTAAGCTGATCAAAAAGAACAGAGATGAGTGGTAAAGGGTAAGTGTTTTTTACCGTTATTTGATTTATGCCACGGTAGTCTATGCATGGCCTAAGACTTCCATCCTTTTTAGACACAAAAAAGAAACTGGCTCCCACCGGTGATTTAGAAGTCCTGATGAATCCCCTCCGAAGGTTTTCTTCTATGTATTCCTCCATAGCTTTGGTCTCAGGAATGGATAAGGCATACAATCTCCCCTTGGGGAACTTAGAACCAGATATAAGTTCAATAGAGCAATCATAGTCCCGATGAGGGGGAAGAGAGTCTGCTTCCCTCTTGGAGAACACATCCTGGAATTCCCTGTAGGCTGAAGGAAGCTTTTCAGAACAGGGCTGAACAACCCGGAGAGGAAGAGTCAGGCAGGTTGAAGAGCAGGCTGTACCCAAACGTAAGATCTCCCCCTTACTCCAATCAATATGAGGGTTGTGATGTTGGAGCCAGGGATGCCCTAGGATCAAAGGCACGGAGGAACAAGGAATAAGAAAAAATTAAAGAACTTCGGAGTGAAGGGCTCCCACACAGAGTTGCAGCGGCGGGGTTCTGGAGTGGATCCTGCCTCCGATCAAGGGTCTACCGTCTAATCCACAGACGGTGATACTAGATTCCAGTTTCACTGCAGGAATGCCGAGGGACTTGGCAAATTCCACATCAAGGAAATTACCTGCAGCACCACTATCCAGAAAGGCAGACACTGAAACTGAATTATTCTCAAAGACAACCCGGGCAGGAATCAGGACCGAATTCTTAGAAGAGACCATTTGGAGGCCTAGGCGCACCTCTTCACATACACCTAGGCCAGATCTTTTCCCATCTTGTTAGGGCAGGTGCGTAGAAGATGACCCTTGTTTCCACAATACAGACAGAGTCCAAAGGAATGCCGCCTAGATCTTTCTTCTGGAAAAAGGCGATAGGCTCCTAGCTGCATGGGTTCAGATGGGTCTTGAGAAACAGGGAAAAAGACCGGAGGAGGGCATGATGGTACAGACGTGTCCTTCTCCACTTTCCTTTCCTTTATTCTGCAGTCAATTTTGATAGCAAGTTGCATAAGTGTCTCCAAGCTTGGAGATGAGGGGTACTGGACTAAGGAGTCCTTTATCTGCTCTGAGAGGCCCAGGCGGAATTGACTTTTCAGCGCAGGGTCGTTCCACTGACTATCAACGGACCAGCGCCTGAATTCGGCACAGTATTCTTCGGCGGTACTCCGCCCTTGTCTAAGTGCCCTTAGATGCGACTCTGCTGAAGCCACTCGGTCTGGGTCGCCATAGAGGAGACCAAGGGCGTTGAAAAAGGTATCCACGGACTGCAGTGCAGGGCTGACTGGGGCCAGGCTAAAGGCCCAGGACTGTGGATCACCCTGGAGCAGGGAAATTATTATGCCCACCCTCTGCTGCTCCAAACCTGAGGAGCGGGGTCTGAGGCGGAAATAAAGCTTACAGCTTTCTTTAAAGTTCCGGAATTGGATTCTGTCCTCGGAGAACCGATGCAGAAGATTCAGTTTAGGTTCTATGGCAGGTGACAGGGTTGCTTGAGAGGCCTTGGCGGCTTCCTCTTGGGCAGCCAATCTAAATGAGAGGTCTTGGACTACCTGCAAAATAGTCTGGATTTGCCCTGCAAGGACTTGGGCTGGACTAGGCTCCATCCTAGGTTCCACCAGTATTTCTTTTTAGGCCGGTTATAATGTTAAGAACCCCTCCAGCCAGTACATCAAAACCCGGAGTCTGCTCAAAAGTCTGGTGTTCACTGGAGCCCCTAGTGGTGGGGACAGACTTGGCCGCACACAACAGAGGGTCGTGAGTTGTACACTGACTGGGGAGAACCCAGCAATAGAGTATAGGAGCAAACAGCAGAGTGAAGTCCAGGCAAGGGTCGAGGGCCGGCAGCAGACAGAGTATCCAGTAGACAAGCTGAGGTCAGAGGTCACATGCAAAACAGCAGCGTAAGAGTCCAGGCAATAAATCAAGGGGCACAGACAGTTAAACGTAGTCAGGTATCCAGACAAGGGTCGGCAACAATAAACAGATACAAGAGCAAGCAGGTGCAGAGAGCAGGCTAGAGCACTGAAACAGGAACTATAACCGGCAGTGAGGCCCAGTCCTCACTGCCTTAAATACTATGATGGTCAAATCAGAAAGGAGGAGGACAGGGCTGATAATCAGCCTCAGTAGGCTGCTGATTAATTACTAGCTGGGAACTAGCATAGGTCATATCACAACCAGGAACATGTATGAATGACAAATAGAATCATGCGAGAGCTCCCCCTGGAGTTGGAGGACGTCCCTACAACCTCCAAAAATATAACAGTGCATTGAAACTAATGTACGCGCTCAGCTGCTACCTTACGCCAGGATGCGGGATACCTCTGCGTCTCGTAACACTCGCTTAGGAGAGTTGGGAGGTATGTCCCGCTTCACTGTGTACTGCTCGTGAGGCAGAGCTGCGTGCACCTAACAGTAGTGCACACAGTATTGCCTGTTTATTTGTCTAAAATGATAACCATGCTACATCATAGGGGTCCCCCTGTCTTAAGTGCCCAGCTCCCCCCAAAGCCTTAATCCAGCTCTGAATATAATACACAAGTGATGTAATTACATGCAGGACTGGCACCACCATCAGGCGAATGTAGGCACTCACCTAAGGTGCCAATGTTTAGTGGTGCCTAAAACACTGAATGAGTGACTTATTTATTGTTTTTAGTATCCATGCAGAACCCCCACGCAGAACACCAGACACTGACAGAATCAGCTGTCAGATGTGAAGCTGCTGGCTGCTGCTCCTCCTTCGTGTCACTGATGGGCTGAGTCGAAAGTTTGGATTGTAGTACTAAGAGGGAGGGAATGAAAAATAGGAGGTTCCTGAGTCCAAGATAGAGATGCAGAGAGATAAGGCAAATTTTATAACAGAGAAGGTATTGACCACGATGAGAGAGCTTTGCATGCAGCTAACCTCTATAGGTGTGAGAGTCACAACCTGAGAGTGTATGTGGGTTGAGTATTGGGAGCCTGAGTACCCCAATATAGGGACATCCGGTACAGCAAGAGACATTAAAGAAAGTAATGGGGTAATGTAGTTCAGTTACCCAAAAAGTTACAGTACAGGATGAGACAAGCAAAGTAGAAAGTGAGTATTAGGTTGTTAACAAAGTTAACTTGTTATTACCTTATAAGCTAATTAACAAATGTGATTCAGTTCTAAGTATCAATATGTAGTACAGGTGTTATAACTACTATTTTCAAGAAATGGACAGGGTAGGTTACACATATGTAAAAAAATGTTCCTACTTGCACATTTACAAATTCAGTTATATTGCTGTTACTTAAAGGGGAACTAATGTTTCAATGAGTTTTTACCTATAGTTAACTACTCCCTAACAAAAAGAACTGTTTGGTGTATATACATGGGATATCCAATGCTACTGATAAACTCACTCCAGTACATCAGAAATTTTCTGCAGGATTTACAGTCAGCATAATTGATAAAATGAGTGTCATTATGTAAGAACTTTAAAGGCTTCTATAGTATAGTATTGTATGAGCTGCAGAGCCAATCCAATCCATATCACCCTTACTACCTAATACACAGTGTGAGGTTTCTTCTGACTCTAAAGCCTTGAGATGGTTTGCACTGGGGATACTACTGTGAATATGATTATACTGGTGGGGTTAGCAAGGTACAGACACCTGGCTATTCTTTCAGTTTACTTCAGGGTTGCCAGGTGGGTATATTAGCTATGTTGTGATATGAATGGAAAGCAATGGTCCATTGTATTGGTATTCAAGGGTTTGGGGATCCTCTTGTTTGCAGTGTGCTGTCTCTACTTATAAAGTGAGGGAAATCAGTCTTGGGGGAGATTTAATTGCCGGCAGTTAGGTAGGAATCTCTGCTCATTTTTCCTTGTACCTCTGTGGGGTGCAAGGAAAAATGAGCGGAGATTCCAGCCATAACATCGGTGCAAGGTGTCTGCACAGACGTTCCGGAGACACCTTTTGAATTGAATCCCCCCCTTGTTATTATTATTATTATAGATTTTTAAGGTGCCACATTGCTCTGCAGAGGTTCCCTTGCAGTTCCATTACTTCCATACCATAGAATGTTCTTCTAGAATTCAATGCAACTCAGCTTTTTGGCACACATTACTCAACAATATTCAATTTGGATTTTTACCTAACTAAAAAGCTTCATGTTTTTATTTAGATTTTCTACATGGCTACAAATAACCACCTACTTTCCTAACATTCTTCACATTCCTTATTTGAATCCTTGTATAGAAGTAAAATAGAACACCTCACCTAATACACTTTAACACTTGATTAAAGAAAGGGTGCAAGAAGGAAGGATTTAGATTTGTCTAAACTAGATATGAGTTCAGACATTTCATTAATGGTTATTTAAACTAAGTAAAGAGGGCATCCAAAACACTGGTAGATCCCTCTGTCCTTATACAGATGATGAAAAGTGTATTGGTAATAGCAGCATGTTAGGGAAAAGTGGTACTGTTCTTTTCTATGCCCATTTGAAGTTGGGCATAAGAATGCGCCTTGAACGTACATGTAGATATGTCTCTTTTTTGAGTTGTTCATATCCAAAGATACAACCTAAAATAGAGGGCAAAGATTAATTTGGAGCAAAAACACACAAGTCTTTAATATCAACTCTGGCATCCAAAGCAAAGTGCAATAGTCAACTTCTTTTTAGGGACAAGATTATTGAATGGCTTATGGAATTTGATCATGATGACTATCGTATCTGTATAATTTTTAAATAAATAATTAAAAGACGTGTGTGGCCTTCCCTAAAATCCATAACCAGCACTGGTGCTATACCAGGGCTAATTCACAATAGAACTGGGAGACAACGACAATCGTAAAATAAAAAAAAACATATTACATGATGACAATGCTCACCAAGAGCGCTCTGCACTGTGTCCACCTCAATTGACTGAGAGGGCCAATAGCTGCTCAGCCTCATAAAAAATTGGGAGATCCTTGTGGCATGTAGCTTTCCCAGTCCTTTCTTCCTTTTCCTACCTTTTCTAGTCCAAGTTCTGTAAAGCATACACTATATAGACAATTAATAGAAAAATAACAGGAGACTAAGCATTCTGAATTCCAGAATTTCCATGGTAAGAACTGTCCTGGGAACAAAAAAAATATGAAGGCACCACATCTAACACAGGATACAATGTATCCTTGTAAATCTGAGCTATCTTCTTATTTTCTGTAAGGACCCAATGTTTACATTCAGCATGGAGTGGAATTCCTCACCTCATACATTATCACTATATTAATATAAATCAAACTGTGTTTTCTGAAATAACTTTAATTACAAATTCCAAATCAGATTTTTAGCCAGAAATGGTGAGGTATTTGGGGCAGCATGCATAGCTAAAGCATGGGACTGGTATGTTTTCTCTAAAAACATCTGAAAACAGGTTGGGAATTCATTACAGGTACATTTAATGAAACTGCTGGAGTCATACTGTGAAGTGCCTTGCATTTGTGGGACAAAGTCACCAATCACTGACAGGACAAGCATGCAGAATGACAACTATAAAACAGGGACAATGGAGAGGGCTAAGCAGTGCTTAAGGAGAATGACTGTGATGACTGACTACATGAGACACCTGGATCTTTGCTACACACAGTGATAGGTATGGGTCTCAGGGAAGAAACACTTACTAAAGTACTAGCATTGGGAATTGAGGTGTGGTATTTTCCATGGAAAAACCCTTTAACAATATGCATGAGGTTTATTTTGGTCATATGCCTTGTATCTATGTGTTACGGTTTCCTGTAATTCTGCAAGTAAATGCATAAATATTTTTAAAAATGGGCAGCCCATCCAGAGCCGGATTAACAATAGGGCTAAAGGGGCTACAGCCCAGGGGCGTTGGGCAGCTGGGGGGCCCACTGACATTTATCGGGTCTCTGACTATCACCTGTTCAAGGAAAATGGTAGGCAGCTAACAGCAAATGTTATGCTGTTAACTGCCTGCTGTCACTGTAGGACTTACCGTGTAATTGCTGCAGGGAGTGGAATAACGGAAGGAGGTAAGTTCACGGGGGGGGGGGGCTCATGGGGGGGCCATCACAGTATCCTTAGCCCGGGGCCTCCCTTCCCTTAATCCAGCCCTGAACCCATCTCCCGAGATGCTCAATCGGACCCAGTTTCCGCTATAGCAGGGAGACCATGAGTGTGGGACCCCTTGCCATATTGAAAATAAGCGCAGACTGGTGTTTCTGTCGGGGGGAGGTACCAACAGAAAACAGTGTGCTCCCCTCCTAGCGGCCACCATGACCATGATAAAAAGTGCTCTTCTCAAACCCTTTGCTTGAGGGGACTAGGAAAATGAACAAGATTGGGACGAGGCAACTTGACTACCTGAGGGATTCCAGTAAAATTGACAGGGGTTCATGAGACTCCTGCCCATTATGCCAAAGTATAAAGAACAAAACACACACATAAACAATTTTACATGTAACTTTAATTAAATGAAAAACATTTCCCTAATTCTTCAGCACTTTTCCATTATAGGCCACATGCAAATGAAAATCCCATATAAATGATCTCTTTGGTTACTAGCGCTAACTGATGTAAATTAAATAAAGTCAGGATTTCCTTTGACTGCTCTTCACTGGCAGCCAACCTCAAATGACCAGCATGGGAAACACCTTGTGATTGGCTATCAGTGAAGGGGGGTCCTGGCTTTGACAATTTAGCATCAGTTAGTGATAATTTGCAGGTATTTTTTTTATATAGGTATTTTCTTTCTTTTTTCCCCTATTTATACTAAGACAGAATAAGAAAACAATAAAAGATTTAATTTTCGCATTTGGACTATGACAGAAAAAAGGCATCTTCTTCTCACTGAAATCCCAAATTTATTTTCCAGAACCCAGATTTTCAGAAAGACTAAGTGGTATATTTACTAAACTGCAGGTTTGAAAAAGTGGAGATGTTGCCTATAGTAACCAATGAGATTCTAGCTTTCACTTATTTAGTGCATTCTACAAAATGACAGCTAGAATCTGATTGGTTGCTATAGGCAACATCTCCACTTTTTCAAACCCGCAGTTTAGTAACTATACACCTAAGAATGAATCTAAGGTAATGCCGGGTTGTTGATGAGGCTCGTCCAAGTAACTTGAAATCTACTTCAGGATTTTAAATGCCTCATTATGGTTTCATAAACCGAAAGTAGACTGGTTTTGGCTAATTTCCCACCTGGAATAAATTAAAACGGGGTAAGTTAGAGAATACCAGACAAGGCATTTAGAGGAGTAATGTATTCTTTTATAAGGACTGTGGAGATTTCTCTCACAATAACACTTATATAGCATACAGTATTTACAAATCAATGTTGGGAAAATAAAGACCTATTTCCGGAAAGGAAAATTGTATTTTGTTTAGAAGAGCTGAACACAAGCATAGTCAAAAGAAAGCTCGGAATGTTTAATCTGTTTTTGGCATATGGCTGCTTGGCAAAAAATAAACTCTCTAATTGTACTCTATTTTTACTATAATGAGTTCTGGCTTCTCTTCCCATTGCTGTGTCCAGCGTTGCATTTTTATATCTGCACTTTTTCTCATAAAGGTTTTTCAGAAGAATATTGCTGTGGGAAGAATTATTTGTTGACTAAGTTTTGGTGTAAGTGAAATACAGCAAATACAAATTGCTGAGCTAAAAATGGAAAGATGTCCCATATCTTACACCATCATACTCAAGTACAATAGCTATTTAATCAATACATATGATGAATAAATTAAACCAAATTAAAAATAAAAAAATCACGTTTTATGGATCTAAACTCTATCAGAGCACAAGCCTTAACACATTGGGCCTGATTCACCAAGGCACATATCTGTTGGTTTTGAGCGTATCAAATGAAAAATCACTCACATGTGCATGCTCAGGACCAACAGATGCGGCCTTGAATGCAGGCCTGTTCCGTGCGACAGTGCACGCAAAGAACACTTACTATAGTGATCATGTTCGGGGTGTGACCTGGGTGGGGAAGGAGCTTTTTGCCATAGGCAATTTAAAGTAGGGGTATTACAAACTTGAGCTCACACAGCCACAACCTCAGCCATCTCTATGGTCACTTGTTTTTCTGCCATATCTAGTCTAGTCTAAGTTCAGCCGGCGGGTCTATACTGTTGGAAAAAATAAATAATTTAATAAAAATGCGTTGTGTCCCCTCCTAACAATATTAACCCTTGTGCTGCCAGCCTTGGTTTTATGAAAATCAGCACTAGGCTAAACAGCTGGGGCTGGAGGCATTATAGCAGAGGGCTGAATTTTCTAAGGAGTGAGGTCCGCAAAAAAAAATGCGCTGGCTTTAACCTTATGGGTACCCAGCCCTGTGCTGAAAGCACTAGGGCTCTTCTCAAATCTATTAGTGGTGGGTGTGGGATAATAATGTGTAAAAAAAAGAAAAGAAATGTTTAAAACACTATTGTAGTGTGTGGAACTACAAGTATCAGCATATCCATGGCAACCAGGGCATGCTGGAACTTGGATAACCACAATAGCCCGCTGAACCATGTAGTACCACAAAGTAAAATTTAAATAAAACAAAAACCTCTTTTACACCACAATCGCTTAATAAAAAAAAAAAAAAAGATAAATTAAAATGGAAATAATCACACACCTAGTTTAAACCACATAATTTTATTAAAAATAATAAAATTCCAAAAATATGTTCCCATCTGTTGTCTTCATTTGTAATGGATCCAGTGTTTTAATCCTTAAAGCTTGAGTCAATAATAAAAAAACGAAACATTCCAAGGTCCTGTAGGTGTCCCCCAAAAATAACATCCAAGGTCCTGTAGTTTTCCATTAACCCCCCCCCCCCCCCCCAAAAAAAAAAAAATATTTCACTGATAGTTGACAGAAAATCACCTTTTCTTCTTTCTTGTAGAACCCAAAATATCCCTCAGGATACTGCTTGGCAAAATAACAAACCCGTAGACAGAATGACACGAACTTTGTTCTTCTATGGAGGAACATACAGCAAATAATGAAATATTGAAAGACGCGAGGTCTATTTAGAAGCTAGGTGTTTCCCACGCTGTCATGGGACCTTATAAATATACCTAGTCCCTTTTTAAATAATGTTAAAATGAGATGTAACATGCTCAGCAAGATGCCCTATGCTGTGCCCACAAAGATGATGTCCAGTGATTTCCACAACTGTCCCCCTTCTCAGTTCTAAATGAGATGCCGTTTTTCCATTCTGAGTCTCTCCTTGAGGTCCCACACTGTCATGATGCAGGTCAGCTATGCCACACTGGACATCCATCAGAAAATTATCATTGAGTATTGAACAGATCTCTCTAATCTGGTGACTAGTGTTCAGTAGCTGACTCATTCTAGCGGCTAGAGTAGGGAACCCCTCCAAGCTAGTTGATACTTTGGAGCAGACCTTCCAAATGTATGTCTATTATAGAGCAAATATGATAGTTAATTTGGAACAGACCCCACCCTATTCTGGTGGCTAGTGTAAAACAGCTTCCCAACCATTTATGACTTAAGCAAATGCAGGGCAGGATGATGAGTAATGGTCACTATTCCCAACACTGCCACTTGCTGCTGTCTAGCAGGGCATCAATGGTTTAGATAAGACATTAAGAGAAGACATTTATTTCCTGTTTTGTGTCTAAGTAAGGATAGAAGACATGCATCTCCTGCTTTAGCGGAAAGGTGTATCCAGGGATACGACCGTTAATTTAAAATTTAAAATAAAGGATAGTAGTGGATATAGGGTAAAAATTGGATTGCAATATTGAGTCTGGGGGGATTTTCAAAATTGAAACAGATGGGCGGTTGCCTACTCTGGATTAATTTCAAATATAAGTGCAGGATCGCAGGAGATCCAAAATAGGTTGAACTTGATGGACTGGTGTCTTTTTTCAACCTCATCAACTATGTAACTATGTTTGTGCCTGAATAAGAATAGAACACATTCATCTTTTGCTTTATTATCTGAGAAGTGATAAAAGACATGTATCACCTACTTTGTGTCTGAGGAAGGAGTGAAGACATGCATTTCCTGCTTTGTGTCTGAGTAAGGATAGAAGACATGCATCTTCTGATTTGTGTCTGAAGAAGGAGTAAAGACATGCATCTCCTGCTTTGTGTCTGAAAAAGGAGGGAAGACATGCATCTCCTGTTTTCTGACTGACGAAAGGGAGAAGACATGCATCTCCTAATTTGTGTCTGACGAAGGAGAGAAGATATGGATCTTCTGATTCGGGTTTGAAGAAGGAATAAAGACATGTATCTCCTGCTTCGTGACTGAAGAAAAAGTAAAGACATGCGTCTCCTGCTTTGTGTCTATGGAAGGAGTGAAGGCACGCATCTCCTGATTTAAGTCTGAAGAATGATAGAAGATATGCATCTTCTGATTTATACAAAAGTGGAAGCTGCTGAAATCAATTTATAGGCCATAACAGGTGCTTGAAAGGGTGGGGTTATCCTGCAAGGAACATACACACAACATTTTTTTCCCCCAGCACACTGCTATAGCCAGCAACAGATCTGCCATTTCTACTGTAGATAAAAATGCAAAAGTCTTTGTTGCACACATTTGCAAATGTATGTTTAAGCCATCCTGCCACGCCAAGGCGCTTTTGCTAATAGGATGGTCCTACTCTAAACAATGAGAGTCCCATATATTTGGGCCATACATATGTGTTTTTAAATTGAGAGCCAACTTACCAAAGAGGTACCCCAGAAGCCTCCAAACAGCAATTCAGTGCCAGTACCCCCTCTCAGCTACTGACACCAACATGCCTCTCAGACAAATACAAAAGTGGAAGCTGCTCAAATCAATTTATAGGCCATAACAGGTGCTTGAAAGGGTGGGGTTATCCTGCAAGGAACATACACACAACATTTTTTTCCCCCAGCACACTGCTATAGCCAGCAACAGATCTGCCATTTCTACTGTAGATAAAAATGCAAAAGTCTTTGTTGCACACATTTGCAAATGTATGTTTAAGCCATCCTGCCACGCCAAGGCGCTTTTGCTAATAGGATGGTCCTACTCTAAACAATGAGTGTGTGCAACAAAGACTTTTGCATTTTTATCTACAGTAGAAATGGCAGATCTGTTGCTGGCTATAGCAGTGTGCTGGGGGAAAAAAATGTTGTGTGTATGTTCCTTGCAGGATAACCCCACCCTTTCAAGCACCTGTTATGGCCTATAAATTGATTTGAGCAGCTTCCACTTTTGTATTTGTCTGAGAGGCATGTTGGTGTCAGTAGCTGAGAGGGGGTACTGGCACTGAATTGCTGTTTGGAGGCTTCTGGGGTACCTCTTTGGTAAGTTGGCTCTCAATTTAAAAACACATATGTATGGCCCAAATATATGGGACTCTCATTGTTTAGAGTAGGACCATCCTATTAGCAAAAGCGCCTTGGCGTGGCAGGATGGCTTAAACATACATTTGCAAATGTGTGCAACAAAGTCTTTTGCATTTTTATCTACAGTAGAAATGGCAGATCTGTTGCTGGCTATAGCAGTGTGCTGGGGGAAAAAATGTTATGTGTATGTTCCTTGCAGGATAACCCCACCCTTTCAAGCACCTGTTATGGCCTATAAATTGATTTGAGCAGCTTCCACTTTTGTATTTGTCTGAGAGGCATGTTGGTGTCAGTAGCTGAGAGGGGGTACTGGCACTGAATTGCTGTTTGGAGGCTTCTGGGGTACCTCTTTGGTAAGTTGGCTCTCAATTTAAAAACACATATGTATGGCCCAAATATATGGGACTCTCATTGTTTAGAGTAGGACCATCCTATTAGCAAAAGCGCCTTGGCGTGGCAGGATGGCTTAAACATACATTTGCAAATGTGTGCAACAAAGACTTTTGCATTTTTATCTACAGTAGAAATGGCAGATCTGTTGCTGGCTATAGCAGTGTGCTGGGGGAAAAAAATGTTGTGTGTATGTTCCTTGCAGGATAACCCCACCCTTTCAAGCACCTGTTATGGCCTATAAATTGATTTCAGCAGCTTCCACTTTTGTATTTGTCTGAGAGGCATGTTGGTGTCAGTAGCTGAGAGGGGGTACTGGCACTGAATTGCTGTTTGGAGGCTTCTGGGGTACCTCTTTGGTAAGTTGGCTCTCAATTTAAAAACACATATGTATGGCCCAAATATATGGGACTCTCATTGTTTAGAGTAGGACCATCCTATTAGCAAAAGCGCCTTGGCGTGGCAGGATGGCTTAAACATACATTTGCAAATGTGTGCAACAAAGACTTTTGCATTTTTATCTACAGTAGAAATGGCAGATCTTCTGATTTATGTCAGAAGAATGAGTGAAGACATGCATGTCTTGCTTTGTGTCTAGTATGAGTGTAAAGCTTGCAGAGTACCAGAACAGACGCACACAGTTGTC
The DNA here is from genome assembly GCF_038048845.1 of Mixophyes fleayi. NCBI lineage: Eukaryota > Metazoa > Chordata > Amphibia > Anura > Limnodynastidae > Mixophyes > Mixophyes fleayi. The sequence continues at coordinate 73,682,102 of NC_134403.1, read as the reverse complement.
TTACCTTACAAACGATGGACCACCTACCTTCCGCTTCGGATCCACCGTAGCCTCTTTCTGTCTCAGCACTGTCTTCAGTGAGGTTCTGACTCCTGGGGGTAAATGTATTAACCTCCGGATTGTTGAACTCCCGCGAGTTCACCGTCTTCAGCGCTTAAATTTAAAGCGACGCTGCCTTGTAAAGGGAAGTTTCCCTGGCATCAAGATGGACTGTAGGAAGAAGGCAAGCCGTCGAAAGCAGTGTGATGCTCTGGGCAATGTTCTTCTGGGAAACCTTGGTTCCTGTCATTCATGTGGACATTACTTTGACACATACCACCTACCTAAACATTGTTGCAGACCAAGCAAACCCCTTCATTGCAACAGTATTGCTTGATGGCAGTGTCCTCTTTCAGCAGGATAATGCACTCTGCCACACTGCAAAAATTGTTCAGGAATGGTTGTAGGAACATGACAAAGAGTTCAAGGTGTTGACATGTCCTCTAAATTCCCCAGATCTCAATCCAATCACGCATCTGTGCGATGTGCTGGAAAAAGTGGTCCAAACCATGGAGACCCTACCTCACAACTTACAGGGCTTAAAGGATCTACTGCTAACGTCTTGGTGCCAGATACCACAGAACACCTTCAAAGGTCTTGTGGACTTAATGGATCAGAGCTGTTTTGGCAGCACAAGGGGGCTTACACAATATTATGCAGCTGGTTTTAAGGTTGTGGCTGATCATGTATAAACCACACCAGTGGTGGAGCTGCCACCATTGCAGAGGAAGGTGGATGTTTGGGGCATCACTGCTCATGTGACAGCCCCAGTAGAAAATGTACTGGGCTTCAATGCAGCTATGTTGGCCCCATCGCATGGTTGCATTCTCAAAAGAACAGAACGGGGGCCTCACAAGTTTGGACAGGCATTGCCAGACTTGCTCAAATGTTGCTAGTTGATAAATGATTATACCTAATCTAACCTCAGAGGATAATTTCTGAAGCGTTTTTTGTGGAGTATTTTAATGTTTTTGCTTATGAAGATATAATTATGTTGTGTTCTCTATGTCCACTTTTTACTTATATTTATTATAGCCTATGCATCAGTCAGCACCTGCATATTTAACAGTGTATTGTTTAATATATATGAAAAAATTAAAACATTTGAGCATAAGTGACATTTATTTGCAATGTACAGACATAAGGTAAATTTAGAGGACAGGGGATGGATGCAGTATATTCTTGGGTTTATAAACGAGCTGCATTTGACTTTTTTAGAAAACTATAATTAGAGATGATTAGGGATTGGAGAAGGAGAGTGTTCCTCCCATGAAATCAGGAAATCAGGCAGTGCTCAGAGCATTCGTTATTTCAGAAAAACCACAATGCATTAACAGTAACACTACTGTTCATGATTCGCTTTTTGATTCATAAAAGAGTTTTCAGTATTTGGCAGGAAAATGAATCATTTACTGTAGCTTCATTCTGGACATCATTTTTCTTGGCAGTGCTGAAAGGCCTCATTTTCTCCTAAGCAGAAGAGACTCTGGACCTCTCCTCAGACACTGACACAGTATTTGCTGCAGCAATAAAGTTGAAAAGAAAGTAAGATCAAATTAAGCAGACATCCCAGGATTTTGATTTAGTAAAATAGCTCTAAGGAAAAAGATAAAAAAAATAAATAATAATAATATTAGATTGTTAGGCTAAGACACCAAATAGAGAAGGTTTGAATCTGATTGTACATTGCTGTGGACTATATTGGTGCTATAGAAATGGATGATAATAATATTTTGACATGCTCTAATATATTTTGACACATTCTTATTGTTTTGTAGTTTGTCTTCGTATTTGAAATATAAATCTTGATTTGCAAAGTCCTTTTTTGGTCATCTGCGTTTATCATGTTTAAGTTGCTGAAATTACAGTAACTCATATTTAGGTAACTTTCTCATAGAGACCAATCTTGCCGTTTAAAATTATGCTTATCCTGGAAAATTGCAAATATTCTTGCTAGTATATGCAAGTAAATAATGTTCATTTGCTTTGTTTTTTTAATCTGTTTTATTTGCTTTGTGTTGTAATGACTATGGCTGTTAAGAGAGATGCAGGTTGATTGTTCCAGAAGTTATTGTTATGTACTAACATTGCTTTTAATCTATTCTGATCTCATATAATTACATTTGCACAATTTATACCCATTTTAACGCCACTGAGCAAAGCTTTGTAAAGTCAAATGTTTACTCTGGATAATGGGAGGAGTAGGTTATGCCTTTTGCTTATTGCTTTAATGTTAGTGTGTGGACCTGAATCGCAAACCACTTATGTGGTGTTGAATAATAGAAAAGCAAATGCATTTGGAGCGTATTTATTAAGGTTCCTTTAGCCTTAAACCACATTTTTACGTATGGCAGTTGTTTATAACTATAGGACAGCAGCAGATATCGGAGGTATCTGCTGAGGTTCCACTATTATACTACGCAAAACCAGTCCCCATAGGTCTCTATGGGGACTGCTATTTTGCGTAATATAATAAGTTAAGAAAATCTTTGATTTGTCAGCAATAGCTAACACCATCTTCAGAAGGAGTTAGCCATTGAATCCTATGGGGAGAGCATTGCGAGAAAGGAATGTTTAGATTCCTCACCACAGCCTACCCGCTCTCGCTTCCGGTCATTATCACAAGTATGTCTCTGCGCATGTGTGACCTTAGGTCATGCAACTTTGCTCTATTGACTGGGGAGGAGAATCAGACAACGGGACTTTTATGGTAAGTGAATTCATCACCAGGGGGTAAATGTATCAAGCTGAGAGTTTTCCGGCGGGTTTGAAAAACCAATCAGATTCTAGCTATCATTTGTTTAGTACATTCTACAAAATGACAGCTAGAATCTGATTGGTTGCTATAGGCAACATCTCCACTTTTCAAACCCTCCGGAAAACTCTCAGCTTGATACATTTACCCCCAGGACAGTCTCCTATCAGTTGCACTGTCCTGGGAAGATTTTTTAATAAATGGGGCCAATAAAATCATCTGTCATCGCATAACTCCGTTAATTGATAAATATGTCCCTTTATCATCAAAGGTCATATGTAACTATTGATTGTTATTAAGTAAGAAACAAAACTATGGAAGGGTCCGCAGTGCAAACAAGTCCTCAATATAAACAGCAATACCTATCAAGATATTCTCAATTAATGAGACAGTTCTTATGACCAGTATAGTGTCTTGCATCATTATCATTACCATTTTTTGGTAAGGCGCTACAAAACTCTCCAGCACTGGACAGTCAGAGTTACAAATCAAACAAAATACAATTGCACATAAAAGGAAAAGTACAGACCAGATTGGTGAAGGAGGTGCAGACATGAGACAAATGGTGGGGAGGGCAGTGTTTTTGAGAGCTTACAGTGTAGAAGGAGAGGACAATGCTGAAACAATAAGTGCTAAATGGACATGAGTGAGCATGGGACTGGATCTGGTAGAACATGCAGAGGGATTAGTATCAGGTGATACTAGGATAGGCTATAGGGAAGAGGTGGATTTTGAGAGAGAACTTGAAAGGCTGAAGGTTGGGGGACAGTCTGGTCAGGCGAGGAAGGGAGTTTCATCAATGGAGACAGTGGCATCACTACCATTGGTGCGGTGGGTGCCGTGCACTAGGGCCCATGGTGATAATTGGGCCTGTTGCATGGCAGATACAGACCGCCGGGGGCTGTGGTTCCCTCTGCCCCGCCTCCCTGCACCAGGGCACACAGCTCGCTAGTTCCGCCTCTGAGTGGAGAGCAGCATGGGAGAAGTCGTGGAAGCAGGATTGAGAGGTGGTTACCAGTGTGGAGGAGAAGAGAAGGTTAGAGGCAGATTGCAGAGGCCAGGGAGGGTGTGTATCTCAAGGTCAGATATGTACAAAGTGGAGGACTTGGTGAGGGCTTTGATTGTAACAATTTAATTGAATTCTGGAGGGAATAGTCAGCTAGTGCACGTATTTATAGAGTTGTGCAGAGGATGTGGAGTGGCAGGAGTGGAAGATTAGTTTTGTCATGCATTTAGCATGGATTGTAGAGGGGAAAGAAAGATGGAGGGGAAAGCCAGAAAGTCGGTGGTAGGGAGTATACTATAAGAGAATGGATAAAGGTTTTCGGAACATCTTCAGTGAGAAACAGCCATACTCATTGTCTTTCCTCTATCTAGAACCCCCTCCCCCTCCGACCACTCTATCACTTTTGACAATTCCTCTATCTTATATGTTCCCCAACTTCGCTGTCTGGGTGTCATCCTCGACTCCTTTGCCCACACATTCATTCCCAAATCCTGCTGCTTCTAGTTACATAACATTGCTTGCATTCGGCCCTTCCTCTCCTAGGATGCCACCAAATTTCGAATCCACTCTGCTGATCATCTCTTTTGGACTACTGTAGCCTTCTTCTTACTAGTCTGCCACACTCTTATCTCGCTCCTCTTCGATCTATACTCAATGCCGCTGCTTGACTTATCTTCCTTTCTTGCAGCTCCACTTCTGTCTCCCCCTCTACCATGCCCTACACTAGCTCCCTTCCCCGACAGAATTACTTCATTACTTCAAATTACTTCATTTGAAGTAATGAATGTTCATTGTTAAAATGTTGCACTTCCCAAGGGGCTTGTAGAGTTGGGTAGATTGGCTCTCCGGCCGTACACAGAAAAAGATGCACATATGGAAAAACTGTTCAGTCAGACGCATCTCAAGATGCGGTCAGGTGTATATTACTAGCATAAGCACCAGGTTTACAGGAGTAGCAAAAGTGTAAGCTTACGCCCCATGATAATGTAAAGTGGGCATTGAGATAGCATAAAGATAGTGTAATAAAATATAATGGAATCTAAACACAAATGCAAAATAAAAATGTAAATGATATCAAATACAAACACCTGTTGTTTTCTCCTTTAATAATCAAGAAGGAAAATTCTTTCCTGCTGCTGTGTAATTGGAAAAATCAATTATGTAATGAAAATAGGCAGCCGTGACTTCAAATAATTGTCATCATCATCATCATCAACATGTATTTCTGCAGCGCTTTGCAATTGGATACCAACACAATAATTAAACAATACTGGGTAATAAAGACAGACAGAGAGATAAGTATGCACTACTTACAAGCTTACATTCTATGGGATATAGCAGCCACACTAATGAATTAATTAACTAATTAATTAAGTACTATTAGCTAGAGGAGTCAATCCACAATCAGTCAATCAGAAGCAGCTAGATAGTGCTGCTGATCATCATCAATCTCATCATCACTATTACTATCATCACTATCATCATCATCATCATCATCATTATTATTACTTCTTGTTGCGTCAGCCCTCTAGTACCCACAAGAGATGTATCTCCTGACAAGTGTATAGGTTTCTGCATCTACCTCTACTTCAATCGCAATTATATGAACACATGCTTACGGTACTTACATAACAAGTTTGGTGTCCATCAGATGGTGATTATGTGTTTGGAGTGGTAACTCGGCTGTGCCAGGAAGCTTTCTTATCCAGTATATGGCTTCTAGCACTCTGATTGGTGGATATAGCTGGCCATTTACCAATCGTTGGGACCTCCCGAGACTCTGGGGAATGGCTGTCAGGCATAAATTGATTGTTATGGAAGCCGTCATACTCAGTAGTCTTCGCAAAGCAATACATAGTTTGCTAGACTGTCCCGACTAACAAGATCAGACTGACATGGGGGAAAATTTCCACTCTGCCAGCAATGTTTTTGCCAGTAATGATACAGATTTACATTTAGACCAGGGTCCTCTTCAATCAGTGCTTATCACAATGCAAACATTTACATTGGTCATCCAAGTGACAAAAAATGAGTATAGATATATAACTGGTTGATTGTGGGGTATACAAACATAGATAACAAAATTCCAGCCCTTTTCCCTTTTTCCCTGTTCTGTCCCCAAGAAGTGGCAACATAGGTCCTGAGATTGCTTTTGAGGGCTCTGGCTCTGGCTGTAATAGCTGGAACATGTGTTTCGACTTCCATTGACCAATGATGATGAATAATTATTAAATGATGATATTTCAGTTTTAATTTTTAATGACTTTATAGTTTACTGTCAAAGCTGAAACTACAGGGGTGCAGCAAAGCCAAATCGTCCACCAACGCCAAGCCCCGGTTCTAACCAAGGTCCCAGTTCTGCTCTCAGATGAGGTCCTTGCTCCGCTCTTTTGAAAGCCACAATGGAGGCAAGTGGGGTTCAGTGTCTGAGATGGTGACAGCAGAACAGGTATTGTGGTGTTATATGCACTGCCGTGATACTTGTTAATAATGATTTTATGAGTAGGCCAGTAAGGTCCTGGTAAGGTCTATGGCCAATCCGCCCTTGTCTGTGTGTAACACACTATCACTGACTATCAGCAATTGTTTACGTATTTTAGTCCTTTCTTGTTTTTACATCTTACTGGAACAACTGCAACATTGTTTTCATTTTAAATCCACAGCAAGCAAAGCCTGCATTATTTTTGCTAGTTATATTACTATAAATTCTACTCTTAATTACACAAAGCTGCTAAACAGCTGCTTCCCGATGCAAAAGTACCTTCAGAACGGCCATGTGCCTCAAATTGCATAAGTGCAGCCTGATTTCAGCAGATTAGGTGCACTTAATAAATTACCTTCTCTTTATTCATACAAGTTACCATCCCAATTGTAAAGCACTAAGGAATATGCTAGAGCTATATAAATAAATGTAATAATATTAATAATATTAGTAACAGACTACAATGTATTATCTTTGTGTAGATTGAAAAAAGGGCACATAAGGACCCAACTTAAAAACAGTATATTGTGTTGAAGGAAAAAATCATAACACTAAAATATCACAGAGGGTCAAGTTGATAACATAAATAAAATAACACTGTGTAATAGATCAGGTAAAGTGCTGTATTTGTTATAAAGAACTCCAAGGTGAACATGTGTTTTCAATTTGTTAAAAATGTCTGTCCTGATTATTTTTCTAGTGTAAGTTTCTCATGGTCCTCAACACCTGGGACAATCCATTTATTACAGAACCAGACCCGATTGGCCTAATACTATGCCATTCTCTAAGTCATTTGTTTACAGAAATACTTAGAGGTAAATATTCACCACTCAATTCAGTCCTCAGGAGAATGGATTTTACACTACTGGAAAGATCCGACTCTGTGATGTGAATTGAAAGTTCTAAAACTCAAAGTTATCATGTGTGCATTTAACATGTGTGCGCTATGTAGTTATTATAATCATAATCTGCTGCCCACATCTCATTTGCCCATTAGGCCAGCACAAGATTCACGTTTGTTTGGATAATAAATGAAACACAGTGTTTTGGAAAAGAACAGTTGCCTGTCACTATTGCTGTCCATACGTTGACAATAGGAAATAATTGCACATTGATTTGCATGTGTATGAGTTCTTTGTACTCCTCTACCTGCATCAGTGTATTGAGCATCATAGTGACAATGGAAAGTGCAGAGGGATAATGTGAATAATACCAGGAGACTGAAGTTGCTCCTGGCATAACTCTGCTCTCTCCCCAGTCTTCCCGCTGTGACCAGGCACTTCCTCAGAAATCAGTGTTTAGACAAGTGACAGCAGCATGATTTCATGGAACGCGGAGGGGATTAGGCACATGCACGTAGTCAATGTATAGTAAGAGCGTGCCAAGCTCAAGCACACGCAGCAGCGTCTTATTCAAGCTTTGGGCATCTAAAAGGTACATGTTTTTCTGTAATATCACTCGCAGCAGCTACAGGTCAGTTGTAAGTGATGATTACTAATGATGACGGTCGAGTATGCATGCTATAACATGTGTTTGCTTTCAGGAACAACTGTAAAAATGCATTTTAAGTACAGTAGCATAACATCCTAATAAATGTATTTTATGGAGAGAAAAATGGGGGAAAACATTTTCATTTGTTTAATATTTTGGAAATAATAAATATATTATTAATAGGTAACATTAATTGAAAAGTTTTCTTTGTACGTGTGTTTGGGACTTTATATTCCGCACATGTATTGGACGTATCCTGCAGTATATTGTCTGTTAGAACAGAGCAGAACCATACCTATATTCATCAACATACATATCTTTACATCGGCTCCTTATTGTATACGGACATGCGTACGGACGTTTTTACAAAAACGCACAATATGTTAGTTTTTATGTTCCTTGATGAACCAGGGCCCTTGGAGTATAAGGCTTGCTTTGCAGATTAAAACATTGTGCTCTATTGAAAGGATTATGAGCATTTCAGTGTGTGCCCAACAAGGATGTGGGGTAGAAGCCCATGATGTTAATTGTTTTAATCTACTACCGGCTGCTGGAATGTCCTGACTCTACATTAAATGTACTGATCAGTCTCAGGAGTATGGAACCAATATGGGAGGAAATGGTACATTCATAATGCGCTATACAGTAAGATGGAAAGAGGAAGACTACAGATTAGAGAACCGCAATTCAACTGCTGAATTGCAAATTGTAAAATAATAGTGTTAGATCTCTGCATGTTGTGTTTACAAGGATGGGATCTCATTACGTTTTTTGCATTGTCAGGGGATTTTGACAGTTTTCTGTTAAAAAAGAAAGTAGTCAAAGACAAAAAGCATATGAGGTTAAGTGTAAAACTGATTTTTTAAGCTTGACATTTAACCATGTAAATAACTGAAATTTTACATGGGATTAATTACATAATTAAATATTCACATTTTATGTTTACAACATAAATATATGACCATTTTCTTTTTACAGAGGCAGTTCCCAGAAGTGGAATATGGGTGTATACTTTTGTATAATTAAATGCACTGTGGGATATTAATTTTTTCCGTTTCGTAAATTCCCCCCATTTGGGCCTCGAGTTTCTAGTGAATGTATGAATATTTTTCCAGCCCACTGCGAATAAGCGTTAAGAACATTGTAAAATTGTTTCTAGTTATACAGTACTCCCCATGACCGTATTTCAATTTACATTAGATAGTTACCTATGAAACTATTTGCAAAGTTTTAGAACCACTGTAGGTGCTAATTCATTGAAGATAACTCATCATCATCATCATTAACATTTATTTATATAGCACCAGCAGATTACGTAGCACTTTACAATTGGGAACAAGCAGTAATAAAACAATACTGGGTAATACATACATAGATACATAGAGATAAGAGGGCTCTGCTCGCAAGCTTACAATCTATGGGACAATGGTTTGATACACAAGGGTAAGTGCTACATCATATTGAATATTTGTCCATCTAGAATACAAAGGTTACAAAATATTTAGTGGACTGTATGCTCAGTCACAGAATTATGTTGGTCAGAGGGTTGTTATCTTGTGTTAGCTGAGTAGAGGGTGGTAATAGGGTAACCTAAGGAGATTAAGAGGGTGGTAGAGGAATATAATAAGCTTGTCTGAAGAGGTGGGTTTTCAGAGAACGCTTGAAGGTTTGAAGACTAGAGGAAAGTCTTACTGTGTGAGGGAGGGAATTCCATAAAGTGGGTGCAGCCCGAAAAAAGTCCTGTAACCGAGAATAGGAGGAAGTGATGAAAGTGGAAAGAGACACAGATCTTGTGCAGAACGGAGGTGTCGAGTTGGAAGATATTTTGAGACAAGTGAGGAAATGTATGTAGGTGCAATTTTGATGATGGCCTTGTATGTTAGTAGAAGCAGAACAACTGTTTTAGGATAATTACTGCTCTGCGTGTTTTTATTTTCAGGCTAATCAAAAAAGAGATAAAGCTGGAAAAACGCAACTATGATTAAACTTCATAAACAGAATCATAACTCATTACCTCTTATTGAGATATTTTATCATTGAATATTGTTATCATACTTTCAATATGCAACATTTTTTACAGTAGATTAACACAAGTATTAAATAAATATAATGGGGCAGATGGTGCTTCTGAATGCATTTGTAAAAAAAAAAAACACAACTGCGCAAATATGCAAAGTTGGATGAATCGCAAGATGCATGAAGCTCTATTCCAGTAGCATTTGCTCCAGGTTTAGGTCAAATACACTTAAACCCAATTATTTTATATTTTGTTTTGATAGGGATATATGCATTCATTATTAGGTTGGACTGAAATTTAAAAGAGAAACCTCTCAAATACCGTATGCATAACACTAAATCAAAACAAATTGCTAAAATATGCTCAGAAAAATCACATAATATATGCACGATCAATGGAGAATACATCTATTTGCTTTAGGGGTAAATCCACAATCAGCCAATCAGAAACAGCTATCATCATCATCATCATCATCATCAACATGTATTGGCGTCTGCTGTCAGACACCAGCAAATATATATACACCTACTGACAGGTATATATGCATCCGTATATGCAAGTGTCATCTGTGAGAAATTCTGCCTACTTGCATACCAAATTACAGTTTATACGTGACAGAAATGGGCATCATCCCAACTCAATATCAGGTTCAATGTTAATATTTTTTTGATATATGAAGCAGTGATTTATCATATACGTCTTAAACCTCTAAAATAGATGGTAGGAAGACCTTAGCTTTAAACTAAACCAAACCTTGAAAACCACGCTAGAGGGCATAATGAGAAAATATTTTAAAGATGACATTTCACACAGGAATGAAGTCTCTAATATGTGAGAGAACTGAAAGTAAAATCTGCTTACCTCATTTCTATGATTCAAAAAAAATAAATCCTGGAGTACATATTTTTGTATTGTAAAGAGAAATATGTTTTTGCTGGGAGAAAAATGATAATGCTATAAAAGTAATTTGTATATAATACACATTTGCATTTATTGGTTCATTGCTTTCTGTGCAGGAAAATAATTTACGTGTTCCTCATTATTTGCAGGCGTCACTTTCAATCACATACACATCGTCCAGCTGAATAATGTTGGTTTATTTGATTAGGGGCTGCAGACAGACATACCAGTCTTGTATTGTATATTGTGTACAAATTATTTCACTGGACAGAGAAAAAAGGGTTTTAGCAATTGTTAGTAGAATATTCCATAGGCAATTACAAATTATATGGCATTGGCATTAAATCCTTTATATATATAAGAATTTTTTTATAACAATGATGCATGATATTGCAGCCATATGTAAAGCGTGTTACTGGATTATGAATATTGAGTCAACATAATGTCACACACATATATTTTGTGATTTTTTTATTTATGTATTATTGTTTATTTATATAGCACCAATCATATAATGCAGCGCAGTAGTCATTCAAATTTGTTCATATTGCACCTGCATTACTCCACTCACCTCTATTTAACACCCATGAACTGTTGTCCTATTTATTATCTCTAACAAGTACAGCCTCCACCTGTCACCAGAAAATAAAAGGCCACACATCTTACAATCCCCTTGCCTATCTTTCGCTCACTCTGCTTCTATTAGCTGGTGATATATCACCTAATCCAGGTCCCCCACACTCCTCACACACACATGCATCAGAACACTACCGTTCTATAGCAAACCTCAAACACATCACCTGTCTACCCTCTCTTCCCAAGTCCTTTAAATGTGCCCTTTGGAATGCACGATCTGTTTGTAACAAACTTACCTCCGTTCATGATCTCTTCCTCTCAAAAAACCTCAACCTTCTGGCAATAACAGAAACATGGCTCATGCAATCAGACACTGCCTCACCTGCAGCACTTTCACATGGTGGCCTCCATCTCACCCACACCTCCAGACCTGAAGGCAGACAAGGAGGTGGGGTTGGACTACTTCTCTCCCCACAGTGCACATACACAGTTCTACCAAATGTCCCATCACTCACGTTCACATCTTTTGAAGTACATGCTATTCGCATTTTTAATCCATTCTCCCTACGTGTTGCGGTGATCTATCGTCCCCCTGGAGCACACCAACAATTTATTGAGGATTTCTCTGCATGGCTCCCTCACTTCTTATCTTCAGACATCCCCACCATCATCATGGGTGACTTCCACATCCCCATTGATAACCCACCTTCCAAAGCTGCTTCCAAACTACTCTCTCTAACATCCTCACTTGACCTCTCCCAGTGGATTGAATCATCTACTCATAAGGATGGCCACTGCCTTGATCTTGTTTTCTCTAGACTATGCTCAGTTTCTAACTTTATTAATACACCCTTCCCCCTCTCGGATCATCACCTTATCAGCTACACTCTCACCCCCACTGCTCTAACCTCTCTACTGTCTAACTCAACCAAGCCTCCTCATACTCGTAGAAATCTGAATTCTATTAATCTTCAACAATTTTCCACCTCTCTCCAACACCTTCTCTCCCCTATCTCTACATTCTCATCCCCTGAGATGGCAGTACCTCATTTTCACCTAACCTTAGCAACGGCCCTTGATCAAGTGGCTCCAGCGACACTTCATACTACACGTCGACTTCGATGTCAACCGTGGCACACCAAAGCAACACGAAATCTTCAAAAACTGTCCCGTAAAGCAGAACGTCACTGGCGTAAATCTCGAAGCTCTAATGACTTCTTCACATATACTTCTGTCTACCACTCCTATCGAAATGCTCTGGACACTGCAAAACAAACATACTTTCAATCTCTTATCTATGCTCAGGCTTCTAACCCCAAACGCCTTTTCAATACATTTAATCATCTTCTCAATCCTCCCACCCCGAACCCTCCATCTACTATCAGTGCTCAAGATCTTGCTACCTACTTCAAGGACAAGATTGATAAGATCAGACTAGAAATGGTATCCTCTTCCTCAACAAGCCATCAGCTCATTTCCTTCCCACTACCCTCTGACACCCTTTCTTCATTTGACCCCACAAATGAAGAGGAAATTTCTACGCTCTTCTTATCTTCCTACTCTACCTCCTGTCCTCTTGATCCTATTCCCTCGCAAATTGGTAGATCCCTGTCTTCTGTGCTCATTTCACCTCTAACTCAAATCTGTAATCTCTCACTCTCTACTGGCATCTTTCCATCACTATACAAGCATGCAGTGATTACTCCTATTCTAAAAAAACAGAACTCCGACCCAAACTCTCTCTCAAATTACCGTCCCATCTCTCAGCTCCCTTGCCCCTCCAAGCTTCTAGAGAGACTTGCCTACACTCGCCTCACACGCTTTCTTTCCGCAAACAACCTGTTGGATCCTCTTCAGTCAGGCTTTCGTTCTCAACACTCCACAGAGACTGCGCTGACCAAGGTTGTTAATGATCTGATCACTGCTAAGACTGAACGCCATTACTCTCTCCTAATTCTCCTTGATCTCTCGGCTGCATTTGACACAGTTGACCACTCTCTTCTCATACAAACGCTGCAATCCCTAGGTCTTCAAGACACAGTTCTATCCTGGTTCTCATCTTACCTCTCTAATCGCTCTTTCACTGTTAATTTCTCTGGAGCCATATCTGCTCCGCTTCCCCTATCAGTTGGGGTACCACAAGGCTCGGTGCTAGGTCCTCTGCTGTTCTCTATCTATACCGCTTCTCTTGGAAATCTAATAAGTTCCTTTGGCTTTCAGTATCATCTCTATGCGGATGATACCCAAATCTATCTATCCTCTCCTGATATCTCGACATCTGTGTTGTCCCGTGTAACTGACTGTCTTTCTGCCATTTCATCTTGGATGTCCTCTCGTCAACTCAAACTTAATCTTTCTAAAACAGAGTTAATAATATTCCCACCCGCCAACAAGAGCATACCTGACATTTCTATCTCTGTTGATAACATGACCATAAATCCCACCCCACAAGCTCGCTGCCTAGGTGTAATCCTTGATTCACGCCTATCCTTTGTTCCCCACATTGACTCTATATCTAAATCATGTTACATACATCTAAAGAACATTTCCAGAATCCGCACATATCTCACACAAGACACTGCTAAAACCTTAATTCATGCACTAATCATCTCCCGCATTGACTATTGCAATTCCCTCCTTACTGGTCTTCCCAAAAACAGACTCAAACCCCTAAAATCTATTTTGCATGCTTCGGCAAGACTGATTTTCCTTGCAAATAGCTATTCCTCTGTTGAATCACTCTGTATGTCTCTACACTGGCTGCCTGTCTTCTACCGAATCCAATATAAAATACTTTTACTAACCTACAAGGCCATCAACAAAGCTGCACCAACATACATCTCCTCTCTTGTCTCAAAATATCTCCCAACTCGGCAACTCCGTTCTGCAAAAGATCTGCGTCTCTCATCCACCCTCATTACATCCTCCCATTCCCGGTTACAGGACTTTTTTCGGGCTGCACCCACTCTATGGAACTCTCTCCCTCGCACAATAAGACTCTCCTCTGTTCTACAAACTTTCAAGCGTTCTCTGAAAACCTACCTATTCAGACAAGCGTATAATATTCCTCAACCACCATCTTAACCTCACTACCTTTAGCCTGTTACACAATTTCACACAAGACAACTACCCCCGGACCAACATTATTGTGTGACAGGATCATTTAGCTTATGAGTCACCCTACCTTTGCAGTCTGGCTGGGCCAAGATGCAAAATGTATACTTAACCTCATGTGTCAATCTCCCATTGTCCCATAGATTGTAAGCTTGCGAGCAGGGCCTTCTCACCTCTTTGTCTGTTTTACCCAGTTTGTTTATTAGTTTATTACGTTTGTCCCCAATTGTAAAGCGCTACGGAATATGTTGGCGCTATATAAATAAATGATGATGATGATGATGATGATTCAAATTCAGTCTCTGCCCCATTTACAATCTAAATTCGCTAACACAGACACATCTGTTTTGTCAGAAACCAATTAACCTACCACTATGCTTAAAAAACCGCATGTAGTACAGGCATATGCATTTCCGTGTTCAACAAGGAGCGGATGTAAGGAAACATTTGTTTTTGAATACGGGTCTATGTGCGCTCTGCTCTAACAAATAATACACTGCAGGATATGTCCAATGCATATGTGGGATATAAAGTCCCAAAAAAAGCACAGAAAAATAACTATTGATGTCACTTATCCACCCTAAAATAAATTTATTAGGAGGTTATGAATGTCTACTGTCCTTAAAATTCATTTTTACAGTTGCCCCTGATTGCAAACACATATTCTACCATGCATACTCAGCCGTCATCACTGGTAAGCAGCATTTACACCTGTCCTGTAGCTGATATAACAGCAAGAAAAACGCACCTCTGAGATGCACAAAGCTTGAATCAGACATTGTTGCATGCGCTCGAGCTTGGCACGCCCTAACTGCACCTTACTGTACACTGATGATGTGCATATCATCATCATCATCATCTATTTATTCCTATAGCGCCACTGGTTCCGCAGCGCTGTACAGAGAACTCATTCACATCAGTCCCTGCTAGTTGGAGCTTACAGTCTAAATCCCATAACATACATACACACAGACCGAGAGAGACTAAGGGAAATTTAATAGCAGACAATTAACCTACCAGTGTGTTTTTGGAGTGTGGGAGAAAACCAGAGCACCCAGAGGAAACCCATGCAAACATGGGGAAAACATACAAACTCCCCACAGATAAGGCCATTGTTGATAACTGAATTCATGACCCCAGTGCTGTGAGGCAGAAGTGCTAACCATTAAGCCACCATGTGCAAATGCCCAGTCCCCTCCCCGTTCCCTCCCCGTTTATCCTTGAAATCGGAGGCTGTAGTAAGGATCCCTTGTGCTCTAAACTGAATTGGATTTTGCTGCATTCACTGACATATGTTTCAGTTCTGGGCATGCGCAGAGCGATTTTATACAAAATGCGGCACGTATTAGCATTTATGTTCCTTAATAAATCAGGCCCCAAATCTCCACAAAGATTGAGTCTCCACAACTACTGTGCCACCGTGCTGCCCCTGCACAGAGAGCAGCCAACCACAAATATTAACAGGTCTTTAGAAAAGGTAAAGGATTCAGACAGGGTTACACATATGTGTAGCAGTGCAGCTAGGTTAAGATATGCAGGTGTAAGACATGTATGACAAAGTAAAAGCATAAAGTGTGAATTAACTTACATGCTTTGAAAATTATTTGGAAGTGTCTTTTCCACAAGGAAAAAAGCTGACAAGGTTTGTCTGCAGTGAAGAGCAATTACAGAACACCTGCAGAGCATTCCATTTTAATGGCAAGGTGGGAGTGTTATCTGCCTGTCAAGTTAGGGCTGTAGGAGAAGCGTAAACTATTTAAACCTGTTTTTTCTGCCAGATGCCACACAGAGCCAGTGTCTTAGGAACTGGTCTCTGTTACTTTAGTGTTAAGGTCACGGGACAAATGTGTGCAACTTTATGTTGTAAATTACTTTGCCATTATGAAAATAAAAGCAAAGATAAAAAGCAAGACGATGCTTGAGTGTGCATCACTCGAAGTGTGAAAATATACTATAATCCCAGGCAGATAAATTTGTACCAGTGGAACAGATAAGATAAGAATCATTACTTTTTTATGTAAAGTTACTTAGAAAACATGACACTGTACTAATGGGATACAGTTGCATGTCAGCCATCATGGTCTATATAGAGGTAAGAAAGACCACTAATTTGATCTATGAACTACATGATACATTTTACTAGCCTCCTCCCTCCCCTAGCCACTGTCCCAGGTGCTGCTGACTGTAGCAATATTTCCTAGGGCTCCTGCAGTTTTTCTCACAGCACTGTCTGAAAACAGGGGGATGTGGGGGAGAACCAATCTCAAGAGATTGCGGCTTGTGATTGTTCTTCAAGGAACAGAAATGATTTGCCGCCTCTGATAACCATCTTTCTTTCATGCTGCATTCAGTCTTCCGGTGAATGCAGGGCAATGCTCCATAGGTGGCACAATAGCAGTCATTGAGTACATACTCTTGATTGAATCCATGTCAGTGAATTGCTGCCTATCCATTTGGGCATTTACTATTATAAATGGGCTATAAACCTTTACAACTTGAGTGCAGAATCCCACCTATTGTTCTCATTTTTCTAATTTTATTTACTGAGATAACTATTTATATTAGCAGACTATATTTATATGTTTTCATTTTTTTTATTTCACTATGTGTTGAACAATGTGATTGTTCTTTTGCGCAACTTCATTTTAAAACATTCTGCTACATAATCACTGTTCTGCAATGCATTTTTTTTCCTGCTGCTGATTGCTGAATTAATTTTTGGACTAAATGCCTTCTGGCAAGGTAGTTGTCTCCAATGGGTCTAGTTCCAGCTAGCCTGCAGCCTTCATTAGTTATATTTGAATTAACCCTGTTATGCATCCTGTATATAGCTGAATTCTGTTTATGTTCTTTCTCCAGACGCTGGTCAGCAACATCTGTTGCATAGTACCTACCAAAATGTGTCTAAGCCTCCATGCAATGTGAAGAAAAGCCATTGGGCTATATTTACTATGCAGCGATTCCGTAGAGCTGCTGATTCCCGACTTTTTAAAGACAATTTTACAACGACACTTTTATTAAATAGAAAGCCCATCGATTTTTCTCCTTAATAAAATTGCCTTTTGAAACAAAATGACTACGCAATGTTCTACGGAACCGCGGCATACCAAATATACTCCATAGTCTAAGATGTGAGTGGAGATTAGTAATGGCCTCCTGCTAGTAGTGAA
Organism: Mixophyes fleayi; assembly: GCF_038048845.1. NCBI lineage: Eukaryota > Metazoa > Chordata > Amphibia > Anura > Limnodynastidae > Mixophyes > Mixophyes fleayi. Next base: position 73,664,552 of record NC_134403.1, on the reverse strand, counting down.
GGATTTCTACAACTTACTCTTGGGGGTAAATGTATCAAGCTGAGAGTTTTCCGGCGGGTTTGAAAAACCAATCAGATTCTAGCTATCATTTATTTAGTACATTCTACAAAATGACAGCTAGAATCTGATTGGTTGCTATAGGCAACATCTCCACTTTTCAAACCCATCGGAAAACTCTCAGCTTGATACATTTGCCCCCTGGAATCAAGATTTGGTTGAACAGTTGAACTGTGCCTAAAACACAGGCACCACCTGCAAATCACAGGTATATTACTGTATGCACTTATTCAGAAAACTATAGTTCCCCAGAGTGCCTCTGGGAAATTAAATGCAAATTGTGTCCGCCAATTTTGGGTGGACAAACTGCAAACTAAAGCCCAGGCTGCTCTCTAGAGCCCAATAATGTACTAGTATTTTGTGGGGAAAGGGTAGGAGCCAAAAACGGACTGGCTAAAGAGAGAAGTGATGTGTGACTGTTGGCTGAGCTAATGTAGCATCTTCCCACCAAGAGCCCCTGAATGCTATGTCTGAATTGTTGTCCTGATGGATGTTTGCAGTCAACCCAGAAAGAAGCACATTTGCAGTAAAAGAAAAGACCTAACTTACCACTGCCCTTGAGATGTCAGCAGGAAGACAGATAATTTTATTTTGCTTTGCTATGTTTAAGTTATTTAAGTGACACAACAAACTGTGTTATTAAATCGTCTGACTGGGACTTTAATATTGCTATTGAGACTGACTAAAGGAAGAGTTTGTTCCAGTCAAATCTGCTGTATATAAAGTTATCTGCAATTTGACTGACATTGCCTAAAATAGATGCTAATGAGAGAATTGCAAGTTGATTAACCCTACAGTTGCTGGGAGAGAGAGTTTCTTAGTCCATTAGACGGATTTCTAAGTGGACGCTGTCCTTTACACTGGAAATTGTTTATTGTACAGAATTGCTGTTGCTTACAGAGCTCAGGAGTGATGCATGCATCAAGGTGACTACTGATTTCAACTTATACAAGTAAATAAGCTTTATGTGTCAGCTGACACGTCGCTTAAACCTGTGGATTATAATTTAATCCACTGATTTTTGTGTGATAAATAAGATATAATAATTGCACTAAAAGTATTGTGATTGATTGGTTTATATTATCTGATGCTGCAGCATTTAGTGTGATGGTCTAATTAACTTGTAGCAACCAGTTGTCTCCTAAAGTATATATTCAGTGAAATCCATTTCACTGATGCACAATGCCTAATAACATGTTGCATGTTGATGGTATTGTGCTACTACTTCTCTACACTACTGCTACTGATCTACTGCTGTGGTGAAGCCTTATGCCACAAGCAAAGAGAAAAAACCCATGAGTTTATGCAGTTTTAGCCCTGTGTTCCTTGTTTTATTCCAACACTACTGGGGAGACTTTTGCCTCTCTACCATATCACTGGGCCTGTAGAATCCTTCCTTACACTACTTTTGGGGTGCCAACCATCTGCCCTGTTACGCATGCTTTGCTAGACATGCTGGTGAAAAGTAAACATTCTCCCCTACAATGGCAATGGCCTCCTCCCTACTTAGACACATGTAACAAACAAAGCCAGGTATAGAAGCTCAGATATATAGGATGCCTGTCTTATAACTGGCTGACCAGTATTATTAATCACACTAATTAGGCTGCATGAACATTTTTCTCAGGTATTTTAATGTCTATATTGTTGTACTGATGCCTTTAAAAGCCTCAATGTTTTTCTCTAAATGTAATGTGCTGTCTTCTTGAGTGAGCAATGGCCAAGTGCGAGGCCTTTAAATTTATCAACAATAAAAACTTTAGTCCTCTTCTATCAACCATAAATACAATTAGTGATTTTAGATAAGTTTTATTCAGATTACTTTTTTATTCGAAAATCTGGAAGATTGTACAACAATTATGGAAGATAAACTTTAGTATTGAGATATAGATGAAAATAAATCCTTCAGGGCAAATGACGGGATTGGGGGCACCTAAAGGTGTGGTGTATGCACCAGAACACATGATACTAACCCTGCCCCCACCGTATGTAAACTATGGGAATATAACATAATTCGAACAGCGTGATTAACACTTACGCAGGCACTGAATAATGTCGTTTATCGCAAAGAATCTTGCTCCATCTGTATTTTTACTGTCTTTAGTAAAGTTCTATTATAAGCATTGTTTATTTCTGACCAGACTAGAAAATGTGGATTTATGCTATACAATGTAAGAAATATACACTTCCGAAAAAGGAATTAATAGCAGAAAACCTTCAGTTCTCAAAACAGCTGAAGAATGTCCTGTGCTTTACTACGTGCTGTTCATGAAAAAAGCACCTCTGTTTTACCCCCATCACCAACTGCAAGAGCATCACAGCCTGAAAGACTCCTTACAGTTACTTCCTATAAAAGGACCATTGTGCTTATAAGGAATTGAGCTCAACCTAAAGCTGTATCAGCCACATGCAAAAAGTGTTCAGACAGATTCAAGATAACAATATCTAGAAGAGCCACTCAACCAAAGCCGGCCTAAAAGAATATGAATGGCCGAGTTAACTCTTTCATAGTTTGTTGGCATAGGAACGTTTTAAAAATACTTGTAAGTGTATAACACTAAAAATGTGTAAGAGTTAAAAGAGCAGGGGTCTATATTTGAGTTTATAGATATGGTCCCAGTGTTAACTTAAAGATATCAACATATTATCTATTATTTTACTGTTTGATACTGGTTATTCTTTTTTACTTCCTAAGTAACTTGGTGCTCTATGAAAGATGTATGATGCATTACATATATGATCATATTATCTTCTGAGTAATAACATCATTTATGTCAGGCTACATTTGTATTATGCACTATTGTGCTCCTCGATTTACTAGGTTGGGTAAGTATATTTAATATAAAATATAATATATGCAATATATAGAAAGAAGCACTAGGTGGCATGCTTGGAAAAATTCAATTTAGTAAGATGTTTTGATTTCTTTCCAAAGGATTACTAAAATACTGATACTGATATATCCTATTTATGTTTTATTTTAATACATTATTTTAAATATGTTTTTTGTGTGTAATGCATCAGATTGGTAAGACATACCAAGATACTTTTTTACATGCAGACTAGTATATAAATATATGGTATGAATGCAATGTTTTTTCTTCTGCAGATAACTCTTGAATCACTGTGGTAATCAACGTGGGAGCCACGGTTACATTCCTTTTGAAACCCAGTGTTTTAATGGTGTGTTAATCGGCCAAGCAGATGCCTCATCTAAAACTTCTGGAGACTATTTTTCTCTTGAGCCAGAGGACTTTCTATTGCCTTCACCAGTTAAGAGATATCAGTATAAGCAACAAGAAGCTGTATCAGAATTTATAAGCATCTTTGGAAAAGTCAAGGCCGGCATCCATAAATCATATTAGAAGGAAGTTTTAGTGAACCACGATGCATAGTGCGAAAAATAACTCAAACAATAGAGATATAGGAAGACCTTTAAAAAGACGTGTAATATTCTTCACTTTTTCTAGGCCACAGTGCAAGTGCCTATCACTCAGGTCTCTGGTGTTGCTCATAGACAACAGGTTACATAAAACAAATATTTATATGACCAGATCTTTGCTGCATAGTTACAAGTATTTATAGTACACATATGATATAACCAGGGCATGTGTCATAGTGCAATTTTCTGTTGGTGCTACTTAAAATAAAAATATTTGTTGCTCTTTCAATGCCTAATGTTCTTTTTAACCCCACTCTATATACGGCTTATGCTTTAACTTGGCCAATTTCCTTTATTTGTTAAAGGAGTTGTTTACCTAGATGGCATTTAATGCTGACCACTGAACGGAATAATTTGAACAGAAGTCATTTCAAGTGGTGGGAGTGTTTAGTGCTGTAGAGGGCAGGATTGGTTGTTTGCAGATCTTCAAAGTACTTACTATTACCACTTAAAGCTTTGATATCAGTCAGCACTTAACATTGCTTGGGTGTACAAATCCTTTAGGTTTATCGTATAGCTTGTTTTACCTTTATATTCTCTGTAGTATAATATTAATTGGGCTTAAACATCTTTTCATGAATCTGTATATATTATAGGGGTGTGCACCGGCCACTTTTCGGGTTTTGGGTTCTGATTACCTTGAGGTTTTGGGTTCGAATGGGTTTTGCCAAAACACCCCACTCAAGGTTTTGGTTCTGATTTTGGGTTTTGGGTTCTGATTTTTTTTAAAAAAAGCATAAAAAGTGCTAAAATCCAGATTATTTTTTTTTTTACTCCTACGCTATTATTGACTTCAATAACATTCATTTCCACAAATTTCCAGTCTATTCTGAACACCTCAAACCTCACAATATTCTTTTTAGGCCAAAAGGTTGCACCGAGGTAGCTGGATAACTAAGGTAAGCGACACAAGTGGGCGGCACAAACACGTGGCCCATCTAGGAGTGACACTGCAGTGGCAGACAGGATGGCAGTTTGAAAAACTAGGCCCCAAAGAGCACATAATGCCAAAAAAAGAGGTGCAAGATGGAATTGTCCTTGGGCCCTCCCACCCACCCTTATCTTGGTGAAATAGGACATGAGCACTTTAACAAACCAATCATTTCAGCGACAGGGCCTACAAAACTGTGGCTGAAATGATTGGTTCGTTTGGACCCCCACAAAACGAGCTGGCAAAGAAAAAAAAGAGGTGCAAGATGGAATTGTCCTTGGGCCCTCCAACCCACCCTTATGTTGCAGAAAAAGGACAAGCACACTTTAACAAACCAATCATTTCAGCGACAGGGCCTACCAAACTACTATGGCTGAAATGATTGGTTTGTTTGGGCCCCTACACAAAAAAAGCTATTCATCTCTCCCTGTACAAAGTAAACTGGCTCTACTGAGGCAAGATGTCGTCCTCATCCTCATCCTCTGATTCCTCGCCCCCTTCAGTGTGTACTTCCTCATCCTCACACATTATCAATTCGTCCCCACTGGACTCCACAATCACCCGTCCCTTTGTAGTTTTTGGAGGCCATTGCTGGTTTTGATTGAAGAATTGATAATTCATTTTTAGGAACATCATCTTCTCAACATTTTGCGGAAGCAACCTCCTTCGCCGCTCACTGACCAAGTTCCCCGCTGCACTAAAAACTCTTTCGGAGTACACACTGGAGGGGGGACAACTCAGGTAAAATAGAGCCAGTTTGTACAGGGGCTTCCAAACTGCCTTTTTTTCCTGCCAGTAAAAGTAAGGACTGTCTGACATGTCTACTTGGATGCTGTCAGCAAAGTAATCCTCCACCATTTTTTCAATGGTGACAGCATCCAATGCAGCAACAGTAGTTGGCAGGTCCTTCAGTCCGGACCAGATGTTCTCTGCATCCCCGCCAGCGGGTTGTTTATGAAATCTCAGCTGTTTCCTCGCAGCCACAGGTGTGGAAGAAAATGAAGGAGGAGCTGTTGGCATGTCACGGTCCTCTTCAGATGACAATCTCCTGACCAGCAGGTCTTTGCACCGCTGTAGACTTGTGTCCGCCGGAAACAGAGGCACAACATACGCTTTAAACCGAGGATCGAGCACGGTGGCCAGAATGTATTCCTCTGACTTTAAAAGAGTGACCACCCTCGGATCCTGGCAAAGCGTACGAAGGGCTTCATCCACAAGAGCTACATGCTTTGTGGAATCGCAATAGTTTACCAGCTCCTCCCTCACTTTCTCCAGCTGCTTCTGCAACAGCCTGATCAGGGGAATCACCTGACTCAAGCTGGCAGTGTCGGAACTGACTTCTCGTGTGGCAAGTTCAAACGGCTGGAGAACCTTGCACAACTGGAAATCAGTCTCCACTGCGCTTGACTCAGGCGCATCCCCACTCCTTTGCCTATGTCGTAGGTGGCTGTGTAGGCTTGAATGGCCTTTTGCTGCTCCTCCATCCTCTGCAGCATATAGAGGGTGGAGTTCCAGCGTGTCACAACCTCTTGTTTGAGGTGATGGCAGGGCAGGTTCAGGCTTTTCTGATGTTGCTCGAGTCTGCGGTAGGCAGTGGCAGAATGCCGAAAGTGTCCAGCAATTTTGCGGGCCACCGCAAGCATATCCTGCACACCCCTGTCACTTTTCAGGTAATGCTGCACCACCAAATTTATTGTGTGGGCAAAACATGGCACGTGCTGGAACTTGCCCATATGTAATGCCCGCACAATGTTACTGGCGTTGTCCGACACCACAAATCCCCAGGAGAGTGTAAGTGGGGTAAGCCACTGCGAGATTATTTCCCTCAGTTTCTCTAAGAGGTTGTCAGCGTTGTGCATCTTACTAAAACCGGTGATACACAACGTTGCCTGCCTTGGAACGAGCAGGCGTTTTGGAGACGCTGCTACTGATGCTGCTGCTGCTGTTGCTGCGGAAGGTGATGCATCTACCCAGTGGGCAGTCATATAGTCCTTAGTTTGCCCTGAACCACTTGTCCACATGTCAGTGGTTAAGTGGACAGTGGGTACAACCGCATTTTTCAGAGCACTGAGGACACTTTTTCGTACTTCTCTGTACATACCGGGTATCGCCTGCCTAGTGAAGTGGAATCTCAACGGGATTTGGTACCGGGGACACAATACCTCCATCAACGTCTAAATCCCACTCCACTGATGGCAGACACCGGACGCACGTCTAACACCAACATAGCTATTAAGGACACAGTTATCCGCTTTGCCATAGGATGACTACTGTCGTACATCGTGCTCATGGCAAACGACTGTTGTACGGTCAATTGTTTAGTGAAAGACGTAGCGGTCTTATGACTTCCCCTCTGGGAAGATGACCGACTACCAGCAGCAGCGGCAGTAGTAGGCATAGCGCTGCAGGATCCTCCGGAAGAATCCCGGATTGAAGAGGACTCAGTCATGCCGGTGACATGGACTGCAGGACTATCTCCAATCGAGATCGAGGAGGAAATTGATGAGGAGGGTGTTGCTGGTGTGGATACAACAGGACCAAGGGATTTAGGTGTCCCTGGACTGCTGACGGTCCTAGCCACAGTTCCTGAACTAAACATTGAATTATGAAGGTTCTTCAGGTGACGTATAAGAGAGGATGTCCCTAGGTGGCCTAGATCCTTACCCCTGCTTATTTGAGCTTTACATAAGCTACATATGGCAATACATTTGTTGTCCGGATTGGGATAGAAATAATTCCAGACCGAAGAGGTGGATTTCTTGGTCTTCTGGCCAGGCATGACGATGTGCTTTTTCATCCCATGGACAACAACTGTTTCCCCCCCTGGTGCCTCATTTAAGATAACCACATCAGCATCCTCCTCGTCAAGTTCCTCCTCAGCGCCAGCTACATCAATATCCTCCTCCCGGTGTACAACATTGACACCTTCATTAGCCAAATCTGTAACTGCACTGTGGGTGATCCTTCCAGCATATGCAGAGGGCGTGCTGCAAATTGTGGAAGGAGCCACCTCTTCCCGTACAGTGATGGGAAGGTCAGGCTTCGCAACCACCAACACCCTTGGACTCGCCTTGGGGATTTGTGATGCTATCTCTTTAGAAGGCAGAGTTGTTTGCTATGTTGTTGATGACAGCTTAACTCTCTTAAATTTTTTAGAGGGGGGGGAGGAGGAGGGCTTAGATCCTTGGGTGAAGCTGAACCACTAGTCATGAACACGGGCCAGGGCCTAAGCCGTTCCTTGCCACTTCGTTTCGTAAATGGCATATTGGCAAGTTTACGTTTCTCCTCAGATGATTTTAATTTTCTTTTTTTGCTAATTTTAGTGAACTTTGGCTTTTTGAGTTTTACATGCCCTCTACTAGGAGATTGGGCATCAGCCTTGGCTGACGACGTTGATGGCATTTCATCGTCTATGTCATGACTAGTGGCAGCAGCTTCAGCATTAGGAGGAAGTGGTTCTTGATCTTTCCCTACTTTATCCTCCAAATTTTTGTACTCCATTATATTTTTTATTAATATTAATATTATATATATATATTATATATATTAATATTATATTATATTTTTTTTAGACTGCAGGAACAGTGAACGTAGTTAGATAGCAGTACCAATTTTTTTAGACTGCAGGAACAGTGAACGTAGTTATATATTGCAGTACAAATTCCTTTATACTGCAGGAACAGTGAACGTAGTTATATATTGCAGTACTAATTATTTTATACTGCAGGAACAGTGAACGTAGTTATATATTGCAGTACTAATTCTTTTATACTGCAGGAACAGTGAACGTAGTTATATATTGCAGTACTAATTCTTTTATACTGCAGGAACAGTGAACGTAGTTAGATTGCAGTACCAATTTTTTTAGACTGCAGGAACAGTGAACGTAGTTATATATAGCAGTACTAATTCTTTTATACTGCAGGAACAGTGAACGTAGTTATATATTGCAGTACAAATTCCTTTATACTGCAGGAACAGTGAACGTAGATATATATTGCAGTACTAATTCTTTTATACTGCAGGAACAGTGAACGTAGTTATATATTGCAGTACTAGTTCTTTTATACTGCAGGAACAGTGAACGTAGTTATATATTGCAGTACTAATTCTTTTATACTGCAGGAACAGTGAACGTAGTTAGATTGCAGTACCAATTTTTTTAGACTACAGGAACAGTGAACGTTGATATATAGCAGTACTACCAATGGACTTAGCAGGACAGAGCACAGGACACAGCACCATTGGACTCAGCAGAACAGAGCACAGGACACAGCACCATTGGACTCAGCAGGACAGAGCACAGGACACAGCACCACTGGACTCAGTGGACAGAGCACAGGACAAAGCACCACTGGACTCAGCAGGACAGAGCACAGGACACAGCACCACTGGACTCAGCAGGACAGAGCACAGGACAAAGCACCACTGGACTCAGCAGGACAGAGCACAGGAATGACCAGGAAAGAGGACACCACTAACAAAACACAACCTCCCGCTTCCCTGATCAATGCCCGAGTGAAGATGGCGGCGGCAAGCGGGGAATTTAAAGAATCCGACTATCGCGAGATCAGACGGCGGGATATGAGTCATAGCTTCGTTTTGAGTTTTGCTAATCGGCGGGAATACCCGAACAGTGCTCGGATCGGGCTCGGATCCGCACTGTTCGGGGCTGTTCTGATTTACTAAATCCGAGCCCGCTCATCCGTAATATATTACTTATGGGTTTTATATATTATATGTGTATGTCACTTCCTATATATATATATATAAAAAACACAAAAGTTTAAAGCTTCTGTTTTATTGTAATGTTTGGTGTTAAGGTTGCTCAGTACAGTAACCGTCTCCTACAGTTTCTTGCTTGATCTTCCAAAACTGTACTGCACTGTCAGTAATCTACGACGACATGTATTTTGTTTTACTTGCCATGCAAACAAGCCCTGTCTGTATAGACATCACTATTTCCCTCTGATACTTGTCATATTCTTCCTCCTGAGTTTCCTGGGGAAAGTCGTCTGGTTCTAAGTTAACTTATGTTTATTGTTTATAACACTTTTCTAGCTACTGAGTCCTGAGCTAGTGAACAGTCATTTTAAAGTAGCGGTGGCTACCCGAAACTCCTCAGAACGCGTTCTCCCTCCTTCACCACCGACCACCGCTACCCAACAGAGGGACAACAAGTGCAAGTATTTGAGACTTTTTTTATTATTTGAACTCCTTTCTATCCACTCCCCCTTTTCGACAATACTCCATTGATTGGTACTGAAACAGAGATTATAACCCACTCGGACTTTAGTGGACTATGTAAGGACTATTAATCTCTCACGGGGTGTATATTGATTTATATGTTCTTGATGGATATGTACTTTCACATATTCAATAAGGATATACTGTGACTGCATTACTTTTTATTCAAATAAATGAAATTTAACTTACCAATTTAGCCACTGGGAACTGGACTCTCCCAATTCTAGCTGCCGAATCCTAACAGACACCATTATAGCCTAGATCTTACTGTGCACATTTAATATTTCTGCTCCTGTATTTCAGTATATTTGTAACCATAATGTGAAAACCTGAAATATGCTGTCATCATTTATTATGAAAACCGGGGTCTATTTAACATTGGTGGGCAGTGGGTGGCAGTAAGATTCATTTTGTATTCAAATGCAATTGTATATTCATATGCAATATTACTTTTGTGTTATTATTTTATTATTAGTCATTATTTTTTTCTGCAAATCCTCCGTTTCATAATCATGTACAGTATTTATTTATCAGTATACTGCTTCTTTTTTTTTTACAACAGGAATGTAATGAAAAGGGAATACATTGTTAATCCAATTCTGAAAAGTATATCATGAAGTTGATTTAGAGATATAACTTGGTAAAGAGCTATCTTACACCCCATTGCCTTAGATAATAGGTAATAGGGAGTTGGTAATGAAGACAAAAGCTCAAATGGCAATCTATAGCATGTCAGGTCTCCATTGTTTAACTATTACCTTTCTTCCTTAGTTTAGATCTAACTATAGGGTGGGTGTGAAAAAATTTTTAAGAGACTGTTCTAACTTACTGTTTTTACTGTTGCTACTTGTATTATCATCTTTATTTATATTGCACTAACATTTTCCGCATCATCCATACAGTTAGGTAATTCGTAATAGGCCACATGAAAATACAGACTGAAATCCTATACAAATGTATATTTTTGTGTAACAGACAATTAATGCATTTAACCGCTCATTTTGCCTTTGTTTATGACTCATGGCTGGGCCTAAAGCACAATGCAGGATTGGCGCCATAGACATCAAAGAGGTTTATGGTAGCACTGAAATTAAACATATGAGATTAGGCACATTTATTTATATTGAGCCAATTAAAAGTATCACATATTAACATAGTTCCCATTTGTGTTTATTGTACAGCATTTACTCTTTAATCATCATGCATATGGTAAATGGAATTCCATTTAAAGTGTATGTGGAACAAACTTTAACTTTAACTTAATTGTGTTTAAGAATACTGTAAACTAAGGCCCCTTATTAAAAATAAAATGAACTATTCCAGTAGGTCTATTCCAAACACTGTATAGTGGATTATCCACCTCTATATATCTACAATATATATGGATTTCTATGGTGTAGCCTTGTTATGACTTATTCATATGTTGCATTGTGAACAGCGCTTTCCTGTGAAACATTTGCAGGTATTCTCTGTGAAGACATCTCCGTTAAACTCACTGCAGAAAAACACAAAGCCCTGTACCTTTTTAATGTTAAATCTAAAATTGTATACATTTTTCTGTGTTATTCTAACAAATCCATAAGCTAGTATTGCTTGACTGTGTTAACCATTTGAATGCTTTGGTGTGATGTTTTATCCCTTTGAATGCAAGAGTGTGAAATATTAACCCTTTTTTCTACCAGAGATAGTAGCATATTCCAGCGTGAATGGGGGTCTTAGCCCTGTTTACTCCACTCGGCGGTATCATATCACCGTGTATCTCCCTTCTGTCAGAATGCAGCATTCTAAATCCTGGGACAAAGTGTGACTTCTGCTGTACTGGAAGCTACCATCTTGGGTGAGACATTTGCTACATGCTGCTTAATCTGAGCACCTGACTTCATCCACCTATAAGCTTCCTCTGCAGACTATAAAAGTCACCTCCTACAGTCAGCTAATTGCCAGTGCAACACTTTCCTAGTTCCAGCTTACCACTGTTGCTGTTTGATTGATGCTTCAATCTGCCTGCTGCTGTACAGAATTCAGCCAGTAACCCTTGTTATGCACGTTTTGTCGCTATACAATAACGATTGTCGAATCTCGATTTGTGTTTCCAACGCACAAATATTTATTCTCAAAAAGTAGCAGAATAATTCAAGTGAAATAATAATAAGTACAGCCATTACTTATCGCAGGCGCTCTGGATCCAGTGAACAGTCATTCAGGTCTGAAGTCTGTGGTCAAGATGACTGTCCACTAGATGAAAAGCTCCTGCCTATATGCAGACAGAAATACAGTAAAACAATGCAGATGATGTGGCTTGCTTCTATTGGTCCAGGTTTCAGGAAGGTCCAGGAGGTTGCAGATCAGGCTAGTTCAAACTAAAGAATCCAAAGGTGGGGGTCATCTCTCCAGGGGATGTGCTCCGATCTTTCCGCCAAGACTGCAGTTTCAACTAGTCCATTAGCATTTTATAGTCAGTATCACATTAAAGGTTTATTCCTTAACATCAATAACTAGAGTATGCAATGTGCGATCTCTTCGCCTCTCTTATGTTTTATGATCTCTTATGTTTTACTAATATGCATATAACTTATAATATTACACATAAATACTACTATATTTCGATATGAATAACTATGTGTTGCAACTATAATTAATGTGTACCATTTACAGAGATGCGTATTTGTGCGAATGTGTGTAACTGTGTAAAAACTGTAATTGCCACGTGTTGCGGCTGCGTACGCCCTTCCACGCATCTTTTCAGACAAAGACAACCAAGTTTGCTCGATATTAATTAAATTGACTTTATCCAATTAGCTGACTTCGACACCCTTCGTGTAAATTCAGCTTCAATCTGCCTGCTGCTAGTCTCTCCCTGTGTTTGTCTGTGTGTATGTTAGGGAATTTAGACTGTAAGCTCCAATGGGGCAGGGACTGATTTGAGTGAGTTCTCTGCAGAGTGCTGCAGAATTAGTGGTACTATATAAGTAGCTGCTGATCATGATGATGATGACAGGTGTCAGCAAGGGCACTCTGACCAGTCTGCAGCTACGCAGCCCCACACGCAGAAAGCTGCGATGCACTGTGTGTTCTGACACCTTTCTAGCATAGCCATTAACTTTTCTAGCAATTTGTGCTACAATAGCTCTTCTATGGGATTGGACCAGACAGGCTAGCCTTCACTCCCCACGCGCATCAATGAGCTATGGGTTCCCATGACACTGTTGCTGGTCCAGCGGTTGTCCTTCCTAGGACCACTTTTTAAAGGTACAAACCACTGCATACCAGAAACACCCCACATGACCTGTCGTTTTGGAGATGCTCTGACCCAGTTGTCTAGCCCTCGCAATTTGGCTCTTGTCAAAGTTGCTCCTTACCCTTGCCCATTTTTCCTGCTTCCAACACATAAACTTCAAGAACTGACTGATCACTTGATGTCTAATATATCCCATCCATTGACAGGTGTCATTGTAATGAGATAATCAATGTTACTTGGCAGTTTTCAATGTTGTGGCTGATCAGTGTATACAACACTGCAATGCATCATGCACAAAATACCTGTGTTTAGTGCTGTATATGCTGGTAAACTTCCTCAAAAAACTTGACATCGCTTTGGATGTAGCTGCTTAGTAGTGTCAAACAGTTGCTTTCATCAAAAAAAGTGAAAGAAAATCTGTCAGGAACTCCCTTTCTGACATATACCACTCACTGGGAAACTGCTTCAATCTCACATGAGAGCACTTAAGCTGTCAAAATGTTACATGCTGACATGCCGGTAAAATTCAGGAAAAAAGTGAGATGTATGAAAGAGGAATATTTTAGGCATATATATATTTTTATGTTTTTTTTTCTGTGGCTCTGGTAACATTTGTGTTATAATGACAGTGATTGGTCCTAGTCCTGCCCACATTAAAGTCCCTTCACGTGGACATTTCTGAGAAAAAAAATAATATAATGGGTGCGCACACTGCAGAAAAGCAAGCTAAAATGTCTCCTATAACATACTGCATACATTGCTGCTTCAGGGTTTGATTTGGTTTTGAATCATGCATATTAATATATCTGCAAGATAAACTCTTAGGGCCTGAGTCATTAAGGAGAGCAAAGCAAAAAAAGGAATAACTTTGGCGAAACCATGTTGCATTGGAGGTAAATTTAAAATGTGGGGACAGATTTATAGTTGGGGAGGGCATGTCCTAAATCAACTTTAAATTTCAGTCTAAAGATAAAGTTATCAAGTATTTGTGTGCTACATGGAAAAACAGCCAGTATTTAACTTATGTGCAAAATAACAACCTAATTTTCCCCCCTTACATTGTAACATAGATTGTCCAGGATTAAATTTACTCCTTTTTTGCGTTGCTCTCCTTAATGACTCAGGCCCTAAATATATGCCGCTTTTATATATCAGAATGGCTTTGAATAATAAAAACTTCTACTAAACCATTTGCATCTCTGGAAAATAGAAAAAATATCTTCACTTTGCATTCTAAACTCATGGATCCACTTAAAAGAAAACAGTTTTAGTTTTCATACTAAGAGTACCATTAACTTGTCATTGCCACCATACTACTGTATCTTATTTCAACAAGTTCAGACAAGTACTGGCTTTCAAAGAAATATCATAACAAGAAAGATAAATCACTGTATTTTATATCATGTTAACTATTGGTTTCATAAGCACTTACTCTTTCACACTTCTCCTTGTCTTCTTGTTTACTTTTTGCTGGAAGACCCTGTGTGATGCCCGTGCTATCTATGCATTCCTGCAAGTGAAATGAAAGTTGACCTCTGCCAATGTCACAGAAAAATTGAGGGGTAATTACAGGAGTTCATTTTTGCTGTTAGATACCCAGTCAATAACAAAATACGTATTTGATGTATTCAAGAACCCATTTGTTTTGTGAAGTTGATGATATGGACTGACTTTATCTTGCCCTAGTATACCTAGTGCAGCCATGTTGGACAGCGCTAAATGATTATTGTAGACAATGTTGTGCTGAACAAAAGAGTGGTCCAGATATAGAGAATAAGGCTGAGGACACAAGTAATTGTTGTTTTTTCAAAATAATTAACAAAGTAATGATTGGGAGTCTCCCGGACATTACTGGAGAGTAGGCAACTATGCATATATGAAATATATGAGATGTATCTGGCATTTCCATGCCTGATATGAAAGATTACAATAGCATCAAATACAGTGCTATGAGCAAAATCCACAGTCTTCTGTTAATGTTGCTACATAGTGATCCATGCTTAAGTTCCGGGTCAATGATGGGCAACAGGTGCCCCTTCAGGTCTTTACCTGCGGACTGCCTCTACTTCCTGTTTTATTTTCAGATTTGTTTGTTATAGCTTGTAACACTTGTTTAAAACGTCTGTTGATATGTTTTTACAGATGGGTGTTTTTTTCTTTGATTAATTTATTACTGAGGTTAAGAGTAATGTGTGGCCCTTTTGAAGGATAAAGGACTGCCCATGGGGCCCCTGAAGTGTGTCAGGTTGTTAATCACTATTCCAAAGCATAAATTAAAACATGAATATAAAATATATGTAAACACTGTGATCAATTGTAAAGAGGTTATCTAATAGCTCATAAATAAGTTACAAATTAGGGATTGTTTCTTTTAAATTTTAATCCTCTGTCTCCTCCTCTTCTAAGAGGTGGTTCAGAAAAATCCTTAATTTTCTATCTTGTGTGTTCCTAGCTCACATATGGGTCATTGGCTGATGATTGCTGTATTGAAAACATTATCTAGTTTACAAAACTTGTGAGTTTGGTGGCATATTCAAAAGGTACCTATACACACACAGATCATGATCCTTTTGTCCGCCATTTTTTTATATATATGCAACTCTGCCGTACATTGTTCATCAGTATTGTATACAACTTACCAAACACTGTTATGTTATGGTCTCCGTGACAAGCATTAGTATCTTCTCCATATTAGTTCACTCTGCAATGCTATGTTCTTTGATCTACTTCATATATCAGTTATTTCCTGTACTACTTCCTTTTTATATCTCCTCCCCCTACATTGCCTCGCACTACCTTGATCAGCTGCCATCCTACTCATCACCCACCCCTATTATCTCACATACAGTACATCGATTTCTCCCTCCCCACCACCTTCCACTTGATTTATCTACCTTTTCATCCTTTTTTACAATCCCCCGCCACAATTTCCAAGCTTAGTTTTTATCTCCAACTTCCTGCTCTCTGTCTTCTCCACTACCAACCCCTCTCCATGAACCCATTCTCCTGTCTACACACATGAAATGCTCTACATCATGGGTGGCCAACTAATCAGAGACAAAGAGCCAAAAAATATAGATAGATTCCGCGATTCCAACTTTACCTTTACATGTGTGTGCATATACATATACACATATAAACACACACATACATATCGTACACACATACATTGAAAATAAAACATCATTTACAATGTCTTGTTTAAACCAAACAATCAAAATGTTTATTGTTTTTACCTTGTGTGCTGCAATTTTGACTTTTGGCAATCCTTGTTTTCAACAATCTTTTTAAAATTTGTCTTGTATTCGGTTGAGGCCACCCAAAGCAGTTTCGATTTTGACATGTTTCAGTGTTGAAAAATATTGACTCACAAAGACAAGTTGACCCAAACATTGATAGTAATCTGAGTGCAGCACTTTTGACATTGGGGAATTTCTCCAATGGTGCAGTTCTCCAGAACTCAATGGTTACTTCCTTGAGTAAAGACTTCAGTCTGTCATCCTCGCAAAGCTCAATCATCTCAATCTGAGAAGATGCTTCATCTGTGACTAAAGGGGCTTTCAAACAGTTTGCATCAGCATCGACCAGGAATGTAATCTGAGGTCTTTTCAGTTGTAGATCATGGAATCTTTCCAGGAAGCCATCTTGAAGTAATTCAATTAATATTGTATAACGTGTTATGCTACTTTTCAAGACTTCGGCTGCTTGTTCATTTGCATTTAATAGTGATGGAAAATGTGTTAGTTCCCCATTTTGAAGTTGTGTCTTGAACAGCTTGAGTTTGCTAACAAAAGCAAATACACTGTGGACCAGGTCAGGTAACATTTTTAACTTCCCTTGGAGATCCAGGTTGAGTCTGTCCAGATGTCACGGCATGTTCTCCAGAAATGCCATATCTAAAACCCAATTTGGGTCTGAGTGCTCGGGGTATTCCTTTTGCTTTGCTTCCTTGAAAAGCTTCACAGTGTCTAAATGTTCAAAAAAAACGAAATAGCACTTTACCTTTCGAAAGCCATCTTACAGTACAGTGAAGTGGCCGGTCACTGGGAAGACGATGGTCGAGTTTAGCAATGAGACTCTTTAATTGTCTGAGGTTGAGAGTGAGTGCGAATATGATTTACTATTTACAGGACAGGTTTCATTTCGCAATCCAAAGGCAGCATTTTAGACACCAGATGCTCTCGATGGATAATGCAGTGAAACCTCCAGAAGTCAGGGAACCTTATATCAGCTCTGCATAGCCCCACAAGTCTATTCACAGTTCTGACCATAGATGGCGCCCCGTCTGTTGCTATTACTAAAAGCTTCATTAAAGACAGAATTATTTTTGTAAAAGGTTGTTAGCAGTCGCAGCGGCCGCGGGCACCGCCGCAACTCTCACCTGGTTCCTGTAGGCGTCCCGGTCGTCGCTATGGCGACCGGGACGTCACTTCCTGCCTTTACCAGTCCGTTGCCAGGGCAACGGTCAGACACTAACTACAGGGGCGCTGCGTCCCGGCAGCCGGGGACAGCTGGGCACATGGGCAGAAGCGCCCACAAGCCTGTGGGCTGATTAATGTGGTAGGGTTGAGCCTGCCCATGTGATTTCAGAGCTAGGCTCTGATTGGCTGCTACTGGTATTTAAGGCAGTGAGGTCTGCAGCCTCACTGCCGGTTATAGCGTTCTGTCCTCAGTTCTGCTGCCTGCTTGTTCTATCTGTTGGTTATTTCTACCTTGGATTGACTACCCGTGTTTTGACCTTTGCTTGTTCCTGGACCTTTGAACCCTTGCTTCTGACCCTGACCTTTTGCCTAGACTCCGGATTTTGCTTCTTTGCCTGTGTGTCTGACCCTTTGCTTGTCCCTGGATTTTGTACCTGTGCTAGTGACCTTTGACCTTGGATTCCTTCTTCACTACAGCCCGCCAATCTATTCCACTCCTGGGTGCTCCTTTAAGTCAGTATACGTTACTCGACCCTCGGTCGGCCCGCAGCCAAGTCTGTCCTCACCACTAGGGGCTCCAGCGAACACCGGGCCTTCAGAGTAGTTCCGAGTTTCACTGTACTGGCTTGGGAGTTCCTAACAAAGGCTCCATCAGTGTTTCTTTCACATCAATGCCCCAGGTTCTGTTTTTTAATGGTATGATATCTAGGAGTTATTTGTTAATTACACAATCAATTGACACAGTCCTTACAAATATTGACAACTGAGGTTTGTCCTGTACATCACAAGACTCGTCCAGTGCAATACTTAGGTGTATCACAATATAAGTGTGATTCTATTGAATTATTAATTTCAGATTTTTTTGCGCTCAATTGTGTGGCATGACAGCTGAAGATCTGAAACCATTTTTTCAGGTTATCATTTTCTGGGCACAAGATGGAAACTACATCTGTGAGACAATATTTAACAAACTCGCCTTAATTGTAAGGTTTTTTAGCACTGACAATGTTCCAAGCGACTTAATACGAGACATGTGTGACTGTCTGGGAGTGCTTGGCCAATTTAAGGAACACTTGAGTCTGTTTTTTCAATTTGATTTTTCAAAGTTTTTAGTTTGTACGATCGGAATTCAGTGCCTTTTGGAAAATCATGATCAATGTTACCATGGTTTGTGTTAAAATGGTGCTGGAGATATGAAGACTTAAAATGTGTTAATGAAGTCTGGCATATCAGACAGAGTGCTTTGAATTTGTGTTCAATGATAAATATAAACTTTCCCATTCTGCTAAGAATGTTCTGTGTTCACATTTTTAAAGAGGGTAACCAATACCATACACTGCAAATGGAAAAGAAAATATTGGAAATTGCCAAAATCACAATTCACAATACTCAGCAATTCAGCACAGCTATGTACAGCACATTTATTACCTCACAGTTGTGTCTGGCGGAGGGGGGTACTCTGGTCTACTGATGATCTGATTTTTCCTATTCTGATTCTTCACAGTAGATCTCGCTGCTATCACACAGTCACTGAAAAGAACTGTTGAACTGAAGGGAAAAAAGTCATAAATGGCCAACATGAACCTCAGACCTCCCTACATGCCCCTCATGTGCCATCAAACCTTGCCACATGTCCTTTATATGCCATCAAACCTTTCCACATGCCATCAGACCTTGCCAGATGCCCCTTATATGCCAAAAGATCGCACCACATGCCACAAAAGACCACCCCACATGTCTCTTATATACCATCAGAACTCAACAGATACCAATTAGACCACCCCACATATGCCATCAGACCTCACCACATGTCCCTTATATGCCATCAAACCTTCCCACATGCCATTAAACCTTGCCAGATGCCCCTTATATGCCACAAGATCACCCCTCAGGCCACACAAGACCATCCGACATGTCCTTTATATGCCACCAGATTCCCCACATGCCCATCAGCTTTCCCAAATTTTATTAAATCTCACAATAGGTCCCTTACTTAACTTTCACACAACACCAAAATAGCAGGCACAGCCACTGGAGCCCACAAGAGAAGGAAGGAGCGATAGCACACTACAGTGTCTCCTCCTCTTTTCCTGATTGGATTTCCTACACATTATGACCTTCCAGGATTGTGCAGAGAAGGTTACATCACTGGAGAGTTGCGCTGGCTGGGGACCAAACTGCTCCTGCTGCTACCTGGAGCATCGGAGCACTGACTGGGGACTGATCTGCCCCTGCCAGCATCAAAGCCGCATGTGAAATTTAAAAGAGTTACATGCGGCTCAGGAGCCGTGGGTTGACCACCCCTGCTGTACACTCACTCACCTCATTCATCAATATCACCATTTATTTATATAACGCCACCAATTCCACAGCGCTGTACAGAGAATATTTGTCATTTACATCAGTCCCTGCCCCATTCAAGCTTACAGTCTAAATTCCATAACACACACGTATACACACACACGCACAGACTAGTGTTCATTGTTTTGTTACAAGCCAATTAACCTACGTTTTGCAAGTGTGGGAGGAAACCGGAGTACCCAGATTAAACCCTCGCAAAACAGGGAGGAATGGTAAATGTTAGCCTGGAGGGAAAGGCTCGACTCAGCAGCCTATTAGGAATATTTTAAAGGAAAAAAATGCAGGTGGCCCAGTGACAAGATAGCCCACTATGGAAACAGCCCCCGGTCCACCAGCCCAGCCTGCCCTACACGTAAACACGGGGATAACATACAAACTCCACACATATGAGGCCCTGTTCGGGAATCAAACTCATGACCCCAGCGTTGTGGGACAGAAGTGCAAACCACTTATCATCACCATCAACATTTATTTATACAGTGCCAACAGATTCCGTAGTGTTTTACAACTGGGAGCAAACATTAATGAAACAATATTGGGTATTACAGACAGACAGAAAGGTGGGGCCCTGCTCGCAAGCTTACAATCTATGGCCATTGTATGTCAGATCTTTCAGGAACTGCAGGATACAAACGCCAAAGATATTCCTCTCTTTTCTCTTATCTCCAAGGCAGTGTTTTTCACAATAGGAAATATATGACTTGTTAGAGATGAGAACTGCAATTCCCAATGATTGCAGCTCCTGTTGCTGCTAATTCTGTCTTATCAAACGGCTTGTGTTGATCACCCTTTTTGGACGATTTGTGGAAAATGAAGCTTCAGACAAATTCACCAGTAGGAGAGAGCCTAATCAAGGAACCCCCATAGACTGACTAGCTTCAATACAAATCAATCTTTTTCAAGGCCCAACCATGTGAATATATGTGTTTTCACCCTTGGCCGGTACATAGATGTCATTACCTAATTTTGCTATTGGGCCTACAAATGTCTAGTTACTCCTTTGCCTCTGACACTGCACCACAAAACTGTTGTAACTTTCTTTTCTCCCACTGGAAAGAGATAGCGATAGCATAAGAAGATTGCGGAGGTACTTGTACCACTGTCACCCTTCTAAAATAGGCTTCCCTATGTTTTTCATGTTTTGGGGAAGCTTTCGCCGGAGAGTACCTGCAAATCTTTTCTCCTGTGGGGTCTAACCGCGGCGGTGACCCTTTGATAGATAGGAATAAGCCCTATATCTGGCTAATTAAACTGTTTTTGTTGACAATAGGGCTTTTGTGTGTTTAATAAATAGGCACAAAATACACCATCTTCATCAGCTTGCTTTCACTCTTGTATCTGCTCCCTTTATCTTCATCATAAGTATCACCAAATCCTCATAATTAACCCCTCATTATAATTAACCCTCTCATAATAATCAGCAGTCCCCTCATCAATCAATTCCTTCAACCTCAGTTATTAGCCTTCTCAAAATCATTAAATCTTTTAGCCTTATCATTACAAAATCTTCATCAACATTAACCTCCCAATTAACCCAAAACATTATAGTTAAATTTATAACCCCCTTATAATCATGAACTCCCTCATCATTATTTAAACCCTCCTCATAATCATTAGCTCCTTCTGCCTCATAATAGCAACCCCTTTAAGATCATTAATCCCTGTATAACCATTAACTCTCTCATCCCCACCATTAATTAATCCCCACATCATCAATTAATTTAATTTATTACCTCCCTAATTACCTCTCTAAGTCTCATCAAAATGATACCTTAATCATAATTCGCTCCATTGATTTCATTAACCCCCTTCACCATCATAATTAACCTCCCAATCATTATACTAAATCACATCAAACTCAACATTATTTTGCTTCTATTATATTCACTCCTCCCTCCAACTCCACTCAGCTTTTGCTAGTCCATTTGCTAGTAAGAGGGGAACTGATCACAAATCAGTACCCAGGAAAGGGGTTCCATTGCAGTGTGTGGGAGAGGCCATCAGAAGCAGAGGACTGTGCATTGTAACAACAGACCACATGGCCCCTACCTTGAAAAAAAGGGGGAGGGATGAAGGCGGAGCAATGCTTTATTCAGGTTCTATGGGCCATGCGGCCAACACAAATGCCTGGCATCAGCCCAAGGCATTGCATGTGGGACCTGCCTGAGGTCATGTGCCCCCCTGCCTATCTCTCTCCTGGCTTTGCCACCTACTTCAATGACAAAATTTGCACCATTCAACAAGACACCCCCACAGCTATAACCCCCTCATTATGCTCTTTATTCTACTTTACAGTGGAACCTAATACTATAATGTGCTAGGACATAAAGCACATTGCAAACTATAAGGAAGCCAGGAGACATGCATAAAAATACATATCTGCAGGCCCATCATCATCATCAACATTTATTTATATAGCGCCAGCAAATTCCGTAGCGCTTTACAATTGGGAACAAACATTGATAAGACAATACTGGATAATACATACAGACAGAGAGGTAAGAGAACCCTGCTCATCAAATTCTTTCCATGCAGGGTAGGAGCAGACACCTGACTACTTGTCCTATTTGTGTTTTACAGAGTTTTAAGAAGCACCTTTCATCAAGAAACAATTAAAATTAGGTTAATATAAATTAGTTTTAACAACTATTTACTTTCAAATGGGTTGGGTACAATCTGTCGACTATCAACTTGTTGACAGTCATTTTCATTTTCAATGAATGCATACATCAATGCATATGACTGCATACATCAATGACTGCATACATCAATGACTGCATACATCAATGCATATAACTGCATACATCAATGACTGCATACATCAATGCATATGACTGCATACATCAATGAATGCATACATCAATGCATATGACTGCATACATCAATGACTGCATACATCAATGCATATGACTGCATACATCAATGAATGCATACATCAATGCATATGACTGCATACATCAATAAATGCATAAATCAATGCATATGACTGCATACATCAATAAATGCATACATGAATGCAATGAATGCATACATCAATGCATATTACTGCATACATCAATGAATGCATACATCAATGCATATGAATGCATACATCAATGAATGCATACATCAATGCATATGACTGCATACATCAATGAATGCATACATCAATGCATATAACTGCATATGACTGCATACATCAATGCATATGACTGCATACATCAATAAATGCATACATGAATGCAATGAATGCATACATCAATAAATGCATACATCAATGCATATGACTGCATACATCAATACATATGACTGCATACATCAATGCATATGACTGCATACATCAATGCATATGACTGCATATATCAATGAATGCATACATCAATGCATATGACTGCATACATCAATGAATGCATACATCAATGCATATGACTGCATACATCAATGCATTTGACTGCATACATCAATGAATGCATACATCAATGCAATGACTGCATACATCAATGCATATGACTGCATACATCAATGCATATATCAATGAATGCATACATCAATGCATATGACTGCATATATCAATGAATGCATACATCAATGCATATGACTGCATACATCAATGAATGCATACATCAATGCATATGACTGCATACATCAATGCATTTGACTGCATACATCAATGAATGCATACATCAATGCAATGACTGCATACATCAATGCATATGACTGCATACATCAATGCATATATCAATGAATGCATACATCAATGCATATGACTGCATACATCAATGAATGCATACATCAATGCAATGACTGCATACATCAATGAATGCATAC
Organism: Mixophyes fleayi; assembly: GCF_038048845.1. Lineage (NCBI taxonomy): Eukaryota > Metazoa > Chordata > Amphibia > Anura > Limnodynastidae > Mixophyes > Mixophyes fleayi. The sequence continues at coordinate 73,641,048 of NC_134403.1, read as the reverse complement.
ATCAATGCATATGACGGCATATATCAATGAATGCATACATCAATGCATATGACGGCATACATCAATGAATGCATACATCAATGCATATGACTGCATACATCAATGCATTTGACTGCATACATCAATGAATGCATACATCAATGCAATGACTGCATACATCAATGCATATGACTGCATACATCAATGCATATATCAATGAATGCATACATCAATGCATATGACTGCATACATCAATGAATGCATACATCAATGCAATGACTGCATACATCAATGAATGCATACATCAATGCATATGACGGCATATATCAATGAATGCATACATCAATGCATATGACTGCATACATCAATGCATTTGACTGCATACATCAATGAATGCATACATCAATGCAATGACTGCATACATCAATGCATATGACTGCATACATCAATGCATATATCAATGAATGCATACATCAATGCATATGACTGCATATATCAATGAATGCATACATCAATGCATATGACTGCATACATCAATGAATGCATACATCAATGCATATGACTGCATACATCAATGCATTTGACTGCATACATCAATGAATGCATACATCAATGCAATGACTGCATACATCAATGCATATGACTGCATACATCAATGCATATATCAATGAATGCATACATCAATGCATATGACTGCATACATCAATGAATGCATACATCAATGCAATGACTGCATACATCAATGAATGCATACATCAATGCATATGACGGCATATATCAATGAATGCATACATCAATGCATATGACGGCATACATCAATGAATGCATACATCAATGCAATGACTGCATACATCAATGAATGCATACATCAATGCATATGACTGCATACATCAATGAATGCATACATCAATGCAATGACTGCATACATCAATGCATATGACTGCATACATCAATGCATATATCAATGAATGCATACATCAATGCATATGACTGCATATATCAATGAATGCATACATCAATGCATATGACTGCATATATCAATGAATGCATACATCAATGCATATGACTGCATACATCAATGAATGCATACATCAATGCATATGACTGCATACATCAATGAATGCATACATCAATGCATATGACTGCATACATCAATGCATTTGACTGCATACATCAATGAATGCATACATCAATGCAATGACTGCATACATCAATGCATATGACTGCATACATCAATGCATATATCAATGAATGCATACATCAATGCATATGACGGCATATATCAATGACTGCATACATCAATGCATATGACGGCATATATCAATGAATGCATACATCAATGCATATGACGGCATACATCAATGAATGCATACATCAATGCAATGACTGCATACATCAATGAATGCATACATCAATGCATATGACTGCATACATCAATGAATGCATACATCAATGCAATGAATGCATACATCAATGCAATGAATGCATACATCAATGCATATGACTGCATACATCAACTAATGCATCCATCAATGCAATAAATGCATACATCAATGAATGCATATATCAATGCATATGACTGCATACATCAATAAATGCATACATGAATGCAATGAATGCATACATCAATAAATGCATACATGAATGCAATGATTGCATACATCAATGCATATGACTGTATGCATCAATGACTGCATACATCAATGAATGCATACATCAATGCATATGACTGCATACATCAATGCATAGGACTGCATACATCAATGCATATGACTGCATACATCAATGAATGCATACATCAATGCAATGACTGCATACATCAATGCAATGACTGCATACATCAATGCATATGACTGCATACATCAATGCATATGACTGCATAATCAATGAATGCATACATCAATGCATATGACTGCATATATCAATGAATGCATACATCAATGCAATGACTGCATACATCAATGAATGCATACATCAATGCAATGACTGCATACATCAATGAATGCATACATGAATGCAATGAATGCATACATCAATGCATATGACTGCATACATCAACTAATGCATACATCAATGCAATGAATGCATACATCAATGCATATGACTGCATACATCAATGAATGCATACATCAATGCAATGACTGCATACATCAATGCAATGAATACATACATCAATGCATATGACTGCATACATCAATGAATGCATACATCAATGCATATGTCTGCATACATCAATGCAATGACTGCATACATCAATGAAATGAATGCATACATCAATGCATATGTCTGCATACATCAATGAATTCATACATCAATGCATACATTGAAAATTGATCCATTTCAATGCATGCAGAAGACTACATAAGATTACTCTCCTGCCTCCTGAAAACAGATATTATATATATTCCAAGTAACAGGAAAAGCTAAGCAGGTATAAGTATTTGAATTTACCTCTTGGATCTACTACAGATTCTTTAAGTTGTTTTGTCAGTATGTATCAGAACAATGCATCTGTTCACATCAGAAACAATGGTGGCAAGTTAAAAATACAAAATATTTAAAGATAAGGAAGAGGTAAGTACAAAGGTTTAAATGTAAAAATGAACTCATAGCATTTACTACTGCAGATAGACCATGTAGCATTGCTGTTAGGGTGAAAAGACCATTCCATCGCACATCCTGTGTGGTTACACCAGCAGAACAAAATTTACATTTACCCGCTTAATAGTTTGTGCTCTGATTATTTCACTTAAGGAGCCCTGAGTAACAGCAAAGAAACAGGCCTATGAGAAAATCAGAACTGCACATATGACACATACACGCCAAATTCTAGAAATGCCAACTGGAAACAAAACAAATAAAAAAAGTAACTGGCAATCCGCAGAATAGTTTAAAGTTCAGCATAAAGAATAGCTTAAAACTTTATTTTACTAAATATATCAGAACTAACCAAATGGGAAACATTTGAAATATGAACAAGAAATTTGAGACACAGTGACGGCTTGTCCTCCCCTTTCTACACAGTATAAGGAACCAGCAGATCATGTCAGTATGCACAGCTATAAATTACCATGCCAGTTAGTCTTTCATTCTTATGATGGCCCCAATGTAATACATACATATTTTAAGATTGCCATCCCTGAGCACACTTTGCCACAAGTAATCAGTCTAGATTTTTTAATAAACATACTTATGACACCTAAAAATGCTATAGAGCACCTGACACCAGGAGTCGACATTATATTAGTACTATGTGTCCCAGGAGTGCTTAGTGTTCAGGGGCGGGCTGGGATGGGGGGGCAAGGGGGCATCGCCCCCCGGGCCGCACAGTCTGACCGCTGTTTGGGCTGCCCCCCCCCTTCCCCTTCCCCGTGGATGAAATATTACTGGAATATTACCGGCGGTCACATGTCATGTGATGCGGCCGCCGGGCTGAAATTTGACAGCCCGCGCCTGTTAGTGTTTGCGTTTACTTTTTTTGTATCTGTCTACACCCTTCCCCATTACCCATCCTGCATATCAATGGGTCCAGTATGCAAATTAGAAGGAGGAGACCAGTGAGAATCTTGTATTGTAAACAAGAGGCCTTGGGGAGAGAATATAAAATGTAAATATAGAATGTTTAGTTTTAAGACACAGTCATTTATACAAATTATTATTTCATGGTTAACCTTTAATATCTGTAGGGGATTTGCAGATCAATGACCAGAAATTTGTTTACATTTTCTTGATGTATACATATATCCAATTACTTATTTCACTGAATTTCTAAGTGAAAAGTAGTTAACAGATTCTACAGGTTATAAGTTTGAAAATATTTTGCACATTTATGATTACTATTTATTTGCTTAATTTAACAATTACAAAAAATAAAACAGTGAACGTGGTATTTGCAAAATGTTTGGGCACCCTTCCAGTTGAGTAGTTAGTACTTTGTTTAAGGCCTCAGACTTGATTGATTAATTAGTCCTTAAATTAAGTCGGATGTAGTCAATTTCATTTTTGAATAAATACCCCGACCCCTTTTAACTCTTAGGATGTTGAACCTTCTCTCATTGATGAGCGCCTCTATGCAGGATTTAAAAATAAAGTTGACATTACAAAGCAGGGGAGAGCTATAAAAAGATATTGCTTCCAGAATCGTTAATTCACATCATTAAGAAATGGAATTTAATGGGAACTGTTAAAGTCAAGGCAAGATCAAAGAAAAATCAAATATGCAAAGCGGAGCCCACATATTACTGATTTAGCTGACACTGCAAGTGGTCCACACGTCCACAGCAGCAGCCCATTAAGACAATCTTTGGCCTTGAGCTGTACTACTACTTACATCACAAATCTTGACTACATAATAGGTGTACATCATTTAGTGCATTACACACCTTCTCTACCATTCTCTAAGCCTTATTGGATAGAGATAGGTGGAGCCCCTAGGCACAAGCCTTAAATACCCAGTATGGTGTGTAAGAAAAATAAAAAAAATGTTCTGGAAAGATTTAGGTTGCCCCCTTACTACATTTAAAGGTCAGTAATATATTTAAATAGACATTATGTCTATCAAGTATTTGTACAAACATTATAAAGAAGAAATCTATGTTTTAGACTCAGAATCTCCACCTCTGCAATAAAGCTTTTGTCCAGCGTACATAACAAAAAAAGGGCAATTGTCATCATTTATCTAGTATATTGTAGCAAATGATAGCTAGAATCTGTTTGGTTGCTATGGGCAACACCTCCAATTTTACTTTTTAGAAAGTTCGATAAATCTACCCCATTGTCTCTTGCAAAGATCTGTCTTGGAGAGTTGATTACCTGCAGGAAACATTTCCTACCATCTCATCAGAAAAGTTAAATTCTGAAGTGTGTAACACAATATTTAGAAAAGCCAGAATTTTTTGGGACTGATACAAAAAGTTTACTATTTAACCAAAAACACAAAAGGTACATTTGCAGTTCAATAGGTGAAACATTTGTATAAAAGGAACCTTGGTAACCATTAAGGCTGTGGGTGGACCTATTGTGCTTTGGGGTTGTGTGGTAGGCAGGAAATGTTATAGAAGGAAGAATAGATTAAGCTAAATATCAAGAAATGTCTGAAAGTTAATGCAGCAATTGAAGCTGAAAAGAGGCTACTTCAGCTAGCCAATGATCTAAAACATACCTCAAAATCAACCTTGAAGTACTTACAGGAATGAAAGATTAAGGTTTTGGAATAGCATTATCACAGTCCCCAGACATAATTATAATTGAACATCTGTGGGAGATCTCAGACATACATTGCATTCAAGAAAGTCTAGAATTATTCCTGAGCTAGAAGAGTTCTGCAATGAAGCATTTAACTAGCTTAATAGACTTTCCAATGCATTGAAATGGGGTAATGCCTAGTAATTTGTGATTGAAAAATTTAAAAAGAAGCTTTATTTGTATAAAGGTACAAAAAACACACGATTCATTGAATTCAAGTGTAAACATTATCATTCATACATTTAGTACAATACAAGGCATAAAGTACAAGATTTGACATCCTACACTATACATTGAGTACTGCACTAACCATGCAAAATTAAACAAAATAACATTTCAAAAAAACAATGGATGTGAGGGGACGGTAGGTGAGAGGGGTAGGGTGGGGAAGTCATGAGCCAGAAGCTTTATTGAGGACAGGCACAAATATAGGAAGGGGGCATTCAATTACACTTCAAACAGTGATGGAGGAATGGGTTGGAGGGGGTAAAGGATGGGAGGCACAATCCCATGGTTTTAATTAGAGATGGTCACTGACCCCCGTGTTTTGGTTTTGGATTCGGTTTTAGATCTGGATTACCGTCGTGTTTTGGTTTTGGTTTTGCAAAACCGCCATTGCGTGTTTTGGTTTTGGTTTTGGTTTTGTTTGGTTTTGTTTTGCTATTTTGTTGGAAAATACATGTTTTTGTGCCTAAAATAACCCAATTTAGTGCTCCAACTGTTTTAGAGATAAGTAATCTAATTGTTGAGGTAATAAATCATCCAAAAAAACTGTTTAATTCTTCGTTGGTAGGCCTTCATTTATTCTACACACAAAACAGATTGTCTTCCTCTCCATCTATGCATATTGGCAATGCAGCCATCGTCTTTGAATGTATATTACACCCTACACTTATAGTTAAATATGTAAAGAAATGGAAAAAGACAGTTTGCTTTCTGTCTCTATAGGCCCCCCTCCACTTTTTTAAAAAAACAAAAAATTCAGCCATTATAGACTGTACAATATTAATTGACATGGAGAAAGCCAGTTTGGTTTCTGTCTCTCTAGGCCCCCCTCCACTTGTATAAAATACCAAAAAATCCAGCCGTTATAGACTGTACAATATTAATTGACATGGAGAAAGCCAGTTTGGTTTTTGTCTCTCTAGGCCACCCTCCACTTGTATAAAATACTAATAAATTCAGCCGTTATATACTGTACAATATAAATTGAAATGGACAAAGGCAGTTTGGTATCTGTCTGCATCAGATCCTCTCTCCACTAGGAGTAAAATAGAAAACTATTCAGCCGTTATATAATCTAGAATATAAATAGAAATTGAGAAAGGCAATTTGGTATCTGGCTGCATCATAATCATCAACATCATCATTAGCGCCCTCGTCGCCTACACAAATCTCCCCCTCATCCTCTTCTAATTCCAAAGTGGCATCCTCAATTTGGGTATCACCGGCTACACTCGGGCTATTAAGGCACACATCAGCAGAATGCTCACGATTAGACATCCCACTGTTGGATGGACTCTCCACAGGGATTGTTGTCATTTGTGAATCAGAGCAAATATTCTCCTGTAATGCCTCACTGTTATCTTGCAGCTCGGCTTTGACGCGTAACAGTAGTTGTGCACCAATTGTAGGCTGGGTAACTTTTTGGGATCTGCCACTAATAGCCAAAGGTGAAGGCCTCATTCTCTCTTTGCCACTGCGTGTGTAGAATGGCATGCTTGCAATTTTTTTTTTATCGTCACTTAACTTTTGCTCAGTTACACTTCTTTTTCACTTCAAGTAAATTTTTTTTTGGTTTTTGTTTTTTGCACTAATTTGAAAACACTCTGTTGTTTGACATCGCCTTGGCCAGATGACGTACTGGGAACACTAACATCAGGACTGGTGACAGAACCTGGTTGCTCATTCAGATCATATGTGGACTGCTTTGAATCCATTCTGAGCGCAAACCACTGGGGAGTGCTAAAAATTATTTAGTAGATTCTGCTGACAGTTATGACTTTTGACAGCCAGAAATATTAATGCACAATTAGGGAGGACACCCCAAAAGCACTGAGGTGTGCTAAAAATTATTTAGTAGATACTGCTGACAGAAATGACTTTTGACAGCCAGAAATATTGATGCACAATTAGGGAGGACACCCCAAAAGCACTGAGGAGTGCTAAAAATTATTTGGTAGATACTGCTGACAGATATGACTTTTGACAGCCAGAAATATTAATGCACAATTAGGGAGGACACCCCAAAAGCACTGAGGAGTGCTAAAAATTATTTAGTAGATACTGCTGACAGATATGACTTTTGACAGCCAGAAATATTAATGCACAATTAGGGAGGACACCCCAAAAGCACTGAGGAGTGCTAAAAATTATTTAGTAGATTCTGCTGACAGTTATGACTTTTGACAGCCAGAAATATTAATGCACAATTAGGGAGGACACCCCAAAAGCACTGAGGTGTGCTAAAAATTATTTAGTAGATACTGCTGACAGAAATGACTTTTGACAGCCAGAAATATTAATGCACAATTAGGGAGGACACCCCAAAAGCACTGAGGAGTGCTAAAAATTATTTGGTAGATACTGCCGACAGATATGACTTTTGACAGCCAGAAATATTAATGCACAATTAGGGAGGACACCCCAAAAGCACTGAGGTGTGCTAAAAATTATTTAGTAGATACTGCTGACAGATATGACTTTTGACAGCCAGAAATATTAATGCACAATTAGGGAGGACACCCCAAAAGCACTGAGGAGTGCTAAAAATTATTTAGTAGATACTGCTGACAGAAATGACTTTTGACAGCCAGAAATATTAATGCACAATTAGGGAGGACACCCCAAAAGCACTGAGGAGTGCTAAAAATTATTTGGTAGATACTGCTGACAGATATGACTTTTGACAGCCAGAAATATTAATGCACAATTAGGGAGGACACCCCAAAAGCACTAAGGAGTGCTAAAAATTATTTAGTAGATACTGCTGACAGATATGACTTTTGACAGCCAGAAATATTAATGCACACTTAGGGAGGACACCCCAAAAGCACTGTGGAGTGCTAAAAATTATTTAGTAGATACTGCTGACAGATATGACTTTTGACAGCCAGAAATATTAATGCACAATTAGGGAGGACACCCCAAAAGCACTGAGGAGTGCTAAAAATTATTTGGTAGATACTGCTGACAGAAATGACTTTTGACAGCCAGAAATATTTATGCACAATTATGGGGGACACCCCAAAAGCGTTGGGGAGTGCCAAATATGAAGAAAAAATAATAAACCTCTATCCTCCTCTCTGCACTAGCGATTTTGGTTAGAGCAATTGCAAGAACAATATTGTATTCTCTGTCCCTGCTCCAATTAGCCTATGACTACACCCTGCTCTCTCCCTCTGTCAAATGGCGATGGATTGCTGTGGAGGCGTGTATTTATAAAGTTGAAGTATCGCGAGAACCGAGCCCCGAGATCCGACAACGTCACAATGACGTTCGGCCTCGATTTGGATTCGGAATGGGCGGGAGAGTACCGAGCTGCTCAGCTCGGTACTCGGATACCCAAAGTTCGGGTGGGTTCGGTTCTCGGAGAACCGGACCCGCCCATCTCTAGTTTTAATTAAAAAAACACCCATAGGGGGAGAAGGAGAAGAGGAAGACAACAATCAATCATCTTCCTCAGGACTGTCCATAGTGTTATAGTCTCTTAGCAGGCTGTGGATCAACCTGCGACAGTCCTGGATAATCATCTTCTCCCGCTTCAAAATTGTCACGCGCCGTACCTGTGTCGCGTCCTCTGCACAGGGACGGACACCTGCATCTGCTCATAGACAGCCGGCGCTAGGCAACCGGTCGTCACTTCCGGATCCCGGCAGCCGCGTGCCCCGTTGCTTAGCAACGGGACGCGATCCACAGTATCCGGCGGTGGTGTTCAGCGTCACCACCGCCGTAGGTAGTTCTGCCCCCTTCTCCTCCTATAAAAGTCTGACTCTGGCACCTAATGAGTGCCAGAGTATTAGGTTCCATCCTAGCTCCAGCGTTCCTGAGTATTCTTCCTGTGACTCCAGTGTATTACCCGGCTTGTTCCTGACTACCCCTATTCTGTGCTCTCTGTAAATTGACCTCGGCTTGTTATTGACCATTCTCTTCTGTGCTCCTGATACCTGACCCAGCTAGCCCCTGACTACGGATTTGGATTCTCCCTGTGGCATCTCCTGATCTCTCGGTTATGAACTAGCCTGCCTGACATCGCTTCCATCCTTTCGTTTCACTGGTTGCTCCCTCTGAGGACTGCGACCTGCGTGTTCCCGCGGCTAAGACCATACTTCCTTGCGGGGGTTCCTGGTGAAGACCTGGGACACATTAGACTCCGCGCCTCTTTGGTGAGTAGTGCCAAAACCAGTAAGCAATACTCTGAGTTTGTGACAAAAATGAGGAGATTCCTGGCATCCTTAAAACAGTTCATAAGGCGCCAGGCCTCCTGAATTGCCCCAATGGTGTGGGTCCCAGGAAATAATCCATAAAATACTGAATGGTATGAAAGGCAAGTCCTGGGCACACTTTCCTTAAGTTAATATTCCAAGGCATCCAACAGTGCCTGTGCAGTGGGGCAGTCCCAAAAAATATGCTGTGCTGTTGTGCTGTTTCTCTTCTGGTGATACAAAAGGGGCAGTGAACATATCTGCACAGGTCCTGGGAGTGCATGAATGTCCTGAGATGCAGACTCCCCTGGATAGCCATCCATCCAATCTCTTTGTGTCTATTAGTCAACCTTTTAGTGGCCACATTCTCCCACACATGTTTTGCTGTAGCAACAGGGAGCCCTGGAACAGACTCCATAGTGTCTTTCACTCTGATGAGCTTGTGGACAGTTTTTGGCTTCCACAAGTCTGGTTTAAGTCTTTCCAGATGGTGCTCCCTCACAAATTGTCCAACATCCAGGTAAAACCAAGGTGTAGTCCAGTTGCAAGGGAAGGAGCTGTCCCACTTGTCCCAATCAAGGATCCTCCAAAGAGGCAGGAGAAAAAAGTGAGACATGGACTTCTCTGCAGAGCAAATGTTCTTTTCAATAAGAGCCCTGCGGATGCAGTTACAAACGAAGAAGACTCGTAGCATGCTGGGGATAGCCGGGATCCCTTTCCCACATTTGAGGGGCTCCTTGTACATAACCGACCGCTTCACTCTGTCCACTTTGGAGCACCAGATGAAGTGGAAGACTGTCCTCGTGATGGTCTTGCAGACGGCAGCAAGAGGTGGCCAAGCTTGGGCCGTGTACTACAGAATGGGAAGGATCTCGTTGCGCAATACCAGTGCTTTCACTTCGATGGTAAGGTCTCTGAGGCACCACAAGCCAATCTTTTGTCTGACTGTTGCCAGTCTCTCTTCCCAACACATCAGAGCCGCCTCCTCTCCACCAAATCAAACTCCAAGAATTTTGATGAAGTCCTACTTGATTGTGAAGAGGAATGCAGCGGGAGATGACAGGTGCCACTGCCTAAAGAGCATCGCCTCTAACTTCCCACAGTTGCCCTTTGCGCCTGAAGCTCAGCCGAAGTTCTCGCAGGTCTGGACGAGTGCTGTCACTGAACGCTGGTCAGCACAAAAGACAGTGATGTCGTCCATGTAGAGAGAACACTTGGCCTCTAGTTGGTCTGGACCCGATGCGGTGATGCCTCTTATCTCTGGATTCCATCTGATGCACATTGCGAAGAGCTCTATACAGCAAACAAAAAGAAGAGGTGAAAGAGGGCAGCCTTGTCCCAGATATTATGGAAAAGGGGTCAGTCTTCCAGCCATTCACCAACACCAAGTTGTAAATGTCAAGGTACATCAGGTTAACATAAGAACAAAACATATCACCCAAGCCAAACCTGCATAAAACCCTATGCATAAAATCATGAGAAACATGATCAAAGGCCTTCTCCTGATCAAAACTGACCAGGGCCACGTGTGCATGGTGATCTTTGATGTAATGGACCCTGTCCCTCAGCAGTGCAAGGCTGTCTGCAATCCTGTGACCCGGAATGCCACAAGTCTGATCTGGATGAACAATCTGCCCAATGACAACCTTTAGTCTGTTGGCTAGTACCTTGGTGAGGATCTTATAGTCCATGTTTAGGACAGAGTTGGGCCGCCAATTTTCAAGGTCTCAAGGAAATGTCTATTAATGGAACATGTAGTGAAAAATGCTGCTGCAATGCAACTGCATGAGAAAATTAAGTGCTGTGGTATTGCCTGCAGTAACCCCTTGATTGTTAGAGTGAAGGGTGTTTTATCTGGAGATAGGGCTTTTTGCCATTTAATAAATAGAGCGCTAAGGGTCCAAAACATCCTACTCACAAAAGAACCTGGATAAATGGGGGAATCTACAGAAACTTGGCAGATGAAGTTTTATGTGGATAAATATACAAGTTAAGCATTTAACTAGAATAGATATGAATCATACACTGAAGGTTTAACATTGTTGTGAGAATTCATGATGGAGAAGTATCTAGATATACTAGATCATAGACTTTGTAAGTGGATGCAATGCTAATCTCTGTAAGGCTCGTATATCTTTGAAACGATAAACTGGGACACCCATGTCGCTCAGCCCATAAGCCTCACTCTTTCATTATTTTTATTGGGTCCAACATAAAGTAGAATAAGTATTGAAACCTATTTGGACTTCTTCTGTTACTTTGGGTTCACTGGAAACTTAAATTATGAGAAAACACATTTTATGTGTTACAAATTTTGGAAAGGGGACTGTCCCAGAAAAACTGGGAAAACTGGGAGCCCTAAATCTGCAACATCTAGAAAGGGTAGTGGATAAGTGGAATAGACTCTCACTAGAGGTGGTAGAGGCTAATACAGTAGACCAATTTAAATATGCGTGGGATAGACATAAGCATATCCTTACAAAGAACTAAGGATCAAATAGGGTTTGAGGTTACTATCGGTTAAATAATGGGCAGACTAGACGGGCCAAGTGGTCCTTATCTGTCCTCAAATTCTATGTTTCTATGTTCCAAGAGGATTTTTCAAACCGTAAGATGCACTATTAAGACACAAAAATATGGTTCTCATATGATTACATGTGACCCATAGATTGTAAGCTTGCGAGTAGGGCCTTCTTATCTCTTTGTCTGTATTACCCATGTTTTATTACTGTATTTGTTCCCAATTGTAAAGCGCTATGGAATTTCCTGGTGCTATATAAATAAAAGCTGATGATGATGGTGATACGAAGCTACTGCCATTAGCTGTGATGTTAATTCAGAAAGTTCCTCTTAAAGCATAATGGATTATATTTATTGTTTTATGTAATACGTTCCTCTATCAAGATTTATACAATGGTTTATACATATGGAGCAAAATCCGTTTGCCACCTGTTAGAGTGTAGGGCATACTCTGGATTGCAGCTCATTAGCTCCGCCCAGTCACATAGAAAGAATGTTACTCCTAACTTTTGTATGATACATCACACATTAGTGGTAATATGCCTCTTTTCATGGGGAGAAGAATTTCAACATTCTATTCAATTTATCACTACAGTGATACAGTAATGTGTTCTTTTAATCATGTCCTCCTGGTGCAGGTCCTCCATCAAACATAATAGTCTAGGGCTAGAAATAAACAGAAGAGTCTGTTCTCTTAAGTACCAGGAAGCTAGTAGTGTGCTCCCCCATATACACAACACTATTTCTGTTCTGCTGCAAATTCCTGGTTTTCCATGCCATTGTACAAATATGTGCTGCTGTTACAATTCTGGTGATATCATGGGGGCAGGGGTGGTTTTGGAACTTGTTCCAAGTGGCCCTGGAAAAAAATCTGAAAGTGGTCTTATGACAGGATAGACCGCCTATGCCACCCTGTCTGTTGTCACTGGGGACCGGCTGGGCTTACTTTACCACCGTTCCCTTTCTTTATCCCAAATCCGCCCCTCCTGCTGCAATAGGAGAAACCTTCTGCCCCCACTAGGCTCCTACACCGGCACCTAGAACCACTTCCTTCTGGGTAATTCTTTCGGTCCCCCATTGCAGGTATACCTGGGCTGGTATACCTGACCTCTTGCCTTCAGATCAGGGTTGCTGTGGGTGGTTCTCCCTGGCCTATCACACTGGCCAGAGCTGCAGGTAGTGGGCAAAACGTTGGTACTGGAATGCTGGGTCTTCCTCAGAACAACCGTAGAATGGATTAGATTTGGGTCTAATCTGTAGGCCACAGGAATTTACAGCAGGGTAAGTAGTTGTCAAAGCAGGTTCTTGAAGCAATGTGATGTTTTATTAGCTCAAGTAGTCCTAACAGGGACAGTTCACAGTCACTAGGTACTAGTGGCATCCAGAAAGGTACAGATGGTAAGACTTTACATGCTTAAACAGTCCACTTTTTATACAGTTCTGACATAACTCCTGGCAGGGGGTAACTCCGCCACCTGATCCTCTCTGGCCCCAACACGTCTGAGTTATTTTTAGTATCAGGATACAATGTTTTCCCAAACATGGATTTACATGCAATGCAAAGTTAACAAGACTTATACTAGTCTGTTATATGCTAAAACTTGCTGCTTGCATTATCTGAGATGCAGCCACACCAAACAGGAAGACAATGGCCCCATGTTGCTTATACAGGCTAAACAGATATGTTGGTCACTAAGTGATGAACAGGGCTAATTAGCATGAGTTTACCTGTCTCTAGACAGTTTCAAAATACCATCACCTCCATTCTATTGCTAACTTGGGAATTACCAAAGAAAAGTTACAACCCCAAACAAGACATTTCCATGCAAAACACATCCCAATGTGTAACACGATAAGTGCATTTGCAATTATATACATTGGTGCCTGCACCACTAATTGAAATACATTTCTACAATAAATTATTTCTACATGATCCAGCCACAAATAAGTTATTTATAAGTGATCTAGCCATGGGTCTCATGTAGGCAGGACCAGTCAATTATAGGTGGGGCCAACACAAATGTAGGCAGGGTTAGCACATTGTTAGCCCTTGCCACATCTGTGGTAGGCGAAGCCAATGCAACATATAGTGGGCAGACTCAGCAAACCATTGGGTGGAGCACACGCATCTGTTACAGTTAGTGGTGCAGATTAATCCAGCAGCAGGGAATTCTCAGGATTAGCATTACTGTGATAGTAGTTGTGTCTAGGAAGATCTTGCTATTGCATGAAGCCTGGCCCCTATAATAAACAGTAAGTCATTCTAACTGGGGTCTCATACCCGTCAATCTCCAACTGATTCCAAAGTTTCCCTAGCAGTATAAAAGAAAAAAAGAAACATCACATTGCCTCCAAAAGGTTGGGACAAACCTTTGGGATGTCCCAACCATGGTGGTTAACTGTGATTACTGGTAAACACTAGCACCAACAATTCCAAAAATGCTTTTTCTGTTTGAATTAAACAAAAATACGACATACAAAATGTATTGCAATACAAAATAGGTATTATATTACTTTGAATGATAGTTTGGGCAGTATTATTGATATTTATACAATATAGTGAGTATGCTAGTGACCGCCATTCAATACAGAATGGATCCCAGTGACCGCCATACAATATAGAGAGCATGCTAGTGAGCACCACACAATGCAGAAAGCATGCTAGTGAGCGCTATACAATACAGAAAGCATGCTAGTGACCACCATACAATACAGATAGCATGCTAGTGATGATCATACAATACAGAGGGCATTCTTGTGACCACAATACAGAGAGCATTCTTGTGACCTCCATATAATGCAAAGAGCATTTTTGTGACTGCCATACAATATCATCTCCATCATCATTAATTAACCCCTCCTCAAACTCATTAACTCCTTCAGCATCATAACAACCCCGTTCAACATCAGTAACCTGATTACAATAATTAACAATCACCTCCATTATTAATTAGCCTCTACATCATCAATTAATTTATTCATCATAATTAACTCCATTAGGGGTCCATTAAACCCATTAACCCTTTTGCCCTCATAATCAAACCCAATCATCATAAATAACTCTCTTTTTCAAAATAGTTACTTTACTTAATTATACTCATTCCCCCCCACACACACTGACCTTTTGCCGATCGTATTCCTCCCTTCACCCCCACTTACCTGTTGCTGATCCGATTCATCTTCTCATTGTTGCTGCTCAAACACAGCAGAGGAAGGTGATCCTGCCACAGTATGTGAGGAGGGGCCACCAGAGAGGAGGTAGGGGCCATGCCCTGTAGCAATAGGCTGCATGGCCCTAGCAAGGAGAGGAGCGCCCAGCTTTTTCTTTTTTGTTAATAACATTAAAAACTATATCGAGTGACCGCAGACCACCCACAAACCTCACCCCACACGCTGGCCAGTGAATAAATAAATAAATCGAAATAAGGAAAACAAAATTTAAAAAGACATTAGGTGGCCTCTAGTCGGCCTCTTGAGGCCACCAGCCTACTGGGAAGAGTCCAGGTAGGGCTTATGGTCAATCCGCCCCTGGACCGGGGCAAGAGAGCAGCTTAGTGTGGCTAGTAGTCATTTTATGAGGTTAAGCTAAAAACATACATTCACAATTGCTCAATTGTGTCCTTGACATAATTTTGAAAAACTTAAATATTTACACGTGGTGACTTTTCCATCAAAAACCATATCTGTGCAGTAAAATACTCAAACTTAGCAAACATATCTAGTCCACCTGACACATCTGGTCCTCTATGCTATCTGTACAGTTTTTCCTATGCTTTGAATGACGAAACCATAAACTATTGAAAATGTTCAATAATACACAATAACAAAGACTATTGCACAGCTGGAGGTTTAAATTGTGGGAGCATGTAGTGTAAAACCAGGGAAATGGGACCATTGAAATTAATTATGGAAAAAGGGGACCATGAAAAATTATATACATTTTGAGAAAGTGTAAAATCATGAAATGCAAAAAGGGGTTTTGACTGTATTATAACATAAAAACTAATCTTAATATTCTGTATTCATTTAGGAAATAATAGCTAGTGTACTAGTATTGAAAAAATGAGATATTGTAAAGATTTTTTAGAATATAATTATATAAACCTATGTTGTCCCATTCTATGCCTTATACTTACAATACATCATAGAGTTCTAGTTTCTAGAGAACAGGGAAATAAGAGAAATAGTATTAACATTCTGTAATGTATTTGCTATTACACATACATTTTTGCAAGTACCACTGTGATGAACACTAAAATAACTTAGGTGAAATGACCTCTTAGCATTTGGGCAAGGGAAGACCTTTGCTTTTTCAGCTGCTTATTATATTTGCAATAGGTCAAATTTCTTTTGTTTATTTACCTAGTACTCTCACCCTACAGCTATTTAATCGTCATCCCTTTAATAATAAAACTGTAAAACTGATGAACTATCCTGCCTATTAATGTTTGGTGTTTTTTTTATTTTACTAAATAGAATGTTGAAATTCCATGTAAATTTGCATTTGCAGACAGACAAACTTTGATTCTGAAATTTGTAATCTCAGAGCATTTCTAAATGGTGTATTATGTAAGACATCCTCAAGTCATTCCGACAAATTCTGGAAACACAGAACATTATCTAGATTTTCTATTTGATATCACAAAATTCCATAAAAGTACCATCAAATTTGAGAAAAAATGGAAAAAGACATGATAACCTTTGCAACAATTAAATATATCATTGAAGTGAACTGGTTAATAACGACTGTATTATATGGATATTATATCTCCTCTTACATATCATCTATGTTAAGACGATTCCTCTTTTCGTTTCCATACTGTATTTATTTTCCACTGGACAACTTATTTTTTACAAACTAAAGTAGCCATTCACCCAAGGGATGATCTCTTGATCCCTGTTACCCACGTCAGTTAAATTTACCAGTGCTGTATTCAAAGACATTCTATGCCTTTATTAATTAATAAATTGCAATGTGGATCAATGAGAAGTAATGTGCAGTGAGCTTAACAAGAGAGCATTTAGCGATGAATGTGGTGAATGGTAAGAAATCTGGTGTTGCAATTGAAACAAAAAATTAAAGTGCTGCGGTCACCCTGGTACTGTGGGGACTGTCAGAAGAATGTTTACCTGCCCACCCAGGAGCATTGGTGGGGTGGCAATTCTTTTCCACACTTGTGGGTTGTGTTTTCTATCCTGTCCCATCTGGACTTGTTTGGGTCTGTGCCTAAATCTATCCGCCTGCTTTGATGGTGGAATGACAAAAAAATTTATAGTGTCCAGCCTAAAGCTGGGTGTATTAACATTTGTCCCTTGTGTAGAGGGAAGTGGACTGAACTCAGTAGCCTTCAGCCTAGTTGTCCCCTGTACATGCACATATTACAAGAACAGGCTATTGTGAAGGGCCCAGCATGTGTCCCCAATTACTGGGTGAAAACTGGGACAGAGTACTGACCTGCAGTTCAGTGCTGGGGTCCCTACCTAATGTATTTCAGCCCAGTGCTCAGGATGTTACTTGACCCTAAGCTAGTGCTACCTAGCTACCATACCTCTCTGGTGTCAGATTTTGGGCAAAACTATACTTTCTGACTGTCTCTCTGCCATCTGTCTTGGATGGCTTACCAGTACCTCAAACTCAACATAAAAATAACTGAGCCTGTCATCTTTCCACCACCCAATGTCACATCCCCTCCTCCTGTTTCTTTCACAGTTGAAAACTTCACCCTCTCCACTGTTCCTCATCCACACTTCCTAAGGGTCATCAGTAACATCTCATCTTCTCTCCCAACATCCAGTCCCTCTTACAATGCTGTCATTTTCACGTTTGCAACATTGCCAATATTTGCCATATCCTGGTCCTTGATGTCACCAAGACCCTTATCCATGCGTCTATCATCTCCATCCTTGATTAATGCAATCTACTTCTCTCTGGCCTGCCTTTCAGCAGTATGTCCTGTTCTTCCCTTCCCACTGTTCTTCTGCTATGCGTCTCTGCAAAGCCTTACATTAGCTCTCCATTCCCTCTGCTTATCTTCACCCATAAATCCCTCTACAATGCCTTCTCCTCCTACATCTCCAACCTTTTCAAGAAATACTCCCTACTCACCCTCTCCATGCTGCTGATGACCCTCACCACTCATTACCTCCTATCTTCTATCACCCCCCTGCAGAACTTCAACAGCTATGCTCCCCACCATTGAAACTCCCTGACCTGCCTGACCAGACTTCCCCCTAACCTCCAAACTTTCAATAGTTCCCTGAAAACTTTCCTTCAAGTTTGTCTACCTAGTCCCATCCTAAAATAACTTCCTCCTCATCCACTTGTTTCCCACCAGTCCTATCATCTCTGTTTTTCCCTGCCCCTCTAGTGTGTTAGTTCCCACAAGCAGAGCTGTCTCTTCCTCCCTTCTCCTGCCCTCACCTCCTTGTCTGCATGGCAAGGTTTCTTTACATTCTGCTCTGTGTCTTCTGATTCAAGCTCTAGTCCTCAGTTTTTATTAGTTGCAACCAACAGCAAATAATGAGCTGCTGACAAAGGGGCAAATCCTTCCAAATTGACAAAATTTGCGATTTGGACCCGCAAACTGAGTATCTAGAGCACTTCTAGCATTACTAGACCCTGTTAATGAAGATGATTGGACAAACAGGCCTGTGGTGGTCATCTTCCAACTGGCAATGGTTTTGAGTGTCAGCTGTTGATCATTGGCTGTTATATTGTATGGCCCACCATATTTGAGATTGTTGATACAGTCTTGATCAGTCGCAGTACAACTATTTAGGAATAGATTGTCATTTAGGTTTTTGCTGCCACGATGTGGCCTTTCACTGTATCACAGGTCAATAAAAGGGCACCAAGATGTGAACAAAAGCTCAACAGGGCAGTGTTGTTCATCCAAAGGCATTGACATTGAATAAAAAACACACACATAAAAATGGCAGCTTGAAACAGATTTGTTTGAGTAAACAGAGCCGTTGTAACATTCAAAGAAAATCAAGATAATATAGGGGCAGCATAGATTTCAACAAGTAATCACATGTAGAAGAAGACACTTGGGGGTATATTTACTAAACTGCGGGTTTGAAATAGTGGAGATGTTGCTTGTAGCAACCAATCAGATTCTAGCTGTCATTTTGTAGAATGTACTAAATAAATGAAAGCTAGAATCTGATTGGTTGCTATAGGAAACTTCTCCACTTTTTCAAACCCCTAGGTTCTAATTAAAAAGCGCCAAAATGGCTGAGCTTTATTAAATGAGATAGGGTGGGAATGGTGCATTTTTAGGGGCATTACCTAATCTTCAGAGGGGCACAGGGCAACTTCCACTACACTAAAGGACTTGATTTTTGCACCATCCCTGAGCTGGCAGAGTTTGGTTCTCAACCTATAGGAAACACACTTTGCATGTTCCAGATTCACTTAACTGCAGGAGTGCTTGTTAGGTGCACTTTGCCCAATGTAAATAGCCTTCATATACACAAAATGCAACATGTAAAAAAGACAGCTTTCATGATTAATGTCACTGTTATGATTAAGCTTTAAGTGAGACTAAACCAAGCAGTGTTTTAGCAGAAAATGGAAGAGGTTCATTTTTGTAAAATTTGTGTTTCTAAAGTGCCCCGCTGCTGAACTAACTGTATGTATTTATATAATTTTTATGATATAGATAGTACTGGTATAAAACGGTCTGACCAGAAAGCATCAATAGTATAGGTCAACAAAGATCTCACAATATATATGATGAGGAGAATCCCTTTATGACTATAGGGATTTTATATTCCCTGCATGAATCCTTATTTCCCACTATATTTTTGTTATGTTTATCATATATCAAAGGGAATTATACTAGCTCATAGTTTAATTAGTCATACACACATAGACTGAAACACTTGCAACAAGATCATATTTGCAGAGTCACGTTGGTGTCATACTGAGTATTTACATAAAGCTGATATAGTGTGGCTAAAGTTGTTCACAGCAGACTCTGAGGTTAAGGGTAGGTTATTCTCTACCTTATATTTAATAGTATAGAAGCAGGATTGATATTTCAAGATTAGAATATCTATCTAAAATTCCCTACTATACACAGTGTTTCCAACAAGGAGAAGTTGTATAGCTAGATTTCACTATATTCTAGGTGTAGACATAGAGCTGTGACTCCAGATCATTTCTTGTATTAATCAAATTATTAGATCACGGCAAGTCTGAATCTAGGCTATCTGCCTAAATATATAACAGTCATATCTATTAATCAGTGTATTATAACAGGTCAGGAAAACAGCCTCCGGCTGTTTCTCCTGCTTGTTAATAGCCAGCGCTGCATGTCCAGGGACATTAAAAACACTGAATGAGTCACATTAGGTCACTCTGCCTTTAAGGTGCCCATAAACCATTGACGCACTAGTCAACCACCTAGGTTCACTTAATGGCAGTGCCGGCCCTGTAATATACAATACTGACCATGTGCACAGAAACATTCCGCATTTTATGCATGTTAGATGGAATTCTTACCATCTTTTTTTAGAATATTGACTTTATAAGTTAATACTTATTTAATAAGAGTATCTAAAATGTATGATATAAATTAATTCTGTAACAATGCATGATGGGATTTATAGTGTTCCGAGGTTTACCAAGACATTATTACACATGACATCCTTAGATGCGTCAGCTCAGCATCAAAGTGTCTCTGGAAACTATTTTAAAATGTTAACAACTATGATAAAGCTGCTTGCTAAGTTCACTACTAATATTCAGTTTTACTATTAAGTTTCTTTATTCTTCTTACTGTGAATTTCTTTAATTTGTCTTTATTTTTTCTAATCATTTGTGATATTGTCATTTCAGCATGCATCCTTATGTATATTAATTAAGAGCATACTGTACTTATATATGTATGGTAATTACAACACACATATGTATAGAGATGCTCAAAGTGACTGCAAACTGTTTCTCAAACTGGCTTCTTGAATTGATACTATTTTAAAAATTGCCTGAAATTCTTGAAATTTAGATTGATTAAAACAATACAACTAAAGTCTTGCAGGTTTGATCATGTTTGAGCTAGTTTGCACATTGTAAATTCTTTTTTTATATGAATGATGAACGGCTAACTGGAGTCTATTGGAGATTGTACCGTGAACATGTTTATGGTTATCGAACCAGTTGATTGTCCTGCTCTTTCCTACCGGTTCTTTCAGCTTTCACTACCTGTTGCTGGGCGTGTCTTAAGTTCAAATGCTGCTTGTCTAGATTCTGGAATGTTGGGGTCCTGTTTTGAAAAAGGATAGGTATGCCAAATATGGAAAGGTAGGAATGAGTGAACACTCTAAGCATCCCTGACCACAACAAGCGACAATGTTAAATCAATAGCACCCATGTTTAATAATTAAGCCTCTCTCCCTGCAAACAGCTCTGGTATTAAACTAATGACATTTACATTTTATAAATAGACCTATTTTCCCCCCAACCAGCCCCAACAGTAACTTAGTAGTTTTCCCATTTAATAAATCAACCTATTTCCTCCCAGCATTAAATAAATAGTCCCTGACATAAAATGAATACTATTCACAATTAATACAAAAAATGAACCCCCCTTTCCTCAAACTCACATTTAATTAATACCTCCCAAATCACTTAAGCATTAATTACCAATCCCATCACCCAATCTTAAATTATTAGGCACCATCATGACACCACAATAAAATAAAATCAATATATCTTAGAGGGGCCATAAAATTACCAAAATAAATAATCAGCTGCTGCTAGAAAGAGACTTGTTTTTCAGTAAAATTATACCATTTGTTGGAGGGTATTTTATAGAATGTGACACCAGCTGCCTTGACTCACAGTACTTTATATTATACTGCTCAAAGGAAGGGGGGGGGGGGGTATTATCGATTATTAGATTGGACAGAATTAACTGGTATTTGAGAAGGTAAATAAATAAAGAAGGAGATCATAATATTTTTATATATTATATCAACTGCGGCACATTCTAGCAATTAGTTGCTAGTTTTAACAGTATTCGATTAACTGGTTAATTTTCTTTACTTGTGGTTTTATTATTTAGCTAATAATGTTAATATTGAATAAAGATTTAAAATTACCCAGTGCGGTACACATTTGTTTAGTACTCCCCACATGCCCATCAGACCTCCCCACATGCCCCTAACACGCTCATCAGACCTCCCCACATGCCCATCAGACCTCCCCACATGCCCCTTACATGCTCATCAGACCTCCCCACATGCCCACATCAACATTTATTTATATAGCGCCAGCAAATTCCGTAGCGCTTTACAATTGGGAGCAAACATTAATAAGACAATACTGGGTAATACATACAGACAGAGAAGTAAGAGAACCCTGCTTGCAAGCTTACAAGCTATAGGACAATGGGAGTTTGAAACACAAGGGCATGTGCTAAATTATATTGCACAATGGACCAGCTAGAATTAGAAGTGTGCACCGGGCACTTTTAGTGGTTTGTGTTTTGGGTTTTGGGTTCTGATTAGCTTGAGGTTTTGGGTTCTGATTTGTTTTGCCAAAACACCTGACGAAAGGTTTTGGTTCTGATTTCGGGTTGTGGGTTCTGATTTATTTTTTAAAAAGCATAAAAAGCGCTAAAATCCTGTTTTTTGGTTGTTTTCCACTCCTACGCTATTATTAACCTCAATAACATTCAATAACAATCATTTCCACTAATTTCCAGTCTATTCTGAACACCTCACACCTCACAATATTGTTTTTAGTCCAAAACGTTGCACCGAGGTAGCTTTCTGGACTGCGTAGTGGAGTGGGCCCGGTACCCAATTTGGTACCGGGGCCACAATACCTCCACCTTCAAATGGTCTCAATTCCACTGCACAGCTGCCTGCTCCTACATCCTCTGCAGCATATACAGGGTGTAGTTTGAGCGCGTCAATAACTCTTGTTTTTGACGATGACAGGTCATTTTCATTAATTTTGGATTTGGCAGCACCAGTCAACGTTTTTTAATATCTGATACGCATCTATCTGGACTGCGTAGTGGAGTGGCCCCGGTACCCAATTTGGTACCGGGGCCACAATATATCACCCTCAACTGGTCTGAATTCCACTGCACAGCTGCTTGCTCCTACATCCTCTGCAGCATATACAGGGTGTAGTTCGAGCGCGTCAATACCTCTTGTTTTTGACGATGACAGGTCATTTTCATTAATTTTGGATTTGGCCCCAACACTGAATGTAGTTTAATATCTGATACGCATTTATCTGGACTGCGTAGTGGAGTGGCCCCGGTACCCAATTTGGTACCGGGGCCACAATACCTCCTCTAACTGGTCTAAATTCCACTGCACAGATAAAAACAAAGAACATAGTATTAGAAATGGCAGGTACTCTTTTTTGGAACTATAAAAACAAAGAACATAGTAATAGAAATGGCAGTTCCTCTTTTTTGGAACTACAGAAACAAAGAACGTAGTAATAGAAATGGCAGTTCCTCTTTTTTGGAACTATAAAAACAAAGAACATAGTAATAGAAATGGCAGTTCCTCTTTTTTGGAACTACAGAAACAAAGAACGTAGTAATAGAAATGGCAGTTCCTCTTTTTTGGAACTATAAAAACAAAGAACATAGTAATAGAAATGGCAGTTCCTCTTTTTTGGAACTACAGAAACAAAGAACGTAGTAATAGAAATGGCAGTTCCTCTTTTTTGGAACTATAAAAACAAAGAACATAGTAATAGAATTGGCAGTTCCTCTTTTTTGGAACTACAGAAACAAAGAACGTAGTAATAGAAATGGCAGTTCCTCTTTTTTGGAACTATAAAAACAAAGAACATAGTAATAGAAATGGCAGTTCCTCTTTTTGGGAACTACAGAAACAATGAATGTAGTAATAGAACTGGCAGTTCCTATTTTTTGGAACTACACAAACAATGACCGTAGTAATAGAACTGGCAGTTCCTATTTTTTGGAACTACAGAAAGAATGAACGTAGTAATAGAACTGGCAGTTCCTATTTTTTTGGAACTACACAAACAATGACCGTAGTAATAGAACTGGCAGTTCCTATTTTTTGGGAACTACAGAAACAATGAACATAGTAATAGAACTGGCAGTTCCTATTTTTTGGAACTATAGAAATAATGAACGTAGTAATAGAACTAGCAGTTCCTCTTTTTGGGAACTACAGAAACAATGAACGTAGTAATAGAACTGGCAGTTCCTATTTTTTGGAACTACAGAAATAATGAACGTAGTAATAGAAATGGCAGGTCCTCTTTTTTTGGACTGCAAGAATATATTGCTCTATAATATTTTTTATACTTTTTCAATTATTTTTTTATATTTTTTTAATATTTTTTTTTAAATATTTTTTAGAGATGCCTGCTCCTACATCCTCTGCAGCATATACAGGGTGTAGTTCGAGCGCGTCAATAACTCTTGTTTTTGACGATGACAGGTCATTTTCATTAATTTTGGATTTGGCAGCACCAGTCAACGTTTTTTAATATCTGATACGCATCTATCTGGACTGCGTAGTGGAGTGGCCCCGGTACCCAATTTGGTACCGGGGCCACAATATATCACCCTCAACTGGTCTGAATTCCACTGCACAGCTGCTTGCTCCTACATCCTCTGCAGCATATACAGGGTGTAGTTCGAACGCGTCAATACCTCTTGTTTTTGACGATGACAGGTCATTTTCATTAATTTTGGATTTGGCCCCAACACTGAATGTAGTTTAATATCTGATACGCATTTATCTGGACTGCGTAGTGGAGTGGCCCCGGTACCCAATTTGGTACCGGGGCCACAATACCTCCTCTAACTGGTCTAAATTCCACTGCACAGATAAAAACAAAGAACATAGTATTAGAAATGGCAGGTACTCTTTTTTGGAACTATAAAAACAAAGAACATAGTAATAGAAATGGCAGTTCCTCTTTTTTGGAACTACAGAAACAAAGAACGTAGTAATAGAAATGGCAGTTCCTCTTTTTTGGAACTATAAAAACAAAGAACATAGTAATAGAAATGGCAGTTCCTCTTTTTTGGAACTACAGAAACAAAGAACGTAGTAATAGAAATGGCAGTTCCTCTTTTTTGGAACTATAAAAACAAAGAACATAGTAATAGAAATGGCAGTTCCTCTTTTTTGGAACTACAGAAACAAAGAACGTAGTAATAGAAATGGCAGTTCCTCTTTTTTGGAACTATAAAAACAAAGAACATAGTAATAGAAATGGCAGTTCCTCTTTTTTGGAACTACAGAAACAAAGAACGTAGTAATAGAAATGGCAGTTCCTCTTTTTTGGAACTATAAAAACAAAGAACATAGTAATAGAATTGGCAGTTCCTCTTTTTTGAACTACAGAAACAAAGAACGTAGTAATAGAAATGGCAGTTGCTCTTTTTTTGAACTATAAAAACAAAGAACATAGTAATAGAAATGGCAGTTCCTCTTTTTGGGAACTACAGAAACAATGAATGTAGTAATAGAACTGGCAGTTCCTATTTTTTGGAACTACACAAACAATGACCGTAGTAATAGAACTGGCAGTTCCTATTTTTTGGAACTACAGAAAGAATGAACGTAGTAATAGAACTGGCAGTTCCTATTTTTTGGAACTACACAAACAATGACCGTAGTAATAGAACTGGCAGTACCTATTTTTTGGGAACTACAGAAACAATGAACGTAGTAATAGAACTGGCAGTTCCTATTTTTTGGAACTATAGAAATAATGAACGTAGTAATAGAACTAGCAGTTCCTCTTTTTGGGAACTACAGAAACAATGAACATAGTAATAGAACTGGCAGTTCCTATTTTTTGGAACTACAGAAATAATGAACGTAGTAATAGAAATGGCAGGTCCTCTTTTTTTGGACTGCAAGAATATATTGCTCTATAATATTTGTTATACTTTTTCAATTATTTTTTTATATTTTTTTAATCTTTTTTTTTTAATATTTTTTAGAGATTTGATTTTTTTTTTTAAAAGATTTTTGGCTGATTAACAAATTGCTATGGACTTATCAGAAACAAATACAAGACAAAAGCACCACTGGACTCAGCAGCATAGACACTGGCCAAAGCACAACTGGAATCAGCAGGACAGAGCACTGGAAAAAGTACTACTGCACTCAGCAGGACAAAGCACCACTTGACTAAATAAATCAGCAGGACAGAGCACTGGAAAAAGTACTAATGCACTCAGCAGGACAAAGCACCACTTTAGTAAAGTTATCAGCAGGACAGAGCACATCAACCTCCCTCTTCACTAACCACAGGGAGAATGAAGATGGCGGCCGCGAGCGGGGCATTTATGAGATCCGAGTCTCGCGAGATCCGACGCGAGACTTGGATGTCATAGCCTCGGTTTGGCTTCATTTGGCGCCCGGAAGTTCCCGAACAGTGCTCGGATCCCGTCGGATCCGCACTGTTCGGGTGGGCTCGGATTAGCGAAATCCGAGCCCGCTCATCTCTAGCTAGAATGCAAAGGTAAGAGTATTGAGTGGGCTGTGTGTGTGGCAATGTTGGTCAGAGGGTTGTTGTCTTCCGTTAGCTGTGTAGAGGATGGTAATAGGGTAATCTATGGAGATTAAGATGGTGGTTGAGGAATATCATAACCTTGTCTGAAGAGGTGAGTTTTCAGTGAACGCTTGAAGGTTTGAAGACTAGAGGAATGTCTTACTGTGCGAGGGAGGGAATTCCACAAATTGGGTGCAGCCAGGAAAAAGTCCTGTAACCGTGAATGGGAGGATGTGATGAGAGTGGAAGAGAGACGTAGATCTTGTACAGAACGGAGGTGTCGAGTTGGGAGATATTTTGAGACAAGTGAGGAAATGTATGTCGGTGTAATTTTCATCAGACCTCCCCACATGCCCATCAGACCTCCCCACATGCCCCTTACATGCTCATCAGACCTTCCTACATGCCCATCATACCTCCCTACATGCCCATCATACCTCTCCACATACCCATCAGATCTCCCCACATGCCCCTTACATACTCATCAGAACTTCCCACATGCCCATCAGACCTCCCCACATGCCCCTTACATGCTCATCAGACCTCCCCACATGCCCATCAGACCTCCCCACATGCCCCTTACATACTCATCAGAACTTCCCACATGCCCATCAGACCTCCCCACATGCCCCTTACATGCTCATCTGACCTCCCCACATGCCCATCAGACCTCCACACATGCCCCTGCCGGCTCTGGTGATTCCTTTTCGCAGAGCCCACCTGCACTGATGATCCCAGCCACAAACTACTTCTGATTCACAGACATTCTATATGTGAAGCAGTTCTTGTCTGGACTCATTGGTGATGGTTGGTGATGGCACGCCCCTTTTCCAGTCTGTACCCCTTACAATTGTGCCGCCATACCATCCTGGAGGCGGCCCTGCAACGTTTGTTTTGATAGCAAAAAGAGAAAAGGTCTTTTTAAAATATACCCACAAAATCATATAATTGATGATCTATGAAGAAAGTACCTATCAGCATCAGATTTAAATTAGCAATCAGCCAATCAGAAGCGACTGGCAACCATCATCACCATCACCATGTATTTGTACATGACCTCTGGCAGCTGTAATTTATACAGCTACTGACCAGCATACATGCATCTTGGTCCAGGTCTGCATTGATCGCAATTACGAGAGCATGCATTTACTGTGCTCGGCCTACATTAGACCACCCCTCTCTCCCACATTGCCTCTCCAGTTGAAAGTGTTAGATGCGAGCAAATCTGCATACACGCATATGTGTGCACTTTTTTATGGACATGTGCAGTACAAATTTTATGCTACGGACATACATCCAACTCCACATCAGGCCATTAATACAATAATAGTAATTATTATTTAGTACATTTATATTTTTTAATGCATTTTAAGTGCCCAAATGTAATATGTGTTTTATTGACATTATGAAATATAAAAACACAATTCACCAAATAGGCTACTAGCCCGTTTAAGGGGTTCTTTTAAGTATACTTTACCTTACCAAGGTCTATATTTGGGTATAACATGAATGTGCCTTGGGAGCTAGACATGTGTGATTTACATTCTTGTGAGTGCTAAAGGCTGAAAAGTAAACACAGCTTTATTTGACTCAGCTCCCCACTTGTTGAGTAAAGATGTGTTTTCAGTTTAGATACACAACTGGCATGCTAAAACATTACGTTCCTGGGAGCAGTGGTTAATGCACAAAGGCTCTTGTAACTTTACTTAGCAACTTGTTATGTCTGTTATAAATTAAAGACTGACATCAATTAAGACTCTGTAATGAGTGTTAGCAAAATGTACCATGAAATTAACATTTTGATTTTTTAATATACATTGGTTTATGTGTGTATACTGATGAGATTGTACTATGAAATGCTCCTAGACAGCGAAAAATCCATTCCATTGAAATTAGTGGCTGTGGTTAGATTATCATCATCTCCGAGGTTTAAGTCGCTAAACAGGAGAGCTTAACGTGATGTCCCCTCTCCATCTCTTGAAGTTCATTTGTATGTCTTTTCCATTTTTGGCCAGTAGAAATGAGATGACTGTGGTATGCCCTGTTTTTCAAAGGCCCTCAGCTGCCCTGATTACAGGTATTTCAGTCATTCGTAGCCTCTGTATCACATATCACAGGTGATAACTTGTTCCCTTTGGCTCGTAAAATGTAGAATTTAGTTAAGAATCATGATGCAAGAGCTTTCTCTGTTTCCTCTTCACTCATAGTTTAATAAGGCATGCAGCAGTCAAGAGACTAGCTATAAAATACTCTTCCTTTCCTACATGAATCTCACTGACCTTTATAAAGCTTTTGTTTCAGTATCCAGATAATGCTGACAAGGATGGTGCTCTGAAGGGAATATAACAAACACATGGTGGTCCTGTCCTATGGTAGCATCTAAGCAGCAGAGTGACTAGACCCACCACTGTTGGTTTCATTGTATCATAAGAAAACACTACACATGTGTTGGTGACAAGTCCATCTGGAAAAGACCACACCAGTGAAATAACAGAAGACAGTAGCTTTCAAATGTCTCATTTGTTATAATGAATGGATTTGTTGTGCAAATTAGATTTATTATGCAAATAATCACTCCTTGTGCAGTAAAGTTTTGTAAACAGGGCAAAATTCTTAATATGCATAACACTGCAATAGCTTAAACTTTCCATCCCTTCGTCTATGCTCTTGACAGCATTAATTATAATTATTATCATAATATATACACATACTGTATATATATATATATATATATATATATATATATATATATATACATATACAGTACATGTAACAATTTTGTTTTTCATAGAATATGTCTAATTCATACTTTTACTAAAAACAGTGCAGACATTGTATAAACATCACTCTACAAGTTCTGTCCAATCTTACCCATAAATACTCTTACAATTGCTGTCTGGCCTCCCCTAATAACCTTCTAATAGTTTTCATGGCTGCAAGATCTCTCTGCTCATTTGCCCCTCTGTGCATCTCTCTACCCAGAATTTACTCAGCTCTTTATATGGTCCCTGAAAACTCCTTTCTTCGAAAAAGCCAGTAGCCACTCACAATTTTACCACTGGTAGATGTTATAGTCCTGCTCTTTACAAACTCTATATATATATATATATATATATATATATATACATACATATATACATCCTATATATCTATCTATATATATATATAGATATATATATATATATATATATATATATGAAAACAGGAATACTCTGCACTCTCCAAACACATAATTAATGCTATATCAAGTACTGTTCTATATTAAAAACAGGGAATGTTAGTTCCACATATTGCAATATATGTTTAAACTGACCAACTGACGCCAAAGTCTTCCCATTCTGGTCAGTCCTAACATGATCAAATGCTATGCTATTTTATCTGGGCTTAAGGCTTGAAGAATGGGGTGCAAGAGCATTTGATCATGTTAGGACTGACCAGAATGGGAAGACTTTGGCGTCAGTTGGTCAGTTTAAACATATATTGCAATATGTGGAACTAACATTCCCTGTTTTTAATATAGAACAGTACTTGATATAGCATTAATTATGTGTTTGGAGAGTGCAGAGTATTCCTGTTTTCTTGTCTATACAATGTGGGCAACCCCCTCTTGCACCCCAGTCTGTACATGGTGAGTGCAGAGGACCTATGTCTGTTTTTTTTATATATATATATATATATATATATATATATGATTTAGATAGACCAGGACTATTACATCTACCAGTGGTAAAATTGTGAGTGGCTACTGTAAAGCACAGCTGATATAAGAAAAGAGACTATGGAGGCGAGATAAAGGGATAGGCATTTTTGTCAAACAATTGTCTGCACTGTTTTTAGTAAAAGTATGAATTAGACATATTCTATGAAAAACATTGTTAGCAACATTTCAAAATAGATTTCTATGACACTTTGCTGTTGTGCAGGTGCAACCAGGCACGTCTAGTGTGATACTGTCTCAGACACCCTTGGAACACTACAATCCCCATCATGTCATATTTACTGAATTTGATTATAAAATACTTTTAGTATTTGAATTACTCCTCTTCAATAAATATTATATATCATTTTAGATAGTATTAAACATTATACTAAACATGATTAATATTAATAAAATATTTTTATTAAATGAATAAAAATAGTTGGTAAGTATTGCATTTAACGTGCAGGAAATTAAGAATTAAAATTATGCAGTTGGTGAGTAATAAAACATAGGGACATTTCCCGAGACAAAACTTCGGAACAATTGTCACCTATGAAATTGACATTCACTGTAGCTCGGCCTGTGCTCCTGAATCTGAACAAACATCACTCTGTGCACCTGAGTCCCCCTCCCAACCACTACACATACTCAGGAGACTGAAGCACATCACCCAGCCATCATCCCCATACTCAAACCTCAGAGATAATTAAGATCCTTCTATAGAATGGTCACCATGAAAATCAATCATGTAACCACTCTGTAAGGAGATGGACCTGGGCTATTTTCTCTGAACAATATGCAAGTGTCATCCCTGTCCTGGGGCTGGGTGAGCAATACTATGACAGCTCTTGGCCAGAGAAATGGCAGAGCCATGACCCTTCTCAATACCGGGTGGTAAAATAATCAGTAACAACAGCTACCAAAGAATACAACAGCGGAGGCAAGTATAGTTTATAATGCCCTGTTTATGCGTACTATATATTATTTACAGAAAGTCACTGGAGAAAGGCTTTGTATTATATATGTAAAACATAACAATCTTTGCTGATTTTACCAGGGGGAAATAATATTTTGTAACTCCTTTATAAACAATACAGTGTAATATAATGAATATAATTCATTGCATTTATTTAATCAGTACCATGGACAGAGGAACTATATGACATTGAAAACAGTTGTTATGCAGTTGTACATTTGTTACATGCATACTTAGTGTACAGTGGTTATTGCAATGTGTAGCCTGTGTAGTATGGACCTCAATTAGAGTTGGATGCATTTTGCACTCTGAATCTATAAGTCGTGTATGTTGAGTTGCACAGCAAGGGGCATGCAACACTTAGGTGAATACATCCTTACTGTAAGTAAGGGTGTATTCATACCTTAGTCTGCAATTCTAAGACATACACAAATGTTGATAAGAATGCATTAAGGTTTGCATGTTCAGTATGGAAATGTGCATATTTACGCTACATAAATGACATGTGCATGTCTATTAAATAGTGCAGAAGTCATAGTAGAAAACCCTCATGCAAAGGCAATGAAAAAAAGAAACAATTCAAAAAACCCTGCTGTTTAATACATATACACCCTTGGAAAAAGAACCATGGTAATTTTCAGAAAAAAAACCCATGAAATTCATTGTAATTTGATTGTTTACCATGGTATTTTAGTATACGTGAACTTTCTACCATGTCAAACAGCCCTATAAGTAGAAGAGATGATCATCCCCAGTTTAATGGGAAACTATATGATTTTCAGCCAAGGTTGCAGCATCTATGGGGGTTGCAAAATCTTGCACCGGCCAATAATTGGGCAGACAGGAAGTGCTCATTAAAAAGTACAGATTACAAGCAGGAACACACCTTCTTTTGCCCCCATATGTATAAACGATATTATTGAAATTGGATAAAGGTGTGGAGAGGCAGACATCCCTTTTCTCCTTGCATAAGGACTTGAAGTTCCCAACACCTCTGAGCTGGTGTAAATTGAGATTGTTCCTATACTTTCAATGAGATGCATTTCACACCTTCCAATTGCAGTTCAATAGGAAAGTGGAATTTGTAGACTCACTTTGAGCAATGTAATAAAGATTTTAACAATATAACTTCACTCTATTGTGTAAGACACAAATGTAGCTAAACTGCACTGAATTTTAGACAAAAAAATTGAAATTAATGAAGGAGGTGGCCTACAGTGGTCGTAGCTGGACTTTGATGTGACTTTTTTACTATTTCTACCATGCACCTTTTCAGTTTCATCCATCAACCCATATAGCTAGGTGCAGAAACATTTTACAAAAACTACTAGTGGAGCACACCATGAATTACATTAGGTAGACAAGTGAACGAAGCATTGTGATTCACAAATGATTCACTGTATACATTCGTCATCTTAGTTCAGTAATTTTTCACTGTCTAATCATCAATTAATCAATTTATATATTCATTGTATCCACATATACATATCAATCTCTTCCAAATCTAATTTCACTCCTGTATTTCCCTTTTCATCTTCAGTTCAGTGATCCACGAGTAAATTCAAGAACAGAAAGCTACACAATGTCTTCACAGTGAAAAGCGACATCTATTCAGAGTAAAACACAATGTGGAATGAGAGACATCATGTGAGCGGAAATAGGAAACATTATACTATATAAGTAACTCTACCACCTGTTACCTTATCAGATCATCACATACAATGGGGAGCTTCAACTTACAAGGACTGATGATAAAGAGAGGCTTTATGGAAATAATAGTATAGAATCTTATAGAATAATAGTATAGTAGGCAAGAAGTACAAGTAATACTAAAAGCTGAAATTCTGTGCAGATGAGCAATTGTAATAGTAAAAAATTGAGTTAAAACTGTATTAATATTACGTGTGTGTAAATATATATATATATACCAAGAAAGGTATTATAAATGCAAACGATCCACTAATAAATGCAGGTGAGGCTGAGCATGGACACGTTTCGTTTTCATGTTGCTTACTAATAATGACTAATATTGTCTTGGCTGCCACCCAGCCTGGGAGATCACATGCCTTTTCTGCATCTCAGTTACATCTAGTTGTGAGTGCAGGGCTGAGAGCTTAAATGTTGTGATCACAATATAAACCAATACCTCATATCTCTAATGGGTAAAATATATTCAATCGGTAGGGGCGGAGCACTACAATACCGGGCCCCATTGCAAAATTTGGAATGGCCTTGCTGTGCAATTCATCATAAGGGCATCACTTACAGCTAGGAGCAAACCCAGCAAAACTGGAAACAGTGTCTAGGTGTCTAGGTGTGAGTCCACTAATGCTTAGGTGTGAGTCCGCTAGTGCTTAGGTGTGAGTCCACTAGTGCTTAGGTGTGAGTCCACTAATGCTTAGGTGTGAGTCCGCTAGTGCTTTGGTGTGAGTCCACTAGTGCTTAGGTGTGAGTCCACTAATGATTAGGTGTGAGTCCACTAATGCTTAGGTGTGAGTCCACTAGTGCTTAGGTGTGAGTCCACTAGTGCTTAGGTGTGAGTCCACTAATGATTAGGTGTGAGTCCACTAGTGCTTAGATGTGAGTCCACTAGTGCTTAATACATTTTAAAGCTCAATGCAGTACATTTCCCAAATTGGATTTGCCCCATATATGTGAATTTCTGCTGTATGAGTGACTACTAAGAATATCATACTGCACTTACACCAGGGTCTGGATAATAATCCTCACATTACCTTACTGATCCTCCCCTGATCATTTGAATGGACTCTGATTTTCCTGCAGCTCGGTGAACATGTTTGTATTTGCCAGATTGATCCACTTACTATCAGCACTGATTTAGTGTTATAATATGTTACTGTACTATGCATTGTATGTTATTTGATGAATGTAATATTTGCAGCCTTAGTACTGTTTACTTTCCCAACAATTGCATTTGAAGTTCCTTATTTGTGGCATTTATAGAAGGAGCTTTTAGTATTTATATTTGCTATATTATGATTAGCGATATTCTGTGTCTTGTATCTTGGTACTTTATTTTATTAGCAATGTTCCTACACTTTAATTGATGTGTTGTTGAGATTATTTAAATTTTTTAAATAAATGTACACAATTTCCATATTTTATAAATGACCAGCCCATTTAATATCCTTATATTTAATATCCTTATGACAGCTCATTATACCTCTGTAAGTTGTTTGATAGAATATGATACATATTCATGCAAAAAGATGACTAAATAACTATAGACAAAACAGTGTCAAATTCTCTTTCTTTCCATACAAATTTTTACAATTGCATGTACAACTTTTTGTATATTTTCATTTTTTAGCCATAAGTCTCCTGGAGGAGAATAATTCAGCAGTGAATTTTACTTTACACGCTGGCATATCTCATCCCATTAAATTTAATATGATCATGAGAAGCACAAAAAGCTAAGCCGCATAAATACTAACAAAGCAAAACTTATGTTTTTCATTTAAAAATATGCTTCAGTTCATTATGTAACAATACCAAACAGAAAATATTTTAAAATGATGGAAGTAGTCAATATAACAATTTGTTGTCCATTTTTAAATAAATTGTGTTGTTCAAATAAATATATATGCATTGCCTTCAAAATTATTAGAAACAACTTTTGTTCATTGTACTAGGTATTAAGTAAATTGTAGCTTTTATTATTATTATTCTATTTATCTCGATAGCGCCACCATATTACGCAGCACTGTACAGATATTTTTTTTTTCATTCAAATCACATATCCATCATGTACACTATTGGGAAACTAGAAACCACAATGGAGTGTCTTGTGCCTCAATGTTAAAAATGGTAGAAGTCATCACTGTAATTTAAAAAAAAAAAAAAAAGAAATAGACTCTTAATAAATGCTGCAGAACATTGATCAGGAGATAAAAGATTATTAGTAATTATGTCACAATGCATTGTGGATATAGGGTACCTGTGTGCATGCATGGGTGCTATAGGCAATTTCCAAAAGCCTATTTCTTACATGTCCACCTCATGGAGACATAGAAACATGCCCATATTCCAGGTTTGGGAATCGCCCAGGACAATCAACCGTCTACTTTTGTGGGATTATGGGTTTTACTTCAAATTCCATCCAACTACCACCGTTGTATCACCCCCTCCATTAGTTTTACATTGTATCCCTCAACATGCTGATATAATTAATGAGAGTGAGAGGAGATTGGTAATGTCTTTACTACGTATGTCATTTTTACATATTTTAATGTTTTATTACATTTATTGAAATGCGCAGAGATTTGCAGCATGAAGCATGCCTGGAAGGTAAAAATAGTCCAATTATGTACGCTGGCATCTCTGAAGAAGTTGAAACATTAAGACATCTGTACTTATTGCATGTCCCTTTTGTGTGCTTCAATATTTTAATTACATTGATAAAAATGACCATAATTTACTATATTAAGTGTACCTGGAAGATGCTAAAAGCAGCCCTTTGAAAGTATAGATCAACACCTGGTTTCCCCCTATCTTAGTAGAGCATATTATTGGATGGGAGCCGATCACTTGAGTCTTTGCTGTCTGTCTTGGTTCTCTCCCCTGTCTTCAGTGGGTCACAGAGGTAGTATTGCTATTGGCTGCTTTGTACAGAGCCTGTATAATCCCATTAATATTAGTGTTGTTTCTCTTCTCCACAGGTCCACTCACACATACGTTTTTATTGCTTGTTGTGGCTGTAAATGTGGTTTTACAGAAAAAATGTAACATACCAATTGCACAGTGCTGGTTCTCTTGCTTTGTGTGCTGGATACTCCTGGATAGATCCTTATTCTGTAGACTGAATCAGTCAACTGATAATTGATTAAAAGATTTTATAATTTAATAGAATATTAGTAAGGCCATCCATTGCTCACGGCAGGGAATGGGTTGCTACTGACCTATGCTCGGGCCATGATGCCGTATATATGTGTATAGGCCAAGCAGTAAAGTATCCTTCCAAATTGCATTCAAAACTTAGTAACCCGCATATGCCTACTCTTGGTGTGTAGTTTGGTTGCAGTTTAGTTGCAGTTAGGCCCTTGTTAGACCTTGCTAGCCTGTAGTGGGTTTTACAATTCCTAGATTGACAAAGTTGTGTCAAGTTTCTAAATAAACAGGTCTACAGATCTATATTACAATTTGTAATCAGCTATATCATAACATCTAGCAAGACCCATTCACAGCATATACACCACACGACATGAAAAAGCTGTGTCTGTATTGTTCTACGATATGGAGTACACACATAAATGGAAGTTAGGGTCGATATGAACAGACTATAGGCATAATTTGATTAGTGCCTTTTTGATGCCTAGCACAGAACACAAGTGCAAATACATTGGGGATTCTGCATCCCCAATTTAAATGTATACAAGCCGGACATGATAGGAAAACTTGGAGACATTAGCAAGGGTGACATTATTTTTCTCAGACCTATATATATATATATATATATATATATATATATATATATATATATATATTTGTATATGTCTGGTGTAGGTAGAAGTTTTCAGTGCCACCTAGGTACATAAAATGTATATAGTATAGGGGGGAAAAAAAAGCTACCTTCACAAAATTATTTAATTCCATAAAATATACCCTTATTTTATTATACGCGGGGATAATGAATATGTGTAGTTTATTTAATGTTTGATGCATATTTTGAATCATAATAAAATTTATTTTTATAACGTGTTTATTACTTGTTTTTTATAAATTTTTTAAATTCACTTTTAAAAACTTTTTTATTTTAACTTTTTTTTCAGCATACCATGTGTGTCTGAGATCACTTTCCTCAATAGTCTATTTAGAAAACCGGTATCTAGGAGACACCCAATTGCTTATGTGAGCCGGTTGGCTCCAGACTTACTGAACTATCAAGCTGTGGAAAACAGACGCAGAGTAGAACAATAAAGGAACAATGCAATGTAAGATATAACTAATGCTGATGGTTCCCCTAAGTGTGGGTTAGGCCCCGACATAAATGCTGGTGAAAGGCTTAGTAAGAAACTGCCCATATGAGCCATTAAAAGATAATACTTTATGAAGTTGCTTTAAGGATTGAACTGGGTCTATGAAAGGCAAGTAGTCAGTGCTTAGACATGACTTTTCAGAGCACATGGAAAGCACACAGATAAAGACAGGGGTGTAGGAACCGAGGGGGGGGGGGTCAGAGGGGTCTGTTGCTCCCCCCATGATTTCTGTTGGGTGGGCGAAGACTGTGTTTTGCCCCCATGAACTTCTACACAAAAGCCTTCATGCTACTTGCTGAAGTCCTGATATCTGTTCTAAACTTGCGAAACTTTTTTAAATTATAGACTGTCTTAGTATAACTACCAAATGTTCTTTAATATAGATTGCCTTAGTATAGATTTAATACAGATTGATTGATTTGTTTATTTAAAAAATTCTAACGGGTATATTTACTAAACTGCGGGTTTGAAAAAGTGGAGATGTTGCCAATAGCAACCAATCAGATTCTAGCTGTCATTTTGTAGAATGTACCAAATAAATGATAACTAGAATCTGAATGGTTGATTTTCAAGCCCGCAGTTTAGTAAACAGTGTTCTGTTCATAAAAATGTAATAAATAACATGTATTGATGATGAATAACTACTGACTTTATGCTTACCCTGAATGTAAGGAACCAGCGAGGCAGTGACTATAGATTTAAAAATGCTTTCAATCAAATGAGATTATGCGGTCAACGAACTCTGAATAAAAACTAGTTAAGGACTGTGAAACATGTAAATGTTTAAGATGAACAATTGAAGGTGTCAATCTTTCTAATAGCTATTGTACTAATTGGGAGTTAATATTAATGATAATATTTATTTAATAATGTATAAATCCGTTTTTAGAGTAAAATAAACAATGAAACTGGGGTTGGCCTACCCCTGAAACACTGACAAAAATTAACATAGAATTGGAAGTCTTTGTATGTCACTGGTACAACTGTTGTAAAATGAGATACTAAATGTGAGAAAAAGGGTCTCTAAGCCCTATAGTAGTCCTTGGACTTTTGCCTCCCCATAATAATTTTTGTTCCTACGCCCCTGGATAGGGATCACATAGGGGTCACAATCCCATTTTAGATAACAAATCTTGGAAATATAATAATTTTGTAGGTGTGGACATAGGTGTACACAGAGACCCAAACATAATCACAGGAGATGCATATTTTTGCACCGCATCATAAATGATCCCTAATGACCTGTAATATTACTTTCCATTATTTACAAAACACTTTAATGGCCACAAATTATAACATACTTTTATAAGAAGCATGCTTTGCGTTCATATTGCAAATATGAAAGTTCCATTAATTGCAGGATTTCCCCTCTAAAATATAGTCTGGAAAAATGTTTTGAAAATAAATTCTCAGGCTGTGTTTCCATTATACTAGTTTGTACTAACCTTTTATTCATAAATTTAATGGTACTACCGGGGATGATAATGATATTCCAGCACCCACATTTGTGACGCGTATAAGTTGAGGCCAGCCACACTGTTTATTGACTGAACCAAAGGATAAATGTTAAAATACACTGACGGGACTTGGGATATTTGGTATTATTTATGGTATAATTCTGTTGACAGCCATTACAGACTTTTTGCGACCGAATGCAGTGCCCTTCATTAGACTAAAGATGCCCATACACTCTGCGATTTTAGACCTAATGTGACAGAGATCACAGGGTGTATAGATGTGAGCACCAAACAACGTGTACGTTCAGAGTCGGCCATATGTATTATTTTTATTGACATAATTATCAAACATTGGGATACAGAAAACAAAACGGGGATTGGAGAAGAAGCACAAAAAGTGAACAAGGGGAGAAGCGAACACAATAATAAAATCACATCAGCCAAAACAGTCCTCAAATACAAACAATATATGTACAATAATCTGTAGACTAATATTCAAGTAGGGGTAGAAGGGTGGTCTGATGCTTTGAAGAACAGAAGTATTAATTGATTACCTAAAATAAAATCCCCCCTTTGTATCACACATTTATCTGCAGTTGTCTTAAGGTTCTGAAACATTTTCTGCTTTTGGTTTAGTGGCCCTATAACAAGTAATGAGCTGATGCTCACTGTGCACAGTAAAATAACAATTTATTTGTCATAAATGGTAAGTACAGTACGTTATTTGTTGGCGAAAGTGAGAATTATATTTTACTGGGTGATAAAGACAACTGAGAAAACAGACAGTAAACACTGTGAGAACATGACTCAAGTTGGGGAGAACATATGTGAAGGAGAAAGCTCGAGCAGACATTAGAGAGAATGTCTAAAATAGCTTGTGAAAGAACGGTTAGGGAATTATAATACAGACAGTAACATATGGGCAGTATATTTGTACTGGTGGAATGTAACCTCTTCACAGGTACCGTCACTTCCAAACTACATCGGAAAGAAGATTCACATTCTATGCAGCACTTCATCATCATCATGCAGATAGTAAGGGTGGAAGTAGTATGACCTACATTATACCATCTCCCCATGGGGCTCAAAGCATGCACTAATTATGCAAATACAAATTTTGTGGCATGCAGCCTATTTGTTAAACTTGTGCACAACATTTTGTGGGTTTGCGGGTCCGGATGGAAAAGTCGTGTCTTCATGAAAGTAATAGGATATTGACCATAAAGATGAGCGAAATTTTAAGCATTTGCCTTATTCCACATTTGCCTTATTCCACATTTGCCTGTGGTATTTTGTCTTAAATGTCCTCAATCCTACCACAACTTCATCACTCAGCAGAATGACTTAACCTTTATTATCCCAGCTCTATTCATAGACTGTAATCTAACGTCCTCTTCGCAGCAAAGCCATGCAGGCAATTTCCCCTGGGAAGGTTGACATGAAGCAGAGTGCACCACCTCTTGGGGGTGTGGCCAGATTGGTGACACATAACCGAGAATCAGTACTGGAGCCGTGGTTGAGTGTTGAGGCTGAAAGGGCTTGTAGGGCTTACAGGCAGAGTCTCTCAGGTGTTATAGGGACATGGGATTACCACATCTGGTAGTTAGGAGAATGGTGACCTGAAACTAAAAAGTTATGCTCCCAATTAACAATTTGTCCTGCAGCCATAAGAAGGGAGCATGGGAATAATGTGACAGTGGCAGCTGCATGGAGGCTGTGAGAGACAGACAGCCTAGTGAGAGAGCAGAGAGAAACATTTAACAAAAGAGACTGCCCTGGGTAGAGTTTTGTTGTGACAGCCCAGAAGTAAGGAAGATGTCTAGTGAGGCCTGTGCATCTGAATAAGTCCTATGTTAAACCCTATTAGAAATGAACCGTTGTAAAAGCACTGTGCAGGATGAGTGATGTAACGCTTCGGTTCCGCAAGTAGTACCTGTTCTGTTACCCGCATGTCATTGGTTTGGAAACTGCCATGTTCCAGCGTCAGACAAACTTCATTCATTTCATTCAGCTATACTCAGTTCAGCACAGGTGCAAATCCATTGCACTTCTGGACCTCCCTTCTTTTCTCATTGGCTGAGCATTCATAGAGCACTATTTAACCTCCTGAATTCACCTGTCTGATGCCTGTTCTTCAAGCTCACTTCCTGTAGTCTGTGGTTCTGGTTCCTGTGCTCCTTGTGGATCTTTCGCTATTCCAGCCTGCTCTCAGTTCGTGGCTTGTGCTGAACCATCGCTGCTCCAGTACTCTTCTACCATCTCCAGTGTACTTCATTGTGACAGCTCCGGTTCTCTCATCGCTACACTCAGAGCCGTTATTACACCTGTGACTCCTGCGCTGTTTTCATGAGTTACCTCCGCTACTTCAGTTTGCTCTCAGTCTCTGCCTAAGTGGAACTATCGCTGCTCCAGTACCACTACTACCATCTTCAGTGTACTTCATCGTGACAGTTCCAGTTCTCTCATCGCTACCACTCAGAGCCGCTACTACTATTGTGACTCATCAGCTGTTACCACGGGTTACCTCCATTACCTCATTCTGCTTTCAGTCTTTGCCTGAGTTGAACTATCGCTGCTCCAGTACCATTACTACCATCTTCAGTGTACTTCATCGTGACAGTTCCAGTTCTCTCATCGCTACCACTCAGAGCCGCTACTACTATTGTGACTCATCAGCTGTTACCACGGGTTACCTCCGCTACCTCATTCTGCTTTCAGTCTTTGCCTGAGTTGAACTATCGCTGCTCCAGTACCACTACTACCATCTTCAGTGTACTTCATCGTGACAGTTCCAGTTCTCTCATCGCTACACTCAGAGCTGCTACTACTATTGTAACTCATCAGCTGTTACCACGAGTCACCCCTGCTGCTGCAGTCTGCTCTCAGTCTCTGGCTGTATTGAACTCCTGCTGTTCCAGTACTGCTATTTACCATCTCAACTGTACTACATCGCGACAGCTTCCGTTCTCTCACCGCTATCACTCAGAGCTGCTACTACTGTATCTCATCTATTGTTGCTACAAGTTACCTCGGCCACTTCAGTTGCTCTCAGTCTCCTGCTGTATTGAACTATTTCTGCTCCAGTACTATTATACCACCTCTCCTGTACTTCATTGGACAGCCCCAGTTCTCTGACCGCTACCACTGTGGACCGCAACTGCCTCGGTGACTCATCACCTGATTCCCCAGTTATCTCCACTTCCTCGTGTGGTCTGCACAATACCAGTGCTATACTCCAGCTGTACCAGTTCCTCTGCCTATCACCCTTGTGACAGCCTCTGTTTCTCCTGGTTGCACCATAGGGCATCTACTCTCCTTGTGCCTCATCTGTAGCTGCCCGTGTCACCTGGCTCCTCCACACCATTCTGCTGTACACCCACTCACAGGACCGCGACCTGCAGGTTTGGTGCCATACTTCCTTGCGGGGGTTCCTGGCGAAAATCACCAGCCTGTTAGACTCTGCGCCTGTGGGTGGGCTAAGCAATGTCCAGCAGAGCCTAGAGATCAATTTCCTATAAGCCAACCGTGACAAGTGAGGAGAATATGGATTTATGTTCATGTTACTAATTGCAAGTAAGCTAAAGATCTGGATGATTTATAAATGAATATCCTTTATTCATTCATCCAACAGAGTTAGCCTGGTACTCGTTACATTACATTGAGAGACTTTAATGTAATGAGTTACACTATGGGGAGAATTCAATTAGAAGTGATTCCCCTTGGTGTCCGTGGTGCACATTGCTGACTAATACGGTACAAAATCTCCGCTCATTTTCTCCTCACATATTTCTGGCACAAGAGGGAAAATGAGCGGAGAGTTGAGAAAAACTCTGGCGTGATATATCTCTGTGGACTGTTTCACAGACAGATCACAGCACGTCGCGGCTAACTGCAATCTCTCTGCACAACATCTAATACTTAACCTGCATGTGTGGGGGCATCTATTCTGCATGTGTGGGGGCATCTATTCTGCATGTGTGGGGGCATCTATTCTGCATGTGTGGGGGCATCTATTCTGCATGTGTGGGGGCATCTATTCTCATCCACCAATGGCACCCCGAGTAGCAAAAGGGATCTAAGGTAGTAACGGGTTTGAAATGGGTTACAGAGGCGCATGCTTGGAGAGACCACCTCACCAGCAAACAGTGGCTACAATAAATTCTGTGAGATGGGAATTTACAAATACGGTGCAGAATAGCGCTCCACAGAATGACTACACAAAAGGGGAATTTAAAGATTGTAACAAAGGGAACTACCTAGACAATCCACCATTAAACTTGATTGCATGAAATTTTGCTGCAAATTTGCTCATCTTCAATCAGATTTGTATTTATTACGTGTCATTATGGTAAATATGAATGTTATTATTACATTGGTAGACATTTGTGTATAAATGTACTTTAATAACCCATATTAAGTTTGCCTGAGAAAAATGCTTTGCGGCCCTGGCTATACAGGCCCTGGCCCTGGCCTTACTAAATACACCACTTGTTTTACATCTGCCCATCTCCATCCATAAGAAGGAAAATAAACGTTTACCGCCCTTTTGACATACAAATCCATGCGCTTCTCATAAAAACAGAAGCATTTGCACAAAATTATATGCGTCATGTCACAAAACATAATTGGAGCTCCGGGCCCACATTATTTGCATTGTCCCATATTATGACCATAGTTCACATTGTGCCATTGTATGCTGTTCTATGATCACATACAGTAGTTGAGATCTGGACTAGTTCTTCCCTTACCTGGGGTCTGAGCTTTGAGACTGAAGCATAGGGCCCTAGGTAATTTGCAATAGTTTTAATTGATTTACAGCAACTTATTTTATATGCAAAAACCATAATGTACCTCTAATGCCAGTATATTAAATACAAATGTCCTCTTTTACTAGTGTACTGAAGTGGCTGCATCACCTACTCTTAGCGGAGGTAGCCATCTATCAATGCACCAGGAACTAATGATGTCACTGATACCATCTGCGTGTGTGCATATTTGTAGTAACTACGATCATAGTGAGATTGATTGAGCGTCCAGGTTACAGGTCTTTTGAAAATTGACCTAAACACTTACAAAACACCACACAACCCATACAAAACATTGTACTACATTGAGACATTATTAACATTCTAATATTCACTGGATTTATAGAATTTTTAAAGTATTTTCTTGGTAATTAGTTACAAAAAACAAAATAAAATGGTGTTGTCCAAATGTGTATTGATTTTTATTCACTGACATAAGATAAGAGGTCTTGGGAGCTGAGCTGCACCTGTTAGCTATAAAAGTTTTCAGCTGATGACCCCTTTTGTTGGGAGGAATGGTTTAGCACTTCATGTAAGTGTTGTGCACATATACTGTAGCACGTGCACAGCTTAGAGGTGATGATTTTGACATTCACTCATATGTACTATGACTAACATCACTGTATTCAGAATACAGAACAGGGTCAAACCTAGGTAAAACATATTATATTTATTTAAGCTAGTA
Source organism: Mixophyes fleayi (assembly GCF_038048845.1). NCBI lineage: Eukaryota > Metazoa > Chordata > Amphibia > Anura > Limnodynastidae > Mixophyes > Mixophyes fleayi. The sequence goes on along the minus strand of NC_134403.1, from coordinate 73,596,738 downwards.
AAGCTGTATATACAAACCCCTGTTTTGGCAATTTCTATTATACTTTCGGTTAGTGTGATATATGTTAGTGTTAACAATTTTCAGCAACACAACACTACGCCTAGTTTATGTTTTAATATTAAAAATATTTTTAAGACAAATCTGAGCTTACTTGCTAGATCTATAAGTTATACTAGCTATATGCAATGATTTAATATGTAAGCACTGAAATGTCTCTATGCAAAATTAATTTTTTAAATCTATGACATCAGAGTAATCTGTAATTGCATTTAATATCACCATGTATTCAGTGCCATTAGTGCCCAATTCTCTAACAAAGACATTTTGTCTGGGATATGTAATTGACAGTATTCTCATGTTGTCCTCTACAACACAGCTGTATTGCTTGACATTTCTATTTTTTATATAGAACGTATCAGACTGGAAATTAAATATGTTGTAGGTCATTTATATGGAAAATGACATAACCACAAAGACATAAACCATTTGTTGTAGTACAATGCATTAGCTATGTGGGATGGTTTTGTTCTATCATGTTCACTGGTAGAGGTAGACAATACAGTGAATTGTCTAAGTAACGGTGACCTGGTGATGGAAATATGGTGTGGGCACTGATATGGGCACTGGAGGCTTTTGTTGAACTGAATGTCTAAGAGGTGATATCAGACAACTGTCCTATAAAGCATGCTCCAATAGCTTAATTGAGCAAAAGAATAATGAAATGACTGTAATAAAACAATAATTGAACAAAACAGAACTGCTTTCAGATATTGATAGGTCCTGGGCAAAGATCATAGTTAAAGGCCCTTATTCTGGTTACACGCTGACAGATTTGGTCATTTGGCTTTTTCCCCTTATTTTTGTTCATCTGGTTGCAGTGGTGGGCAGAAAATAAATACATCTACTCATTAGGCAGCGAGATGGCCATTTGCCTTGCGGTTGGCTAAGGACCTCACACAGTCGTTGATGTGCTCTTTTATTAACCAGAATTACTGCATGCTTACAAACAATATTTTTGGGTCCACACATGTGGTTATTACAGAACAATTCAAGATAAAATGACCCAAAAAAGAGACAAAATTGCAAACACATATGTCAACATAACACTCCAGGGGGTAAATGTATCAAGCTGAGAGTTTTCCGGCGGGTTTGAAAAGTGGAGATGTTGCCTATAGCAGCCAATCAGATTCTAGCTGTTATTTTGTAGAATGTACTAAATAAATGATAGCTAGAATCTGATTGGTTTTTCAAACCCGCCGGAAAACTCTCAGCTTGATACATTTACCCCCAGGTTTTGCCCACTTCTACACCTGTGCTCACACAAGTTCGACTAGTCCTTTCAATGCACTCGTGATTACATTATACCATATCACCATTTTTTTAAATCTCTTCTGTGACAATTATGTAGTATATCTAATGACTGATTGTTATTTTCTGTTGAATTCATGTATGACCATGTGAATATTTTATGTAACCTTGTAATGTAAGCTCAACGTGTGCTTTGCTAGATGACATGAGTTTGAACTTATGCAAGTGTCATTAATTTTTTTAAACTATCCAGACCCGGGATAGATAAGGGTCTTGGAGGAGTTTGAAGCTGTTGCAAACCATTTAGCCACTCAAGCAAAGCAGAGGTGAGGGATTCTCTGAGGTGCCCGAACATATATCTTAGTGATAGATAGTTTACTTCGGAAAGATCTGTGTAATTTTGGGAATCAATCTGACTTAATTGAAAATGTAATTCCTAAGGTGGGGGTGAAGATCCTGTAAGAAGGGTTTAAAATCTTCTGCTTTAGACATTACATGGTGCATTTTCATGAGGGAGTCTATCAAGACTGAAATGTTCCATGTTCCTCAATTGTGTTCCCTCACCCACAAGGTCTCATCTCATAAATAAATTTAATCTAGTGTATTCTCCGTGATTCTTTGTGAATTTACGAAGCCCAGGGAGGATCATGCTACATGTGTATATGATTTAAGAGTGAAACATTAATAAGTGGTTCTGGTGAACATAAGGACACTATAATAAATCCTTTGTGGTGGCAGAAAAGGTGTATTCACTGCTAAGTGACTAAGGTGACGCCAGTCACAGCCAGCTGTGCAGATTGCTATATGTGGGACATACTGGGACGTTTCGTGACATCTTCTATATAACATTTTATTTTGTGTCCGTTGAACAAGCAATACTTATGTATACTAAGTGTGGTTGCAACCAATGTGGAACTGCATTGAATCATGTACCTGTAATTATTTATATGTAATTAGTGAGTTCCCATGGAAATTCAAATAATTACAACAACTTGGATGTATTAGCTTTCTTCCACATACTGTGTGTTTAACACCAGAACCTTCCTGCACCAGTGATGATGCCGCTTCTGTCTCATATACAGTCCTGCAGCCAGGGCCATCTTAACAACATTATGGGCCCCCGGGCAAAGCAGTGCACTGGGACCCCTACCTACACAACCACTCACAGGAATAAAAATGTAAATTATCGATAAAATGAAGCTAATATTTATTGTTACCTGCAACAAAATTAGTGTTTAAACATTAAAAAAGCATGCTGTACTACAGAGATTAATCCACATATTTTTTTTTATTATAAACAAAATTATTATAAACTATGAATTTTTATTAATCAAGTGTTCAAGGCAAACAAAATTATTATAAACTATGAATTATTTATTATCAATCAAGTTTTCAACACAAACAAAATTATTCTGCTATTTGTCCCCCTTCATCATGCTTCCGGTCTCCCCTTGTATCAGACTCTGTGCCCTCCATTATTCTCTTATTTATCCCCCTTCACTTACCTTTCTATCGCCTTCTTCTCTTCTCTTTTCTGTTTTCTTTCTTCCTCGTTTGCTTGTCCATCGCTACTTAGCTCTACTCGACGCGTTCCTCACTGAAAATGCCGGGCGTAATGATATCAAGCCCGACAATCAGTGCGAGGGCAGCACGGAGGCGGGGAACAGGGAGGGAGCCGGATCGACCCCTCTAAACGGTAAGTTTTTTTCTTTTTTCTTAATTACTTCAGAGCCCTCCCTATGGGGTCCCTATGCCCATGGGGCCCCTGGGCAATTGCCCAGCGTGCACAATGGGGAAGACAGCCCTGCCTGGAGCCCACTAACAAAATCACACAAGTGCACAGGTCACTACCTCCCCCTGTATAGTCCTCTTCTGATGATTTGATTGGCTGCATCCTGTTGTATATATGCCAGTTTCAAAACTGGAGACATCGGGGCAAGCACAAGATGAATACTGTATATAAAAGATGCTCTCACACTCGTCTTAATCACCTTAATAATAGAAGACAATATAATCCAGTTACGTGGTACAGATTGTGCTTAACTATGCTCTTTACACATAATAGAATCTAGTGGTTGCTGCTGTAGTCTTCTGTACAGTGATTGAGACATATAGTAGGACCTTGTGTAGAGTTCTCCAGCTCATCAGTAAGGTTATCATATAACACGGATCATTATATGAGCAGCTAAATTAATCAGCATTAAACATTTTTATGGACCATTTTCAGAAGGAAAGCTAATTTGGGTTCAAACTAATGTAATGGAATTATTAGGTCACCTTTGCCACTAGCCAAACAGCTAATACATTTACTTATGTTTAGACAGCATCGTGTGTACTTAAGTATACAAGTCTCATACGGGAGGATGACAACCATTGATTTGCCCTTCCCCATAATGAACACATTCTCTGTTCCGCAAACAGAAAATCCTGTGCTTTCATCGCAAACATTTCTGTTGGACAAAGTCACATGAAAATCATCCAACAGCATCAACAAAAAAGATTTATCTAACTGACAATGATCAGATGTTCTTCAGCAGGTTCATAGGGCATTTCTCTAGGCTTGTTGGTAAAACCTAGATCGTTTATCTGAAAATATAATTAGGTCATACGGTGTTTGTGATGGTGAATTTGTTATATTTGTCATTTTATTCATGAATGTTTTAATAAACAAACTTAAAGTAAAAATAAAAAACAAAATGCAATAAAATGCCAAGATGTATAACCTTACCGAATATTGGCCTGATGCTGAGTTGTTATGCTAGTTTGCATAGTGCACATTTCGAAAAATTTGCACTGCACTTGCCCACAAAGAAAGCGCATGTATATTATGCACACATGCAGAGTTGCACGCATCTCAGAGTTACGCCTCCTTACACTTGGAAAGGCAGAAATGGGGGTCTAGCATATGCTGTGTACAGGAGGGAAGTGTTCACTCAAATGCACCTGAAGCAGACCAGCACGGAGATCTGTATACGCCTGTTAGGTGTCGTGTCTTCTACAACTACAGGTGCAAATATCCAACGATGATGACGGTCACCATCACTAGACAACCACTTCTGATTGGCTGATTGCAAATTTACCTTTGGAGCTGCTTTCTGCATTGATTGTGCATAAATTATAAGATTTTATGAGCGTATTTTATGAATAATTTTTTGCTACTTTCATTGAAACTTAAGGAGTATTTTATCTCCTGCATTATATCAAGCCTGAAAGAAAATATGTTTTTCGCTATCAAATTCAATGGTATCAAACTTTTCTTGTGCGCATGACCTAGTGGTGTGTTTGCGTATGTGGGTCTAGGTATGCCTGACGTAAGCCTGGCACATATGCTACAAGTACAGATCTGGACGTATCTGGAAAGGCTCTGACTCAACATATGGGCGATATTACGCTAATTTTACAGTCAGCTGTTTTGAGCATAAATTGCACCCAACATGCATCCAGCTGCGCGTCAGGCCCTATATGTGTGATTACATGCAACAATACAAAAATATTGGGACATTAAGGGTCATATTGTAAAGATGCAAAAAAACACCTCATTCACTGCAAATCCCTGGTTAGCAATTGTGCCCTTTTTTAGGTAATGTGCATAGATTATACACGTGAAAATGGTGAGATGTGCAGATTGGATCATTCCTTGCTTAGTGCAGGCTAGGTATATGAGTGAACCTGGTTATGTACCTACCTACATACAAAAATGAGACTTTCTATTCAGCTGATACATATGGGGTGGGAAAAGAGCATTTAATGTGCTCCATTTTGCAGGGAGGGAGAGGGGGACTCGGCGTTTTCTCCCTGTAAACTTGTTTTTCATACTTCCTTATGGTGGTTGAACCCAAGCCAAGGCATGTACTTTCAATGGGATGCCTTTTGTACCTTCCAGGCTCACTTAATATGAGAAATCACTTTTCTGGGCACACTTCAACCACTGTAATAAAAACAACCAAACACACAATACAGACACTCCCAACACCTCTTATAATTCATTTAAAAATGAAGAAGCTAAAATGAATGAAGAAGGTGGTCCTAAAGTGAGCATAATCTGGACAAAGCGGATTTCCAGCCTGACCCACAAACCTGCACAAGGTCACACTGAGCGCGTTTATGGCGGCAGTTCCAAAAACCGTGGTGTGATGTGGGCATAGTCCTTCTTATGCACAAAGCTGCCAATTAGGTGAATTTATATACAAAGTACTGTAGTCTACTTTATACTTTATACTAGTCTAACCCAGGGTAGATTTAATGTGTTCAACATTATTTAACTAAGTCTGGTTAACCTATAGTAGTATTATGCACATTTGGAAGTGACTCCATCATTTACAGGATTTCCATATGTTTTCGACACTGCACAAGTACACTGTATGTGCTAAAATAAGTATATAGGTTTTAAAAGTCAGACAAGCAGGCATGGGAATATTTTAACACTTTTGATGGTGAGGGGAAAAACAGAACAAACGTGTGCATTCATTGCTAAATGCAGGAACTGTCCAATAGCCGCAGTGAATAAAAGTATAGAAAGTGTCCTAAAAATGTATGTTCCTCACCGAAATACTGACACTATGATTCTGTTTCTCCATAATTTGGCTCTGTCCGTATTGCTTTACCAACCAAATGTTCACCACTTCATGAATGATACTGCAGTTATACTATAATGCAATATATTATTATATTATATGTAGTTAATACCATAGGCAGTGGACTTTTCTATCGCACTACCCCTCAGCAGTAACTGGTAAGCAGCTGAAATAGGTAATTCAATTTATACTGGTGCCACCTATGGCTAGGCCACATCTCTTTATATAATATATTTGATCACGGTTAAAATGTGCATTATAAGTAAATATTATTTCTAGATGCGTTTCATTAATGTTAGTGCACCTATTGCATTTATTCCTTATTCAGTCTCTTCTATACATTCCATGTGTGAGCAGGAGAGGAAGTGTGTGAGGCACATAGCCAACGTGTTATCTAAACATTAATAAGATCACTGCAATGGGTATGTAAGATCACTGTAATGTAGTAGCCTATAGTGTGAAACACAAATATAAAAGGTGCCACATAAAATTAGCGCAATTTCCAGGGTCCTTTGCTGGAAGCATTACAAGAACACGTGCGCTCAACTACCTTGATTGCCCTTGACTTGTTTCATGACACCTGTATACGGATGTTTCATAGTCCTTGTAAGCCCAAAACAACATCTCTTGTGTACAAGTTGGCCACTGCCATCAGGGGCAAACGCAGGATTGGGGGGTTTCCACACCACGCCGCCAATGGGCGTGACCAGCATGCATGGGGGCATGGCTATAATTTTAGAGAGTACTTGGCTACTCTCCAGCTCTCCCAATCTCCATAATATACATGGGCAATGCTGCGTGCACTACTGTTAGGTGCATGCACTTCTCTCTCTTTTCAAGCAGAGCCGTGTGAAGCGGGGGCAGGTTCCAGCCGGCTCAATTATACAGTGCCCCAGGCTTGGAGTGGGGTTTCTAGGCACTAGGAAACACCTCTCGGTTTGCCTATGGCCAGGATCACACTTGGAAAGATTGGCAGTACTTGGACATCATTTTATCTAGGAGCAAATTAGCTACACATGTGCTATAACATACCTATACGAGGCATAGAATAAGTGTATGTTTGAGCAAATATGAGTGCACTCATGCATTATCCTGCCTTAAATAAAGATTTAAGAAGTGGGAGCTGTACAATATAGTTTCTGAAAATGTAGACAAAAACCATTTAGTACAATTATACTAAGTGCTACGGAATCTGCTGGCGCTATATAAATAAATGTTGGTGTTGATGATTATACTAAGTCTTACTCATTCCGTAAGTTGACTTATTAATTTTGTGATGACACAGTAACTCCATGTTAAGGTTCTTGGTATGAAATTCATCTGCTTCAGGGTAAAAATGTGTTAGTGATAGATTTAAAATGATTTATTGAAGACATGTCACTTTGACAGGCCATAATATGATATAATCAGCTCTGCAAGTAGAAAGGTACAGGCAAGAATTTATTTGCAGGAACTGAGCTACAGATATTCAGACTGTAAAACAATAAAATAACCCTAGATTGGTGAATATTGCTGTTTTTTTTAAGAATTAAGTGATCTGTGATAAATAGCAATATAAATCAGCAAATAATTCCATTTTATTCAATGTATGGGGTGCATTATTCCTAAAAACACATGAGAAATAGTTATTGACAAATCGAACACTTTTACTATTTTATCAAATTATGTTTTGGTGAACATCTTATGGGCAATCTTTGGCTAATCTCTGGCTGAGGTAAATGGGATTGGTGAATAGATTAATGAAGCAGAGAAGCTGTATACATTGTTCGAAGACAACCTATCAACAACTGTAAATTATTTATTTTTGTTGCTCTCTGGCATTGATATATATGTTCTAAAATGGACATCACTGTAACATTGTGACAAAGATAAGAAAATCTTTCACAGCTGTTTATACACTTATAGTATTGACACCTTTTTGTGTATTTTAAGATTTATAAAATTCTTGAGAGTACAATCAGGGCCATCTTTTCCATTGGGCACGATGGGCAGGTGCCCGGGGGCCCCATGGGCAAGGGGGCCCCATAGGCAGGGCTCTTAATGAGAATAAATAATCCTGCAAAAGAAAAAAACCTGCAAAAAAAACCTTCAAGGGTCACTGAGCAAGTACATCTATCTATCTCCATCTCTCTATATATATATCTGTATCTGTATACATGTAGATATCTATATCTATATCTATATCTAGGGGTCCCAGTGCACTGCTTTGCCCGGGAGCCCATAATGTTGTTAAGATGGCCCTGAGTACAATGTCAATGCATGCAGAAGTTGTTATCAGTATTTGTTAGGAAAATAAACATCCTGGCATATAAAGTTATAAACCACTATGAGACGGTACATATGTATCACCAGCAGAAGCATATACTCCTTTGCTACAAACGAGTCTTTTGCTTATTATCTCTGTGGGAAATCCAATGTGACAATTTCCTAATTGTGAAATACTTTATTTTGATAGAGAAATTATATTAATTTCCCTGTTGTATATCAATGAGAGGAATCACAGTTTTAAGGGTCAGACACCAAAGTACTTAAATAAACTATGTTTAAAATTAAAAGTATATTATTCCAAAAATAGTGTAACATGTTCCACAGTAAATAGGTAGACAGCAAGACTCTATAGAACCTAGGTTTTGAGTAGTATTCTCATACATCAGAGTATCATCACTTGTTCATCTCAGACGTCTTGTATTATTTAAGGAAATGTTTTAAATAAGAATAGTTTTGTTCACTTCTTCAGAAAAGACAGTTTGCCCATTGATGTCACTGCTGGACTGGTGGTGCTGCTGCTGCTGCCTCTGCTTCTGCTGCTGGAAATTTGGCTGCAGATCATTCACTCCTGGAATTACCGGAGCACAGTACTGCATTGTTGGGGCACATTCCAGGAAACATTTGCCAGACTGCATCTACTAGGGAACAGTATGTGACATCACACTGTATGAATAGCCAATACAATACCAATAAATAAGCCAATAAGTACCAATAAAGTAGCTGTGGGCATATTTCAAAAGGTGATCATGCAGCAGCAATGGTATGCACATCATAAGCAGTATTCTAGTTCTTTGGGTCGGAAACAGCTCTATTTCTGCATACAGCAGGCTTTTAATATCTGCATGTGTTGTATATATCATTAATGCTTAGGTACTTATTATGCATCATTTTATGAACTATTGTGTATTAGTCCCTTATTTTAAAAAACTAAAATGGGGCCCATATGACCTGATCTTTATTCAGCACATTAAAACTGTCCCATGCTAGGGAAAGGAAATAAAATAATTTACTCCAACTAACCTGTTGACAAATAAAAGCTCAAAATTACAGATTTTCATTGAGAAAAACTGGGACTGTCCTGTGAAAAATGGGATATGTGAGATTCCTACTCTTGGGCACTAAATACACACACACTTATACACATGCAGCATTACAGCAGTGAGCTTAGGGCAAGCAGCTGTATCATGTGGCATTTTATATTTCATAACACCTTTGCATAACCAAAACTTTGGGCCTTAAAACATAGAGAAGCAACATGGAAGCTCATCCAGTGCTGTCTGGTACTGACATTCCATATATAAGGTTCATACACAGGAGATTTGATGAAATGATTTTGCGAACTATGTAATTGTCAACTGGCATATCATACACCCAATATTTATAATCTCATTCAGCAAACTCAATTTGTCGTTTTTAAACAAGTACATATTACTTATATAACTAGCAAGAATCAGTGCAAACAATGACTGTTGTTTTAAGACATTATTAATTGCTCTAAACATGGATGTTTAGCCAGAATAGCATTGACTTGTACTAAAAGATTTGGCAGCACAATTATTCTCTAAATAAAAGATGACAAAGATTGGCTGAGCAACTCTTATTTTAATTGGTTATCCCCAGTTAAACCCATGAGATCTGTTTCATCCAATCAAAAGTTTAAAGGAAACAAATTGCTATTGGTTGCATATGTCTCTTTGAGGCTACTGAATATGCTAATATCCATCTCAGTTCTCAGTTTGAACTCCGCCTTTGAAATGTAAGTGTCCGCTAGATTATAACACTATCCAATGAACAAAATTGTGAATGCAAATCAATGTCTATTTTTTTTTGTTGTTGGGGGGGGGGATATACAGGGTTTTTAAACTTAAATAAAATATTTTTTTTACCATGGAAATGTAATAAGGTACAGGAAATTAAAAATATGCTTAATTGGTTTTAGTGACTAGTAAAAGTGACGATTTAAATAACAACTTCAATATCACTTTGAAACTAAACATTAGAAATAAATAGCAACTAAGTGCCCCCATATCAATTTGATATAAATGTAGACTTGTTCATTCAAGCACATAGCACCTACCGGGTACACAGCTCTTGCAAATGAGATCTGCAGAGTAATTCAGCATGTTAATCTAACTCTTATAAATTTAAATATTGATTAATTTATTAGCAGCAGTTGGCAAATAAATAGTTCTTTATCTTATGGAACATCCATATTTACCTGGAACTTAAAATGAAATTTCTGACCCTCCCTTACAGCACTTAGAGCCCAAAAGGGGAAAGCGGGCAAACATAGATCTCATTCAACAGGACCACCTGGCCAGCCCCAGCATCAGCCTGAAAACCAATTCCCAGCTTTAGCATGAGGTTGTAATAGAAAGATCATTCATGATTCAGTTACACTTCTGTGACACTAGAGCCATTCTGTGTAATACTGATACAAAGTAAAATCCATGTAGACAGATACAAGTTAAATGATGCTAAAAGAAAAGCTGTATTTCTATTCACACACATACAGAGAAATATATTAGATATGCATACAGAAAGACAGAGATAGATAGATAGAGAGATAGATAGATAGATAGATAGATAGATAGATAGATAGATAGATAGATAGATAGATAGATAGATACAAATTTAGAAGTGAAATTAACATAATAAAAACAATACTTATTTCACTGATGATGTTGCAGCTGCAGGTAGCTGGTAAATTCCTGACATTATTAGATGAATGGAACTATTAGTTGAGTAAATAAGAGAAGAGTGATACAGTGTCTAGCAAGCAAGTCAAAATAATATGTATAAGAAAAGCTGAGAGAAATTCCAAACCACACATACTGTGCCCTGAGCCTTTTAAATGTGTTATACTCCGGGAGCCACCTGAGAACGATCCACAGCCAGAAACTCTCAAGAACCGTAAGAACCTGCGAGACCTCCCCAGACCAGCTCTCACATAACTAAACTTTCTCCTGTACCAGATCTCCCCAGTAAAACTTTACAGCAAACTCAGGAGTCCTTCTTTAGCAAATTGGGATTTTTTTTTTTCTCTCTCCCACTTCATTCTAAATGTTGGTACTTTTTTTTTTTTCCTTGACAGAGGAATGAAAGAGTTTAGGTGATGGGGGAGGCAGGACAGAGAGAAGGGGAGGTTGGGACAGTGAGAGGGGAGGGAGAAAGGGGACAGAGTGTGGCATCATCATGCCTCGCAAAGGGACCCTGCAGAAGAAGGAGGGGTCTGGTGGGATGGGGAGAGGGCAGAGAGGAGTGGAGGGTCTCAGATTTCATCTTTGCTGGGGGCAGGGGAGGACTAAGATGTGGGCATATACGTTGACTTCAAGGCAGTGAGGACTATAACTTCAGTACCTTGGCCCAGAGCAGGTAGTACTAAGTTTCTGCTGGGGCCTGGTACTGGATTCTCCTTCTTTTCCCAAGAAATCGGCTGCATGAAGACAAGATAACTTTTGGGGACAGCCAACCTCCTCTCCTCCCCTCCTCTTTTTCATTTCTTCCCACAAAGATTCTGCATGTCTAACATTTAGACATGTTCAGCTTTGTGGATTCAAGGACACTAGTGCTGTTCGCAGCCACCCAAGTCATATTATTAGCGGTTGTACGATGCCAAGATGAAGATATTCGTAAGTTACAACTTTTTATTTTAATTTATATTTTATACATATACACACATTTCACTTCTGTTGCACTTATTATAGGACTCGGGAGCTGATTTGACATTTAGTGACAGTTTCCATCCACACCCGAACGGGTTAACACAATCAGCCCTTTAAATCAAACCGTCATTCGCTGTACTCCAGTGACAATTAATAATCATTCGTATTAGTTACATAACAAGTGGGAAAATGCGCTCACGAAGTGTAGCAGTGCATTCAAGGTTATTGCATCCTTATTAGTGACAGCATCCAACGTCTTCACTGAACTTGGCAACTTTCAGCGCAGCGGTTACTGGTGCTGTCTGAATCTGCAATTAACTTAGGTTAACTAATGCTCAGTGTTCTAAATAACCAGCATTGGAGCGAAGTGTTTAGAACTTTGTACTATCTACCGTAGCTTGCTTTTTTTTTTTTTTACACATATTTAATGGGTCTAAACCTGTTAGCACTAAACTGGCTCACACTAGATTGATTACACACAAGCTCACCTTAGATATAATTTAAATAATGTTAAGTCGTAGAAGGTTACATTTTCCAGATAGACTAAGAAACCTTATCCACTGAAGCAGCTGAAATAGCAAAAGAAGAGGCATTTATTGACACTGAACTGTTTTAGACGGTGAAATTCCTGTCTCCACAGAGAGCAGCATATTTCATAGTGATTGATAGAGAAGACCTGCAGTAGGTAATATAGAAATAGGCTTTCGTGTCAGCTTGAGACATAACACAGACATTCATGTGGCTGTTGGTGTTAAGAAGGTGTGAGCACACACATAATCTCAGCACTGGTGCTGCATTCTTTGATAAACTGATTTCTCTCTGATTTTAAGGATCACTAAAAGGATCTTTCCCTCCAGAGGCCGTGTGAATGCTGGAAAGCATTCCTGGGACCCACCATTCCTATAGAACCTCAAAATAGCTTCACATTTTTACTAAGCCTTTTATGCTTAACTTTAAAGAGTGAGTCCTGCAAAAAACTATATTTCATAGGTTTAAATATATATTTAATATATATGTCAATGTAGTACTTATTATAAATCATTAAGATACTTCATTAACTTTATTTATTTATAATACCTTTACGCAATTTTATTTTTCTTTTGCAAATTGTATTGTTAAAAAAAACTGGCAAAACAATAATGGAATATATGAGAAAACACCTGGCTAGCACACAGCCTGGGCAATTCTTCTAGATAAATGCTGGAAGGTTTATTTCTTAGCAGACATTTTTTAACTTGCTTGGGCAGGTCCCCAATGGTCCAAAAAAATTCCTTTATGAGCCTTTTAAGTCTTTGTATACTACAGATTGTAAAGCCATTGCAGCGCTAGTATGGAAAAGGCATGCTCTCTTGACGATTTGCCACTTTTTCTGTTGGAATCCTTCTTCCATTCCATAAAGAAAGTTCTTTTTTTTCTGAAATTGACATCTGCAGAAAGAGAAATATGTGTATAAAATCACAGGGAAGCCAACTAGAAATGTTGTCATATAATTGTACTCACTTCTTTGCAGTAAGATGTATGTCGATATTTAGTTATGCAGAGATATGAAACCTGTTAAGGTAATTAGATTCCATGTATTTAAAAATAAATGTATAGACACAGTAGAACAGACTGTATAATTGGTCTAGGGCTCTGCAGGAAATAGACCTTGTAGACATGTGTAGTGCTAATTAACCCTTCAGGTGAACACAGGCCTAAAATGAAGTTGGTGCATTGAAGTAGGTAAAAAATGACATTTAAATCAGTATTTTTTTTTTGCATGCTAATACCTATATTTAAGTTTTGGGCTGGTTTGAAGGGGGCCAAACTGAGAAATCTCTGTACTCATTCTTGTTTAAAGTGGATGAGCTTTTAAGACATGTCAATATGGCTTAAAGCTGTGAGATGTGGCCTTATTTGAAGACTCCAATTGACTATTGTGATTGTTTATTTGCACTAGCAGGATTGGCAGCAATGGTTTCCAGATGGAGTTGAAATGTTGCCCATATTTATTTAAACTGGCCCCTGACAGTGAAATGTGAATTGAAACCTCTGTGTATTTTACAGAAAGGCCCATTCATGAAGGGTCCTCTGGGCTACCCAAGTATAGACATGGGACCCAAAGGGAGCTAGACTGAGAATAATGAGCTGTAGTTCATGATTCACAATGTCCCATAATATCCCCTTTGTCATTTTACAAGTTTATCATTATTTTATTTGTTTATCTTAAGCTATCTCAATTATGGATAATTATTTCAAAACATATTTATTACATTTAGTCAACATAGCCATCACTTATGTACACAAAGATCATATGTTATTAAATAATGCATTGTATTTGCAGATTAAGAGGACAACACATATTTATTAGGGATCTTGAAAGAAGAGCCCCAATGGACATTAATTTCAATCACTTTTCTCAAGCTTCTGAATGACCTTAGACAACCATGCTGTTATTAACAATCCTACATAGTTCATGTTGTAATATTATATTACAACTTCCTATAACTCTAGCCAGCAAATATTACACTAGGGCATTCCCCTCCCTCTTACCCCAAGCAGCCTTTATTATCTGAACTTACATCACCTTCATCTGTCTGGTTCAGCACTGCCCCCATCTGGAGAAGTTTAACATTACACCTATTATTGTACTGTACTGCTGCTACTAATAAATTGTATCTGGAGTTTCAACTACTTTATACTAATATATGAGGAATCATATAAACAAATGTAGATAAAAACAATGTTAATAATTTAGAGAATATTAATATTTTTAAGCAGTTCTTTAAATATGTCATAAAAATATCTGAACACCGCAATATATGACAATTTTATATGACTATTGTATGATATTTTTCCCTTTTATTTTATTTCTGCTTACTCTCTTGCTGCCTCTGCCTACGCTTATAACACCCCCTGCCCCTTGGCACAGTGGATGCAGGGAACTGCGTGCAGGATGGGCAGAAGTATAATGACAAAGATGTGTGGAAACCAGAACCCTGCCAAATCTGTGTCTGTGATACTGGGACTATTCTCTGCGACGAGATAATCTGCGAGGAAACTAAAGACTGCCCTAATGCTGAGATTCCCTTTGGAGAGTGCTGCCCCATCTGCCCAACTGAGCAGTCCTCCACCATCAGTGATCGTAATTTATTTATTTGTGTTTCATAAATAAATTACTTGTGCATACCTATGGATTGATGCCTTTCTATAACAGGCTGGGCAACCATAGGTATCTGCTGCAGTTAAAAAGAGCACCTCCAGTTTATACTTCTGCCTATATAAAGCATAGGTTCCGTAATAAGCTCATTCTGTAACACTCCCTCTCCCCAAATGGAGACGGTATATATGCTATTTTAATAGTACTTCTATGTATGATTAAAGCTTTGATACTGCTCAATTACAGAGATCACAAGGGTAGGAGTGGCGATGTGTCCTTTTCTTGCCTTGTAATGAAACCACAGGTCTACACTCCTGCGGTTTCTTTTGGCAGTCAGATTGGAAGCACACACAAACCACCTGCTATAAATATAATAGACACATTAACATGTTCGTGGCTCAGGCAAAAAAATTAAATAATCAGTTTTTCTAAAAGGCAGAAGATAAGCTATCCATGAGGTTCCCTTTTTAATGGCTTAAACTGCATAGTCAGCACTGTAACTATAAACAGCATTTATATTTGATTACAAGCTCTTGAGGTTAATGAGCTATGTCCTTGTTTCTTTGATGCAGGATGTATGTTTAGCAGTGCTGCGTGCAGTCTTAATTAACATCTATCTTAACCCTTGTTCGTATTTACGTTTCCTGTAACTAATCATTTCCTAGCTACCTCTATTGTAATTTCTCATGTGAAAAATTGCTACATAACATTTTGAAGAGGGCAAGTTGAACTAAACAGCTTCCACTTTTGCCTAATCAAACTCTCTTTTAATTTATTTTTAACCAACTGGCACTGAACTGTGTTTGAGTACCCCGAAAATATCAATCCACCACCATGTAACAATTCCAACTGAAGTCAAAGAACAAGAACATTGTGTCACGTAGAGGTTGTTTTATGTCATGTGATTTAACACTGAACTTCTTCAAGGGAAGAAGGCCGTCAATGTATCCAACCTTTGTCTGTACTCTGGTCTATCTATGTTCAATCAGACCCTGATTTGTTTACTTTAAATGTTTAAAGAACCTAAATATGAATTACTCCTAGCTAACTTTTTCTCTTTTTTTACCTTTTCTCGCATGAACAGGGCAAGGTGGGCTAAAGGTAATCTATTTTCATTACTTCTGTTGAGTGATTATATACATAACTTGCGTGATCAACTATTAGAATTGAATTTGTCACAACAGATCAGAACCATTATGCATCCATTCAGCAATAATTGCAAAGGCTGCCCAAATATCTCAATAGCTGTTTTGGTGCTTTACTACATGTGTACTGTCAATATGAATCTTCATTGGCCTTCATGCCTTGTATTCTAAGTCAGCAGATTTAGAGCTACTCTTCATTAATATAAATGATGCTGATGTGGTTTACTTCTAAAGATTGTAGCATAATACGCCAAGAATAAAATACTAACCTTAACATGCACATTAGAGAAACATGCTAAACACATAACTTTGGGCTTTTGGTAGCCATTTCTACTGATATCTATGAGTGCACATCTCCCATGGCTGCTTAAAAGACCTTGCTAGGTTTTATTGATTGACTCCTGAATTTTACATTATCTTGTCTATCCCTGCCATAACTTATAGTATTATTAGAATCATCTAGAAGCACTAAATTAATTTCTCTTTTTTACCACAATTTCCAGGGACAGAAAGGTGAACCTGGCGATATTAAAGATGTAAGTATCTTTTCCTGAAATTTCACTTTGGATACAACCCAGTTAAGCAAAGCATATATAATAATAATAATAATAATAATAATAATAATAATAATAATAATAATATTTCACAATAAACAATGTTGTATTCTCTCTTTATACAGGTTGTAGGACCAAAAGGACCTCCAGGACCACAGGTATATCATAGATGCATATTTTATATCTCTCATGTTTATATTCCTTGATCAATATGTCATTAATATAAATTATTGTTGTTTATCAGGGACCTTCAGGTGAACAAGGACCAAGAGGCGATCGTGGCGATAAAGGCGAAAAAGTAAGTAAAAAGTATAATACATTAAATAATAAAAATGATATTTACAACTTGGCATACTTATATGCCGCACCTCCTCTATGCCTAGACTACATTTGTATGAGTGGGGAGAAATATGTTCATCTTCGATGCATGAAAAATAATGCAGGTTATATGTTAACAAAGTGCAAAAGTGTAATAACTCAACAAACAATCAGCAATTACCTTTATACGATTTAGTGATTTATCCAATGAAAGAAAATGTCTGATTGAATGTTATAGCTTCTTTCAAATTTAATAAAGTAATAAAATAAATATGTCCATCTTATTTGCCTGAAAACTATTGTATCTGTCTTGTATGAATAATTAGAAATTATGGAGTACATTTATGAAAACTGCCCATCATATAACTGTGTAGAAAAGATGTGTTACCCACAGCAACCAATCAAAATCTGTGTTTATTCTAGTATATTTTAGAACCTTAAATAAAATATAATATTAGCTAGTATCACCGCTTCTTCTATGCAGTTATCTGTAGAAAAGTTTTTCAAACTGTCCCCCACTGTATCTATCTTTTGTGGCTGGGAAATAATGTCTTCCTCTTATATGACTCACATATAAAGTGTCCATATTATATGGCTGTGAAATAATATCTCCATCTTACTTGACTCAAAACTAATGTTGTCAACTTCTATAACTCTGAAATAGTGTTTATATCTTGTATGACTTGGGTATACTTTATCAATCTTATATAAATGGGAGATAATGTCTCCATCTTGGGTGAATAATGTGTCCATCTTGTATAAGTGATAAATAATGTGTCCACCTTCAGTGTCTGAGAACAAAGTCTTCATTTTGTAGGCTGGGATATCATTTCTCAAACTTATATGACTAGGAAATTATGTCTCCATCTTGTATGACTAGGAAATAATGTCTCTGTTTTGTATGAATGGGAAATGTTGTCTCCATCTTGTATGAGTGGGAAATTATGTCTCGATCTTGTGTGACTAGGAAATGATGTCTTTGTCTTGTATGAGTAGGAAATAATGTCTCCCTCTTGTATGGCTAGGAAATAATGTCTCCATCTTGTATGGCTAGGAAATAATTCCTCCATCTTGTATGAGTAGGAAATAATGTCTCCATCTTGTATGGCTAGGAAATAATGTCTCCATCTTGTATGGCTAGGAAATAATGTCTCCATCTTGTGTGACTAGGAAATAATGTCTCCATCTTGTATGGCTAGGAAATAATGTCTCCCTCTTGTATGGCTTGGAAATAATGTCTCCATCTTGTATGGCTAGGAAATAATGTCTCCATGTTGTGTGACTAGGAAATAATGTCTCCATCTTGTATGACTAGAAAATAATGTCTCCATCTTGTATGACTAGAAAATAATGTCTCTATCTTGTATGGCTAGGAATAATGTCTCCATCTTGTCTGGCTAGGAATAATGTCTCCATCTTGTATGGCTAGGAAATAATGTGTCCATCTTGTGTGACTAGGAATAATGTATCCATCTTGTATGGCTAGGAAATAATGTCTCCATCTTGTATGAATGGGAAATAAATAATGTGTCCATCTTGTATGGCTAGGAAATAATGTCTCCATCTTGTGTGACTAGGAAATAATGTCTCCATCTTGTGTGACTAGGAAATAATGTCTCCATCTTGTATGAATGGGAAATAAATAATGTGTCCATCTTGTGCCACTTAGGGTGCTCTCGGACCCCGTGGAAGAGATGGTGAACCCGGTACTCCTGGAAACCCAGGACCCCCTGGCCCACCTGGACCTCCCGGCCTTGGCGGAGTAAGTAGACTTAATTCTGGCACAAAACCTTTGCCACAAATCTGTAGAGTTCACATCATCAGCTCATATCAACCAGGAACATTTTCCCTACATCTCTAAACGAAGCTGACAGTGGTGAAAGACTTCACTGTTACAAATTACCAAATAACAGTCACTCTTTGTAATCACTCAGTTTGTTTGCATTCCTCTGACACAAAATCTTCTCTACCCAGAAAGTTTTTTTCTTATTTTTCTGGACACTGGACAAACAGAGGATTGTCCAACATCACAGCCGTTCCAGGCCTTTATCTCCAGCATGAAAACTCTAATGCAAAACATTTATTAGACACATAATTGACTTTCAATACTTTATACTCCTTTTCAAAGTTTCCTCTTTTATATGGCTTGAACGCCCTTGGCATGTAAGACATCAGTTGCTCAGGTTATCTGCTATTATTTGCAGTCAGTGTGATAATTTTATGACAGTGATATAGGAGATGTAAAAGAGCGATTGTATTATACTAACTTCAGAGTAGATTACATCATTTCCTAACATGACAGCAAATGGGTTTTATTTATCGCAGTGCAGGTGAATCTAAGCTCAGTACAAGTGATTTAATCGATGATTAGTCTAGCTTTGATCATAATGGGAGATCTGATAACCCTGAAAGTGATAGGTGTGGAGTTTAACCCGAATAATAAGAATACAGTCTATCAATTAACTGGGATACAGAATATTACTGACATGTTCATGGCTAATATTCACAAAGCCTAAGAAATATTCATGAAGCGCTAATTACCAGCGAATTAATAGGCTGCATTTTTATGAATATTTGTCCAACCCCAAAATGACTATATCCCGTATGTAGACAATAGGTGTTCTTTTAAGTTTTCTAGAAAACAAGAGAGGAAAACTAGCTCTGATAAAGTCAGTTTTCAATATCTATCATATTCATGATAACTGACACTCTGTACCAGCAACTATAGTATAATCACCTCCATCATATATAGGATAATGGCACTATATTAACTGAAAAACAATATGTAAAAGCTTAGTTAGTCAGGTTTCTATAGTGCACACATGGTGCAAGAGACCTCTTCCTCACCATCATCATCACCATTTATCTACATAGCGCCACCAATTCCGCAGCGCTGTGCAGAGAATATTTGTCATTCAGATCAGTCCCTGCCCCATTTGAGCTTACATTCTAAATTCCCTCACACACACTAGTGTTGATTTTGTCAGCAGCCAATTAACCTATCAGTATGTTTTTGGAGTGTGGGAGGAAACCGGAGCATCCAGAGGAAACCCACACAAATACGGGAAGAACATAAAAACTCCACACAGCTAAGGCCATGGTCAGTGATCAAATTCATGACTGTGAGGCAGAAGTGCTAACCACTGAGCCACTCTGCTGCCTGGTCAAAATTATTTTAGTGCTCATTTTTACAGTTACAATTAATGGTAATATATACAGTATTTAGCAGTTTTCGTCCTCTATGAGATTTAAATATGCAGTATAGCACTTGATTATGACAAAAGTATTACGAATACTATTTAGCCCTATGATATACTGTATTGTTATTACTATAAAGTATTATATGATATAGCTAATACATATATAGGATAATATAAAATGAAATCACAAGATAGGATCTTGAGAGACATGTTGAAGACCCTTTTTTGAATCCCAATAGCAGTTCTGTGTGAGCTTGGAGATCTTCGATCAGTCATTCTTTCACTCTGTGTTGCAGTCACTGCATAAATTGTAAATAATCGTTATTAAAAGAGTCTACATTCCATAATATCCATATGAATACAGACTCTCTACATTGACACATATAATCTATCTACACTAGGGGGTAAATGTATCAATACGCGTGTTCTTCAACACCCGCGTGTTCAGCCTCTTCCGCGATTAAATTTCAAGCGGCGCTGTATTGTAAAGGGAAGTTAACCCTTTACAATGCAGCGCCGCTTGAAATTTAATCGCGGAAGAGGCTGAACACGCGGGTGTTGAAGAACCCGCATATTGATACATTTACCCCTAGATCTTTAACCTGTGTATACCACACATTTTAAACCAGGTAAATGCTATATATGAATATGATTTTATTTTTTTTACTTATTATGCAAGCAAAATAATGTTTTCAGATATGCATCTGAAGACATAGTGAGATGATAAAAAAAAAAATTAATATTGGAAACTTAAAAATAGTAAAAATATAGTAATTAAATTTACAAGATGTGTCAAAACAGGTTAGACATAAACTATAAAATTCAACAATATCATGTTTATTTACTAACAATTGTGCAGTGATCAATAACAATCCAATATTAATTAAGTACAAGTTATCCTAAAGGGCTAATAGACTAAACTTGAATTTAAGTGCTCTAAATTTTCTCTAAAACAGAGCAACCAATCAGACACTTGAAAAAACAGATTAGCTTGTCTAAAGCTAGGTATACACTACAGAAAACTTCTCTTGATGTAATATCTTTAGCGATTTTGCCAACGACTGAAAGTCCCGATCATCATGTCGATTCATGTGTACACACTTACAGGACTTTAGACGATTTGCCTTCAGATCTGTGCTCTTCATCTGTCATAACCATCTGCTAAAAAGATCACGACTTTGTAAACTGTTTAGAATTCTATCTGCCTACACTGCTGGTCGTGAGTTCATACACACTTCAGAATTTGCCCGACATTGTTGCATCATTTATAGAGATTTTTAGTCTGATTATAAAATCAAATGAAAGGAAACAATGTGCTTTGGTACGATAAAACATGATCATGGGAGTGCACACACTAATGGAATATCGGACCTAACAGTTGTTTATCGTGTGACTGGCTTGGTAATTGGGGGAAAAACCTGTAGTGTGTACCGAGCTTTACTTGATAAAACAGATTAGCTTGTCTGACTTCATAAAACAGATTAGCTAACTTCGTAAAATGTAAGTTTTTATCTGAATAGATAAAAGTGAATTGATGTTTAGTTGCTGTAGTTCAATGCAAATGTTGCACCTAAATGGAATATTAATAAACCAAACCCAAGAAAAACAATAAAACAATAAAATTAAAAGGTCTGATTGATCAATCGATTGATCCATTTTGGATTTTTGCACTTTTGCACCTTTTTTTTAAATTAAAAAGTATGTCTAAATTTAAACTAAAATAGTTTTGTAAAAATGTTTCCAGGAAAATTAGAATTATTTCCATATATTAATTGCTGGCATAATTGAAACTGAGATTTTATTAGATTCTGCCCAGTTACTGGAATTAATATCTGTTTTTCACATGTCATTTACAGATATACCTTTAACTTAAATAAATAACTGAAGGGAACATTTGCATCTAATCTGTATAAGATGCCTTAACTTTCAGAGAAAAAAAACATTTAAAGGAACACTAACTTAAAAACATGTTGGGGCTGAATTGTGCCCAGCACAAGAGAATGGATATGGTAGATATAGTTTAATGCTATTCCTTTGCGCAGGCAATGTACAAACATGGAGAGTTGTGTCTGCCACCTCTCTCCCTGCTTTCTGCCATATGTTTGGGCTTTTCTGGACCTAATCACACACCTAGTGATATTAAACTCCTCCCCTATTCATATCCCTTGCCATTAGGCCACACCCTCAAGCTATTGTTTTGTGAGAAGACTATCACACTGCAATTAGATTGAAAAGGGGGAGTGGCTTCAGATGGGATATGGGATAGTGTACACACAACTTTAATTTATAAGGATATTATAAGTCACTGAGGAGGTCTGTTACCATATAAAACATGACGCTGCAGGACAAGTGTTTTTTACAGGTCACAGATTTCTGAGGTGACTTTTAATATCCATAATAATTAACTGTATTTGGTGCATAATACATACTATAAAAGTTTTCCTAAGGAAGATTAAAGTTATTACATCAGACGCTTCAATTATAAATTATGACATCAGAACTCACAATTTATTCAGATAATATTTACAGAGGTTTATATTGGTGTATTTATTAGAGTCACATGTGTATTACAAAAGGTTTGATGAGATCTGCAAGCTGACTTACTACAGCCATCATAGAAACTATGTAAAGTCCTATAACTACTATATGTTTACAGTAATTCCTTAATATTTACAGGAGACAAGCTCAAAGTAGAAATAACAATACAAGGTTAGCGTATATTTGCCTACGCTCCTGGAATGTTTGGTAGACTCATGAATTTCAGGTAGTTTTCCCAGACTCCCAGGAGACCAGGGCACCCTCCCACATCCTGCCCACTTCCTGGTGAAGTAGTTGGGATAGGGCATTGATGACGTGATTCTAGGCAAAATATGGTATTTTATCACGCCCCAATTGGTTACAATCCCTAAGAATATATAAATAAACACTAGTGCTATTAAATAACTAATATATTGTAAGAATGTATTCAGTTTACTGCTGTCATTGTTTTGTATAAATTGATCATCAATATAATGTATATCCCAAATCAGAACTGTACAATCCTTGGCATTCCAGAATACAATTCATACAATGCAATGCCTGAGCATCATGGGAAATATAGTTAGGCAACAAGTTAGAGAAGTCAAATTTGCACATATCTATCTTTTAGATTAATCTGTCATCAAATTCAGGTGCACACTGTTATTTGATGGTCTCCATAAGTAAAATATAGTGAATGGCATGGAATGGAAGCCATCAAGTGCAAAAAAGTATGTATACATTGTTTTGCAGTGCAGAAAAGCTCCGTTTACAGCAATGTGCTTTTATCACAAATGATTACAATTGAAAATGTGTTATCTATCTGTTAGTAATATGATACGTCTGAAAGAGACATTGTTCAACCACTAGGGGGAGCTGTGTTTATTTGGAGGCTATGGCCAATACTTAATTTCATTGGACACCAGCCATTAATGATACGACTTAGACAATGTTACACTGCACACTGAATATACTTTTTTTTTAATATATATTTGATTTTACAATTTTTTTAATGGAAGTTAGACAGAAAATAAATGTTATACATTATTATCATTCAAAACATGAGTTGTACAATAAACATAGTTGATGCCAATTTTCTGACAAGTAAGAAATATACTTTAGTATAAGGATAGACAACCTTCAGTGTTCTAGTAATTGTGGGACAACAGCTACCGTTATGTTCAACCAGTCACATTTTGAGAGATGAAGTAAAGGTGCAACTGAGATAGAACAATGTTACAACATAGGAAGTGTGGAGGCTCCTGACCTATGAGAGAGAAAAGGTTCTCAGGGAAGAATTAAATCAAAATAAAATCTGAAGGGCTAAATAATTTAATTTCAATTGACAAAGCAATCAAAAGTGACACTGATAAATGGCCAGTAGCACATTGCATTAATATTGGTATATACACCATAAATAATCCTAGTTTGGTTTTAATTATTTTGTGTGTCTAAATTGTGAAACAATTCTGTGATAGTTCAATATATTTGTAAACTCTAATCAGAGTTTTTGCTTCCACAGAACTTTGCTGCTCAGATGACTGGAGGCTTTGATGAGAAAGCTGGAGGTGCACAAATGGGCGTTATGCAAGGACCAATGGTAAGAATGACTCTTTATCTCATGTAAATGCAAATTATGATGGCGCCACCTAGAGGACAGGATAAGCAACACATCACACAGTAACATAGTGCCCCAACAAACGAGTAAGCAAGGCTGTAGCAGACTATAATATTTATTCAACTACTGAAGTTATACATAACAAGATATTTTCTGTTCCTTACCATGCTGTGCAGGAAAAAAAACCAAACCTGTAAACATAATACAGGATTTGTTTATAGAGTTTAGTGGATCTTGGACTGGAAGTCTTAAACATGCAGACATCAGCTACTGCATTGTAGAATCCCTAATGTGTTCCTCCAGGAAATGTCTGCGCTCCGGCATTTCTTGGCAAGTAGTAAATGAAATCTAAGGCTGGTAAACATGGCAGTCTTCCAAGCTCAAAGCTGCTCTAAATAAACATAAATGTGTTACTTAGTTCAAACAAAAAGCCTACAGTTACACAGCAACCCTGCCATACAGAAAGCCATTCATTCCATTTCCAATAATGTTTTACTATCTACTTTGTATTTTAATCATGTTTTATTTATGTTATAGGGCCCTATGGGACCTAGAGGACCCCCTGGACCATCAGGCTCCCCTGTGAGTGTTTACTTTACATGACTGATCGTCAGGATGGCAAGTGGTACATAGGTTGATTTTCTTTTTGTTAACTGTAATTGGTTTTAATTTTAGGGACCTCAAGGTTTCCAAGGAAATCCCGGTGAGCCCGGAGAATCTGGTGCTGGTGTAAGTAATCAATTTTAATATATTGGTATCAGCTACTTTTCACGCTAGAACATCATTATTTTATTGAGGCACCTTACACTGACATGAACTTTTATTTCTTCATTAAATAACTAGCAAGCAAAACAAGTGACCTGTGTCTAGGTGTAGAGATATCACTTGTGATATTGTAGGGTTAAGTCTGTGCTCTGTAGTTTAAGTTGCACAAGCCAACTGGTGCATTCACAGAGTACCGTGGGAGTTATCTTGTCTGAGTCTGTGATTTTAGTTTATCTAGATTTTCATGGTACATTTAAATCAACCCTTATGTTGTCAGCACTGTATGGTTTAACGTTCAAATAGACATCTTTGCTAATTCTCTAAATGAATTTGGTATTTTTACCCCCACACAGGTGAGGAGTGTAGGTGTTCAGACTGAACCAGATAATATAGCTTAACAATATCATTTAGATGTGTTCCCCTGAGGTGAAGGGTAAGGAGTGTTCAGCCGCTTAGGATTTGCAGTTTTTTCACTCACAATATTTTGTAAGTGGTCAGCAAAGATGTAATAGTTTTAAAAAGGTAAAATAATGTAATCTCAAAAGAACTTCCACCCTCCATACAGTAGGGGGAGCAATATCTCTCAAACTCTCATGATCCTTGTTATTTGTATGATGTTTTCTCTTATGGCATTTTTGCTTTATTTTCTAGGGCCCTATGGGTCCCCGTGGTCCTCCTGGCCCTTCTGGAAAGCCTGGCGATGATGTAAGTTTTAAGTGTTTATACATATATGTTTTTTAAATTTTGGTTGCATAAAAACATAAATGTGTGTAATATGCATTGTTAGTATACACGGGAAATTATATATAAGTGCATGGATATATGCCTATAATATAATGGGCAACAGAATGGCCCATTGGGCAAACTATATTTGCTAGAGTTTTGTCAATAACAGTCTTAATGACCTCTACAAAGGATTTACTTCATAGAAAGTCATATTAGCAAATGCAGGTTTTAAAGGTGTTGCATCGTAGTAGTACATTATATTTATATTGATACTAGTATATACCCAGTAATAGTGAGATATATTAGTTCTAGCCATACTTTAACTTGTTTAATAAATTGTTCTTCCACTTATTATTTTAGGGTGAAGCTGGAAAACCTGGCAAATCTGGTGAACGTGGACCCCCAGGACCACAGGTAAGATTTAATGTCTAAAATCATGTGAACTGATCAGATTTTACTCACCAAACACAATATGTAAATTAAAATAAGGGCTACATTCCTAAAATTTGATATGAGGGTCCACAAATTAATCTGTAACACTATTACTGTACAATACCCTGCACCACAACAATGATACTATACATATATAATGTCATACCTCATTGTTGGAACACTGGCAGTATTATTGGAAGACCCTGTGGTCGTTGGTGGTACTCGTGGAATACTGACACTCTTTTCACAAGGATTCATCCACCACTGGTGGAACCTTTATACTGGCCCCACTGGTGAAACAATGACACTATTAATGGAATACAGCATGAAACACTATTGGAACATGGCTACTATAATTGTAAATCAGTACACCCCTCTGATGGAGCATTATTAATGGAAGCTACCATGTCCCACTTGTGGAATATTGACATTATTAATGGAAAACACTGTGTCCTACTGAATGAACACTAATAATATTTATGAAAAACATCATGTCCTACTAGTGGAACATTGCCTGAAATAATGGAAACCATCTCATACTACTGGTGGAACCTTGACAATGTTAATGGAGAAAATCAGGTCCTAACGGTTGAGCACTAACACTACTTACAGGAGACAACATGCCATACTGGTGGAACGTTGATATAAATATTGGATAATATAATTTCCTACTGGTTGAACACTGATACTATTCATGGGAGACTTCTTGCCCTACTTGTACTTGAATGAAGGATACAATGACGTACTGATGGAACACTGATACAATCAATTGAGAATACACTGTTCTACTTGTGGAACACTGAAGCTACTGGAGAATGTCATGTCCTACGATATGTGGGAGTGTTTTGCCACGCTATGACCTACAACATTCAAACTTTTAAAGAGAAATGTTGCACATATAAGGAACAGCATGCCACACACCATATTAAATAGAGCACATCAAGTTATTTAAAATACATTCATGACTTCCATGACATACAATTCAATACCATACACCATGTTAAAAAATGATTATCGATGTTAAAGTAAATTTTGTATACTGTGCTTCATCAAAATGTCTTTTTTTTAAGGGTGCTCGAGGATTCCCCGGAACTCCAGGACTTCCAGGAGTAAAAGGACACAGGGTTTGTATAACATATATATTATATAAAGCTACATAACGTCATACCTAATGATTTTCATAGTTCAGCATACACCTTTCTATGTTGCATCTACTGTGAAAAGGAGAAGAGTCTATAGCTCAAAATGAAACCTTTTCCATGATATAAATATCACTAATGTTCTAGAAATAATATTAAAGGAAAATAAAATGTATATTTTATGCTCTGTAGAAAAGGGAATTAATAAAAGCTGGGGCCCCGATGTCTCTTACTAAATTAAATGCTTGTAGGGGCATTTAAATATTTTCCCACAGAAACAAAGAACAGTAATTAATAATTAATTTTTTAATTCATTAGGAATTAGTGGAATAATTTCATTTCATTCACTATATAATAACAATACTTATTTCTTATTGTAGGGTTACCCAGGTCTGGATGGTGCAAAGGGTGAAGGTGGTGCCGCTGGTGCCAAGGTAAGGGTCTGCAATCAATACTGTCCTCTATTTAGCCATGTGATCTCAGTGCTGAAGCCCATAAATCCACCATTGTGCTTGGAAAGGAGTACTACAGTAGTTACTGTCCACCATATACAGATGGAATAGACTTTAGTCCACAGTCAGTGCTGCCCCATGGCACAGATGGCACAGGGTGTCATGGCTATACCCATACATTACAATGTAAAAGTCATGATAATGATATCTTTAATTTGTTCTAATTCATTCGCTAGGTGAGAAGAATTCTTAACTAGAATCTACTCCACCCGTTGATGAGTAATATGAGACCGTTCCATAGAATAGTGCCTGCCCATTTATTACACCAGTGCTGCGGTTTGTGCTATAGGGAGGGTAGTCATTGACTATATGTGATAAGGTGTCTTATAAAACCTTCTATGTGCTCTCTACTCCTATAGGGTGAAAGTGGTTCTAATGGTGAAGCTGGTGCTCCTGGTCCAATGGTGAGTGGTCTCTTTTTTGTTTTTGGCAGAAACCAAGTTTAGCTTTTATACCTTCTTTATACATATAAGTTCTATAAAAATATAGGAATTTATGGCAGAAATGAAGCTATGTTTCTATGCACATCTTGTGCTCATTAAATGGTTTAATACAATGCATTCTTATTTTCTGGTTACACTCACACTAGAGCAATACATTCAAGTCTCTTCCCTTTGATAAACTCATTGCATATGGTTATCAGACATATAGGGGGATATTTACTTTAGCTAAACGTATGTAGTGCAGTAACACATAGCAGCCAATAAGCTATCAGCTCTGACCAGTCTAATGAATATTAGACAAATGAAAGCAAGTGTCTGTTGTTGTAAGTGCTGCACTGTAAAAAAAAATATCTGTAATATCCCCAATTGACCCCATTTATAATAAAGTATGACCCTCAGTCATATGAACCATGGACTTAGAGCGCAACATAACAGTTGTTGGTTACTTGTTAACAATACATTAGACTTTAACTTGATTATTGAAAAGCCGTAATGGCCTAATAGTGATCCCAATCTCTTGAACTCTAACTCTTATGACCCTTCATATCCTAAAAGATGTATATCATCATGATAATGGTCTGCAAGGTATATGAATGATAAACTGACTGAAGTCTTAATATTTTAGGGTCCCCGTGGTCTCCCTGGTGAGAGAGGACGTCCCGGACCTTCAGGATCTGCTGTAAGTATTGAATATGGCTAAATCTAGAAAATGATCACATTTTAAAGTTCTCCCTCTGCGCCAGCTTTTATAATGACTATGACTGAAAGCCAACCACAAGCTAGAAGAAATAACTGAGCAATGTCTAAAGATTGAAATGAAGATGTCACTATGTGTGATGAAGTCCATTAGAAATTGTTCCAAGTAGGAATCGTTTATTGTGGGCACCATCAGAGACAGTGACATTGGCAGTGTAACAGTGAATGGATGGCACCAGCGTACAGACCCCACAAGTCATTATCCAATACCATAATCTAGGGGAAAACTGTGATGAACATGAAGAATTTTAAACGACAATAACATGTAGAATAAAAAAAAAAAAGAATTAAGTGCCCTTAAGCAATTTTCAGTCCCTGCCCCTCATTTCAGTAAAAGACAGAAATAGGTAAATCTTCTTAGGAATCCTCATAAATACTACACATGTGCAGCCACATTGAGCCATGCTGACTTGCTGTGTACCCACTTGCACCCAAACCGTTTTAGCATAAGACATTGAGAGCCAACATGCTTCGGCATCCCGCAAGCTGCAATTGTTAGCAAATAGTTATAACTCTTTGCCACTGTTTGCAGGAAGCTCTTCTTACATTACAAGTTGCTATATCTTTGAAGTCATGTCTGTGGTAGAAACCTGACATGACTTGTATAAGGAAAACAATTAAAGGTGTGAATAAGGACTATGTTTTTCATTGAATGCACCTCCTACAAGTACAGACAAGCAGCTCAATATTGGCCTTAGAACATGTACTTAAATTACCTATGTAAACTTCCGAGTTTTATCCAAGATTGCAGCAAAACATTGTACTTGCTTGACATAGCAAAACCGCAGCTATTTAAAGGGATTTACTTATGTAAATATACATGAAGGTATTTCTAGGATATATATCTGATCAGTATTCACCCTAATCCCCTTCATCTTGTAGGTGATAGCAGGACGTTTTATTGTCCTGTGTCTTTGAATCTATGGATGGTATCTGTTTGGGCTTGTCTCCAACATTCTTTCTTAGCTTACCAAGGCTCACAGATGCTTTGTAAAAACCTTGTTAGTTAACATAGAGTTTCATAGCCATGGTGCTCAGCTCAGTGCCTGCAATTGCCATCTTTGTGGTGCTCTTACCAAATAAAAGGCACAACTTCCCTACAATTCAGCTGACAGGGTGCACTATGTGATTCCATCAGAGACAAAAAGACACTTAGGTGCAGTAGTGGTAGAAGTGGGGCTAAATTTGCAGCGGCATCCATTCTGTAGTATCAGAGTCAGGATATATTATCACAAAGCAGAATATATTTGGTATTAAAGGTAAAGCTTCTGACACACTGTGGAATCTTACAGTATTGTATCATTGCAATCTGATTGCATCTGTGGGAGGCCAAATTGCACCAATCTAATTGGATTGCCAAATTTCAAAGGCAAATGTTACCCTATTATTTAAAGGTCGGCTGATGGCTTCACATGCATGACAATGGGGTTGATCGCAAAAAATCTTCCACCCTGCTGAAGCAAATGCAATTGATTCTAAATCTTTAGTAAGGAGCCATACACTGTACAAGCTGTAAATTACCAAAATGGCCAACTAAAGTCTTACAGTGTGTCTGCAAAATAAGTTGTGAAGGAAAGTGTTGGAACTGACCTTACTTTGCACATATGAGCAATGTAGATAAAATAAGATCATATACTAATAAACTATAGAACATTAGGTCACGTAATGTTCAGCCATTCATTCCATTAGGGAAGTATTGGTTTGAGAGAGACTTGAAAGGAGTTCATTGGAGTTTAGGTGACTAACATGACATAAGACCTGGACGAATTGTTCTTACACTTCCAATTTATATAAGAATCTAAAAGAATATCTGAAAACAAAATTCCCCAAAAGTTTACCTAGATCATTGTGAAGTCTTTATGTTTACTAACATTAAAATTAAACTAAACATTTAAAAATGTTTTAATATGTTGCAGAGGAAGACGAATTAGTCTTTTCTGCCAGCAGGCTCTTTTTAATCAAAAAATTATCTAGACGTTGCTCGCTGCCATATTGCTACAAGAGTATGTCCCATGTTCAAAGCCACACACTGTAATCAATAAAATCACCTATTGCTATCAATTTATGCATAGGTCTTTGCATATATACCAATAAACAGTACTACCCACTATCATCCTGCCAACTATCAAACAGGAAAAGCTGAATCGGCAAACCTAAATTATGTCAGTATGACATTCTCCTGTGTCACTTTCTAATGTATTAATAAGTGATGAGTGTAAGTTTAGTTCCATTTAAAGGGTCACTAAAACTAAACTACAATTTAAATACATATGAAAAGGCATTAGGTTAGATGATCTATATCTTACCACCTTTGCTATGATTGTAATGTATATGTGTCAATATTGCACTAATGTGACTTATGCATCACTATCAATAAGTATTAAAATATTCATATATTTAGAGTTGTGGAAAACTTTGCTAAAAATAGACACAATGTAATAGAAATAGTGTCTATTTAAACATAAACTTACATTTCTATCAGCTATGTTCATAGCACTTCTGTAATTAACTATGTGACCTTTGCATTCTTTCCACCCTATTGAATACCTCTGTAAATACAGGTGTTAAAAATTTGCAGTGCTACATTTCACCCACAGAGTGGCAATATAGAGGCATATTTCTGAATTATTAATTCATATATACAGATGTCAAATGAATGCATGTAGTATAACATTTTCATCACTAACTAGCAGTATAATAGAAGATCTATAGACTTTCAACATTTTAAAGTGCATTTGTGCAATATGACCCATTCCACCTATTTGCCACTTACCTTTTAATGGATTAACCTGGTCACAATCAATGAATTGATGTGCAGGGCTTGATATATATCAATTAAATAGCTGGATTCAGGATTAATTCAGTTCCAAACTAGAAAAATATCATCCTAATGAAATGAGTCATGTTTGCATGTCTGCGTATTCAGGATTGCCGGCAACCCATTTAATTCACAATGCTGCCTACGATTTTATTGTGAACTATTTATTAATGACGTCAGTGAAGTTGCTAGTTGTGTGCTATGCAACATATCCCCCACCAGGTGTCACTATAGAGGCACTGTGATTAGCTGCAGACTGTAAATTCCAAAATGTATGCTGACATATTATGTTATCTGGTAACACATGATTTACTGACTTGCAGGACAAATATGACTTGTGGTTATTATATACAAGCAATATAAACCACATACTTTCATTAATTTAGCTGTATGTATTTGAACTATTGCTTTAGTGTAAATCATTCCCCCATAGTTCTAATCTACATTTACAGACCAGCACTCTATTCAGCCATCTGTCTATGACAGATCAAACTTAGTTTCTCAACTTGATTTTTTTATATATTTAATTTGCGTTACTCACTGAGGACTTGTGTTCTTTCTACAGGGGGCTCGTGGTAATGATGGTCTTCCCGGTCCAGCTGGTCCTCCAGTAAGTAATCTAATCTATGTCCTTATTATATATATATTTCTTCTACATTCCTACTTCCTGTTACTTATGCATAACTACTAAAGAAATGGGTATATTCTAAACTCCAGGTGAGATGTAATTCAGTAACCGTTGAAGCGCTGAACATTTCCTCTGTTCGGTCTACCTGTCTTCCACATTCCTTGGCTTATAATATATATAAATAATAATGTCTCCTTCGTAATTCTCAGCCATTTTACAGTAAACCTGTGGCTAATTGAAAGCAAAGAGATTCACTGTGTTTTTATTTGGAAGAAAAGATTCTCCTATATAATTGAATGTGTAATGTATACAGCATTGGCAGCAGTCCTCATTTCCTCTACGGCTGTCAAAATACTCAGAGCTAAACTGCTTTATAAACCAAGATATGTGAATGGGTTTAAATCACTATTTCCTTTTGTTTCCAGGGACCTGTTGGCCCAGCTGGAGCTCCTGGTTTCCCTGGTGCCCCTGGCTCTAAGGTATGTGTTAAATTACAGGAATTTGTCAGCAGAACAATATGGATGAGTCAGTCTAACATGTAAACTTGTAGGAAACCAGACATTACACAGACAGTTGATGGACAGAAAAGGTAACTGGAGAACCAACGGCTCACAAATACATAAATAAACAAAACCCACAGTAATAAATGTAACAAATCTGCCATAGAAAGTCACAGAACTGATTGTAATGACCAGATTGATATTGGTCAGGAAGTAAAAAAAAAGGTACTTATAAAAAAGGTACTTACTAAAAACGTTGATATTTGGAATTCCTCAACTGTAATGGAAATAATACTTTTTCTCATTTAAACTCATTTAAATGTATCTAGAGAACCTGATATATTGTCAGTGTTTTGAACTGAAGCTAAAATTCGATAAAAATGTACCAAGTCGTTCTTATTGTATAATATTTAAGGAGCAATTATTTGGCCCCAAAAATGAAGAGTAAATAAATATCAGCATGATTAGGTCACATAATAGCAAGTCTAGAGCAGACTAGAGAAATTCAAATAAAAGTTCTCCCTGTAGGTTGCAACGCTGGTTTTCTCCACCAGAGGTCATAATAATGCAGTGAGGACCACAGCATGGGCTATAGCAGGCCTGTCCAACCTGCGGCCTTCCAGATGTTGTGAAACTACAAGTCCCAGCATTCCCTTCCAGATATCAACTGGTTGTCTACCAGCAAAGCATGCTGGGGCTTGTAGTTTCACAACACCTGGAGGGCCGCAGGTTGGACAGGCCTGGGCTATAGTTTTCAATAATTCTTGGGGGTAAATGTATCAAGCTGACAGTTTCCAGCGAGTTTGTAAAGTGGAGATTTTGCTTATAGCAACCAATTAGATTATAGTTATCATTAGTCTCCACTTTTGAATCCCGCTGGAAACTTGCAGCTTGATACATTTATCTCCAGGACTTTTATGCTGATCTATATAACATTCATTTGTCTAAAGCAAAAAAAAATAATAAATAAATTAATATAAATTTTGGGTCAGTTATGATCACTTACTTTATTCCTTTAATTTGGCTAAAATACATATTTAGTTTTGTTAATGCTTGATAAGAAGATATAAATCTATAACATATAAAAGACTGAAATACTTATTTAAACTCATGTGCCTTGACCTTACATCTGGCTGGGTTATGGAGGACAAATCGTTTTTAAGTTTTGAAGCACCTAGAAGGATTAGTGCAGATCAGTAAGCAATTGGGGGCACAGAGTTCAAACTAAGGACAGAGAAGAGTACACATTTCTCTAAGGTTTCAGTGGAAAACTCAATGGTAGCCTGTTATACTTAGTCTAAAGTTTTTTTTCCCCCAGGAGTCTAGATGCAGCAGTTACTATGGTAACCAGACATCACAGGGGTCCAGTTTGGAATTTGGACAAACAAGGATCTTTGTGAAAGGAGACAGGAATGAATGCATCAGTGCATTAATAAAACAATGGGCTTATATAATGAACACAGGCAGTTTAAGATCATTATGAATGTCCTCTAAGCACGTTGCATACATTTTTGAGTTCCTTTTTTATCTAAGTTCAACTTCTCTTTTATCTACACATTAAGCAAGATATTTTTAAACATTTTAACATCACTATTGCAAATATTGCATTATAATATCACATAGATCATAGATAACTATACATTGCTTAGAAGCATATACTGGAAAATAGGATGACTAAGAAGCTATGTATTTTGCTAAACATTCATTCCACTTTATAAACTAATGACAAACAGAGAATACAATATCTGTTAACATGATATGATGTTGGTAAGAGAAGCACAGCTATAAATGTTCATATGCCAGACATATTTAATTACTAGCAATTGTGAAACCCACATAACATATATTGGTAATACACATGTGAATAATACATTTGTTGATGAATGTAGTATAAATGCATTGGCTTCTATAAAGTGGTATGTTTAGATTATGATGCATTTCATTTTAACAATCCATTGAAAAGAGGCGGTGCAAAATGTCCCCAAAATGGTCAATGTTATAGGAAATTGCATTCAACTGCAATTGAATTTTAACTACTTTTAAATTGCAAATAGGAAGCAAAAAATAGAGCAGCCCTCTTTCTACAGCTATTTAAATGTTTTTACTCTAAAGTAGAAAAACATCAAACTAACCACTAGATGGCAGCAGGAAGGGAATAATAGACTATAGAGTACACGCAGCAAGAACATTCTTAGAATGTGATATTTCTGGTGTTATCCTGTTTCACTGAACACTCTTTTAAGAATACTACCAGCTACAGGTTTCACATATTATAATGTTTACATTTAACGTTACATTTGTGAACTTAATTCAAGGAATATTGTTTTGGAGGGAATGATTATCCACAGATGATTATCTATAAGTTGTACAATTACATGGATCACATTTATTAATAGAACTACATCTGAAACATCACAATACATGCCCAGATCTGCCATGCACATACATATTTATTTATGTTAGTACGGTAGAATCATGAAACATCCAGAAAGCAACACAACATTTAATCACACAGCAGACTATTTTAACACATAATGTCATTATTTCAATACATATAAAAATAAAGACAACTATCAGTTTCCCCGCCTAGTCAAGCCAACAAGCTTTGTTATTGTGTTGGGTAGAAATACAGTTTCTAACATTTACTCAAGTGATTATTTAATCTAATTTAAAATAATAGTAATAATCATAATAATGATAATATTATATGTGCAGTAATAATGACCTTTCTCTAATTGTCATCTCTTTTCATCAGGGTGAAGCTGGTCCCACTGGTGCTCGTGGTCCTGAGGGTGCTCAGGGATCCCGGGGAGAGTCTGGCACACCTGGATCTCCTGGACCTTCTGGCGCCTCTGTAAGTTTCCTTTAAGATTCCTGTTGATTTTTTTTAAACAAGTGAACTCATAAACTTAGTTTATAGCAAATGGACAGATAGGACCAGATTAACTTTTTCAGCTAGATCTATAGATAGGAATCTGGATTTTAAGGCTGTCTCTGGTTTGCTATAGACTTGCAGTGTTCTGACTATTAATATAAAGTAAACATGTAAAGTTACACTCTATAATATATGCATGGTATAATCACAAAAGGATAAATGGCAAAAACCTTTTAGTAAGATCTTAATTCATCTAGTCATTAGACAATGAGTATTACAGCTCATTGTCTAATACAGGCCTGACCAACCTGTGGCTCTCCAGTTGTTGTGAAACTACAAGTCCCAGTATGCCCTGCCAGCTATCAGGTGGCTATCTACTAGCAAAGCATATTGGGGCTTGTAGTTCACAACAGCTGGAGAGCCACAGGTTGGCCAGACCTGGCTTATATGTAATCATTGGGAATGTTTAGACTCTGCTGGTCACAAGTGGTACAGCAGCTATATTTCTTACCAATAAAGGGTACCAGACACCTGTATCTCATACAATGTGAATTTGCCTGCAATGTAGACTAAATCTATTGATACTGGAAATGCAAACAACAATGGGCTGAAGAATATAAATTGTGGGCATTATCACATTGTTATAGAGCTATAGTTAATCTGGTAACAAAGGTTCAATGAAATAGGACACAATGCAAGTAAAGATATGGGAAACCATGTGCAATGTTTATGCATCATAATTGCTTTATTCAAATTCACAACAATAAATCAATGTCATGACAACTCACATGCAAATATCAGGGGATATTTATAAATACTGTTCTTTAGCTAAATGGGTGGAAAGGGTGGTGTTGGCTATAGCAACCAATCATATTTTGTTATTTCTCAAGTACAGTTTAGAAAATCAAATGTCTGATTGGTTGCTATGGGTTACTGGACCTTTACTTTAGAGCTACCCGTGGGATAGTTTTCCTCAATGCCCTTCACGATGTTTCCGTGTAGACATTATTAACAAATGACAGCGGACTCCAGGGTACTGTATGAGATTATTGAGTAATATTACAAATGGGATGTTGTTGTTGTATACATCATCACTGTCCCAGTATATATTTTATTTCACAAAAACAGCATATCTGAAAGGTAGAAAAATGAGTTACATAAGTTATAAGAAGCTTCTATCTTGTGGTTTGATATTGTTAGTTATCATATAAATAGTACAGGCTGTATATATATTTATTGGCTTTGTAATTTTTACACATGGTGAACTATCAACTCTTATGTCAGGGCCCTGGAAGAGAGATTAAATTATAATATAAGTGATCTACTTTACCTTACGTCTTTTATTCTATAAAATATATTGTATTAATTCATTGTTTTCTTCCGTCTTAGGGTAACCCTGGTACTGATGGTATTCCTGGAGCTAAAGGTTCATCTGTAAGTAGCACATACCTTTTATATGTCTAAATAATATTAATAATAGTTATTAGGTACATTTATAACAGTATTTTAAGGGCTTTACTACTGATGATCCTAAGATACTTCTCTTAGTTTGGCAATGTTCATTAGGCACATACATTGATACAGTAACTTAATGCTACAACTATATAGGAGTTTGGATGTATACATTGGGTGCTATGGGAAGCAGCTAATATAAAATGACAATAACATGTTGTCCTTTGTGTGTATCTTCCCTCAGGGTGCTCCTGGTATTGCTGGCGCTCCTGGTTTCCCTGGACCACGTGGTCCACCAGGGCCACAAGGTGCCACTGGTCCTCTTGGTCCCAAAGGTCAACAAGTAAGTCAGTTATCTCCACTCTACATTACTTTACATGCAGTATCGCTATTATAATAGTGGGTGTGCTTTGATAATAGTGGACCAAAGTGTTGGCAGTATTTATTGATTAAGCTTTAAATAGGTGGAGAGAGGAAGTAAGTAGGTCTTGTATGACTGATGTGCCCGTGTACCGCAGGTGCATAGAGCATCTGCACTGGGTGGATAACTATTTTACCACCGCTGTATATAATGTATTTTGGGCAAGCTACCTAGGCACAGCTGAAATCTGCTGCTATTGATTTGTATGTTAGATCTAATGATTTAATAGCAAATAAGGCAGCACGGTGGCTCAGTGGTTAGCACTTCTGCCTTACAGCACTGGGGTCATGAGTTCAATTCCCGACCATGGCCTTATCTGTGAGGAGTTTGTATGTTCTCCCCGTGTTTGCGTGGGTTTCCTCCAGGTGCTCCGGTTTCCTCCCACACTCCAAAAACATACTGGTAGGTTACCAGTAACAAATTGACCCTAGTCTGTGTGTGTGTGTGTGTCTGTGTCTGTGTGTGTATGTTAGGGAATTTAGACTGTAAGCCCCAATGGGGCAGGGACTGATGTGAGTGAGTTCACTGTACAGCGCTGTGGAATTAGTGGCGCTATATAAATAAATGGTAATAACAATAATAATTAGGTGAATCAAAAGATCTGAGACATATGACTAATATATTGTTTGTGTTTATTTTAGGGTGACCCAGGTATTGCAGGTTTCAAAGGTGAACTAGGTCCTAAGGGAGAAATTGTAAGTATTAATTGTTTTAATTTCTTTATAATGCATTTAAAAAAAAACACTTTCCTCTGTCTACATTCACATTAGTAAAACATTAATAAAACATAACAAACCTTTGTTAGAAATTTGTAAAACACTCTGTAACAAACACAAGTGTCTGTTTTTTCACTCTGTATAGAAACCATTATAGAAAACAATTAATTTGGTATTACCTTAAGATCAGTTTTAAAATTTTGTATAATGTAAAATTTTCTACATAGTCTAAAAGTTAAATAAAGTATTTAGGTTGAAATAAAAATGTATATTTGGTTTGTGAAAAGTCCCCAACCAGTAACATTTACAAGTGGGAACATTTCCATACCTTGGCAGAATGTAAATAGTAGTTTAAATAAATAGTAATTTAAATTGGTATTTGCTATTTTAAACCTGCAATAGGAAACAGAAAGCAAAATGAACAACTAGCATTTCTGCTATGGATTTCACATTAGATGAAGTAGGCATTTGCAATGATATTCTGAACTCCCAGGGTCCTAATATTACAATGGTAATAAAGGATTGTTTGGATTAGCATCAGTACACTGTAACTATTGGCTATCAACTTACTTTATAGGCAAGGACTTAACTTGCCTAAAATGCTGCATAATAATAATAATTCCTCTTCAGCTACTGATATAGATTTGAACATGTTGTTTTTTTAGGGACCTTCAGGTCCTCAGGGTGCTCCCGGCCCAGCTGGTGAAGAAGGTAAAAGAGGTGCCCGTGGTGAGCCTGGCTCCGCTGGTCCACTTGGTCCTCCTGGTGAAAGAGTAAGTTTAGAAACTTTTACATACATTCACTACAAAATAGAGTCATTCAGAGCTTCAAGAAAAGATTCTCTGATCATAAAGCCGATATACATACTCACACACTGCCTCTCCTAGGATAAAGAGCATTAGTGCAATAACATACTTAACAAAACATACAAAATCAATAAATGTATCTGTCTCATCAAAAGTAAGAAAAAGACTTTATATCAGTAATGAATAGTTTGCAAGTAACCTTTTAACACATAGAAATGAGCTTTTCACTAGTAGTTCTATTACATTACAAACACTTTGGGCTAGATTTAATAAGCTGCGGGTTTGAAAAAGTGGGGATGTTGCCTATAGCAACCAATCAGATTCTAGCTGTCATTTTGTAGAAGGTACTAAATAAATGAAAGCTAGAATCTGATTGGTTGCTATAGGCAACATCTCCACTTTTTCAAACCCGCAGCTTAGTAAATCTAGTCCTTTGTGTCACCTGTCTCCCTTTGTGGTGTTGCTTAGAAACATGTGGTCTGAGATTATCTGGAAGTATGCTCACAATTGCGTATGTGGCCTATTCTATCATCCCCTGGTCAGTTCACAGTTGTGTACGTGGCCTATGCCATCATCCACTGGTCAGCTCACTATTGTGGCTCTCTATCGCCACCAGTGCTGACAGTCCAGAGTGCGCAGTGGCTGTGACTCAAAGCCTATTAAATTTTATTACAAGCAGAGCTTGGAGGCAGACACAAGCTGTTAAGCCCATTTTATTAAACATTTGGATGCCCAGACACACTAACAATCTAATACTCACTAGCTCCTCGGGCAAATGAGAATTGCCAGTTTGCCAGTCTGGCTCTGCTTCTCAGCCTCACGAGTTTGTACTGTAACAGACTATATAACCGTCAGTCTGGGAGCAGTGATACCAACAAGATTCCACTCTTTTACAGAGAAGACAATGTATATATTTCCCTTATTCATTTCTACACATTATTTATACATTTCAAAATTAACCCATGTTTGAGTACCTTTATTAAATATATGTATTGTTTGGGTCCTTCCACAACCCCTATTTCCTCTGTCTTCATATTAAATTTAAGTCAATATTCTATTCTTTCTTTGATGTGGGCCATAAAAAGAAATGACTGTGTCTCATAGCATAATATTGAAGACCTCAGCAGGTGCTTCATGTTATATCTCTCCATCCCACCAAGATCTGATCCACACTAATCCATACCAGCACAGCAATAAAGTAATATGGTTTGATTTGGAGATTAGTGGCTGTCTGAATAAACCAATGTGTGGCTGCCCACCTAAGAGACTGGCCCATATCAGTTGCATTGTCTGATGCGATTATACTTAATCACTTAAATGTGAGAATACACTACCCTACCTGCTCGCTTTCAGTCTCAAGTAATAGTACATAAATACAATATGATTGGTGCTATTCTATAGATTGTGATCTTGCAAGCAGGACGTTCTTACTGGTTCTATGTGTGTATGCATAATTTACCCAAACCGCTTAGCTATAGTATACAACTTGTTACTGGAATAACCATTATAATATTTTCCTTCTGTCACCAGGGTGCTCCTGGTAACCGTGGTTTCCCTGGTCAAGATGGTCTTGCTGGACCAAAGGTGAGTGGAAATGTTTCCTTGTGTTCCCTTCTGCTTTCATATCCACAATAGACTATTTGAGTGTAGATATGATATTGTGATAACTAATGCCACAGTATTAGTTTATTATATGTCAGACAGTTATTCTTGAATTGCTCTTTTGTCTTATCTAAAGGTACCGTTAAACAATGTATCTTCTACTGTGAAGAGTGAAAATCCTAAATATCCTCATCAATTTCATTTTTTTTATTTCTAAGTCCATGATGCTATCAAGGATAACTATGTTTTTTTCTGTAATACGACCTGATATTTTGAGAGTAATATAAAGTACAAACTTTTTGATTTTAGGGTGCTCCTGGTGATCGTGGTGTTTCCGGTCTTAGCGGTCCAAAGGGTGCTAACGGTGATCCTGGTCGTCCTGGTGAACCTGGTCTCCCAGGCGCTAGGGTAAGTAAAATCAGATAGACTATGCTGTCTCTTTCACTACAGTTTAAATTGGAATTATAAGTTTTCATTCCCACCACCCCAACACAACATCATTACCTCCAACACCGAATCCCTGGGTATATAATGGGGAATTGCTTGTTACAGCAACATGTCTAATAGAAAAGAAAAATTAAAGTACATTTAGAGACCACTTCATTACAAGAAAAAAACTGGGGAAAAATCATCTTTCTGCAGGTACGGGACATGGAAACAAAAAGTTACATTTAGGCTCTTATAGGCATAGTCAAGCTCAGAGTGGTGGGACATTACATATGTCTATAAATCCCCAAAGCCTAATGCAGAAATACTGAATGGGCTGTTGTAAATTAGCTCATGGAGGAGCCCTTGCAAAGGTTTCACTTTGCAGCAGGCCAAGATTTAAAGTTTTTGGGTTTTTTCCCTGTCCCAACCATGTCATATCTGTACAGACATAATATTCTTCTACTAGAAATTACATTCAATTTTAATATAAATCACTGTAGCAAGCTTTAAGAAACAGCTTGGTGATTACCTCTTTCCCTTGGTTTGTTTCTTCAGACTGCTATTAATGATTGGTAGGGCTGCACATTTCCCACATTGTTTTGTGGCTACCATGGCAACAACAGTCACATGGTCTACGATGTAGTGAGCAGAGAGGCTTTGGAATACCCATTTGAGCTCTGTTTTCACTGTGGCATCCTCCCCTCTTATGCCATTACATATGCTGTGAGCCTGTGTTGTGTAGCAGACTGACTGTGTTTGTGTCTGGCAGACATGTCATCACATGACATGCTGAGAGATGTCACCCTGTGTCAGTCATTATTGTTTGCCCTTTAGAGAGGTATTGAAAAGGAGATAAGGATCTGTAGAAGGATAGCTAAGGACAATGTCTATCAGATGCATGCTTAATAGATACTTAACTTTCTATTTAGAGAAAAACAAACCCTTCTATGTGGGATTGCTACTAATTTTTTTATCAGAATTCCCAGTTTATTAATGAGTATTCTATTTCCCTTAGGGTCTCACTGGTCGCCCTGGAGATGCTGGTCCTCAAGGAAAAGTTGGCCCAAGTGTAAGTTTTTTTGTTGAAATTCACATGTGTATCTGTTATCTATTAGTATTCTATGAAAATATTATAATATTTATGTACTATATAGAAGTTTAATATATTTAATATAAAGAGGAAGTTGAAATAGTCATAAAATAAATGATGGTTTGGTTTTATCACTTCTAGGGTGCTGCTGGTGAAGATGGTCGTCCCGGACCTCCTGGTCCTCAGGGTGCTCGTGGTCAGCCTGGAGTCATGGGTTTCCCAGGGCCTAAGGGTGCCAATGTAAGGAACTTTCAGAGCTGACAATTCTACAACACGCATACATATTGATATATTTTGAATGTAAGCAGGCCATGAAAATTAGAGACAGTTGTCAATCTGGTGAGCTTGTAGCTTGTATTGTGGGTAATGCTTAGCAATTAACAGCTCTATAGCATAAAATACAATATATCATTCCTTCCCTAATTAGCTCTCTAATTGACTGTTAGTCATTTCACAATTGGGGAAATCTCCAAGAAATCTCCAAGAATTGATAAATTACTCCTATATTGCAATATTAAGCTCCTTTCCTCCCCTCATTTACATATTACCATATTCTCACATTTTCCTCTGCAAAGGTCACAGTAATTTCTTCAATATAATCGAATTTAATAAATTTCACATATCTGTTAGTTAGAGACATAAATATGTACCTTCTTTAACAAAACCATTTACCTCATCAATATCATAGTTTTCTCAGACCATTGTAACATCAAATTAAACTATGTATAGTTGTACAAATTGACCATGGACTTGTACACTGTTTATCAGGTTAACTCAACAGTCTACAGGTATTAGTGGTACATTCAATAACACAATACTTATAGCCTTTCAACTGATAAACGTCCTTCCTTGTACTGATTTCAGGGTGAAGCTGGCAAGCCTGGTGAGAAAGGATTGGTTGGTGCTCCTGGTCTAAGAGTAAGTACCTTTACCTTGTCATTTATACATATTTTTATTTTCATTTTAAATCAAAGTTCCATAGATACATTAATTTAGTTTACAGAGATCGTTACATTCTTTCCCACTATCAGAGATTATAAACTAGATAAAGAAATGTTATGGTACCATACAGGATTGCTCTTATAAAATAAGAGAATATTGATTATGCTTTTTAATAATTATGTAGATCATTTTACCAAAGGACTTTATAAATTATAGCACATTTACACATTCTATAAAACATTGCTGTTCTCTCTATATGTTTACACAACCTAGTCCTGCTCTGTTTTGCCTTCAAATCAGTTTTGTTTTAAGATTATTAAAAATGGTTCTCTCTATTTTAGGGTCTGCCTGGAAAAGATGGTGAAACTGGTTCCCAAGGTCCAAATGGCCCTGCTGTAAGTAGTTATTCCCATTCTGTCTGTCTTGAAAGAAACAAGTTTTGATAGTGACCAATAATAAGGGATAAGACAATGTTATATACATCTATTTCACCAAATACAGCAGACAACAAAGCCATAAATATCTACTACACATATTACTTATTAATGTTGTGCTAAATTATACATCATTGAGAATTGTTTTCATTTGAATTTAATTTCAATTAAAAGTTATTGACATATCTGGACAGCATTTTGACAACAGCAGCATTTCTCAATGGGACAGAATAATTGACACCTGCAGAATATGGGAACATATGACATTCCATTAAAAAAACAAAACATTTACATATAAAAACATAATATATCAAAAATATATACCAAGCGATCACCATGATAAAAAAAATATAATAAAAAAATAATAAAATGGGTAGACTTAAAGTTTTTTTATTCTGAGCAATGCTCAATCACTAACTGTGATCTAACATTACCAGTTTCAGTTATGTCAAACTACAGGCATTTTCAATACAATACAATCATATCCACATTCATTTGCCTTTGTATTAACATTTGCTGATATATTGTGCCTATTGGTTTTGCCAAGGTGCCTTGGTCGTGGGACTGAAATAGAATCTGTGTCCTCAGCATACTTAGTATAATAAACTTTAACTCTTAAAATTTGATACAAAAGCTTTATGTGGGGGGAAATGTTTAATCAAGCAGTGTAAGATCCCTATACCCTACCATTCCTCAAAGAGGATTGAGGAACATGTAAGTTATCAAGGTTAAATATAGACAAGTAATTTTTCAGTTAGAATTTGAATTTGATATTTTAAGTTTGATGGTCTATAATCACAATCATTCTAGTGTTATAGAAAAATACTGTGCAACCTACAG
The DNA here is from genome assembly GCF_038048845.1 of Mixophyes fleayi. Lineage (NCBI taxonomy): Eukaryota > Metazoa > Chordata > Amphibia > Anura > Limnodynastidae > Mixophyes > Mixophyes fleayi. The sequence continues at coordinate 73,552,106 of NC_134403.1, read as the reverse complement.
TTAAAGGAACTCATGAGAATAACTTTTATGTTGGCTGGTTAGACACCCCATTGGTGTAGACCTGGCCTTCAGTTCATACTAACGATACTAATGCTAATGTCTCTCTTGCAGGGTCCTGTTGGTGAGAGAGGTGAACAAGGTCCACCTGGTCCATCTGGCTTCCAGGTACGTCACTGTAGACAATGATAATGGATGAATCAATGAATTGTATGTCAATAGCATAAGAATAAGTTGAAATTTGTGGTAGGAACTGACTTTTGCAATATTTAATGATTATCTTTTTTAATCTACCAGGGTCTTCCTGGCCCCCCAGGTCCTCCCGGTGAAGGTGGCAAACCAGGTGATCAGGTGAGCAATACTTGTATCCAAAACCAACTCTCTATCTTCAGTAAACTAAGGAACTATATTAGACTTTCAAACTGATTACAGAATACCAATAGTCATGGCATAGTATACAGTTTGTGTAACAGTATAATTATGAACAAACTGAACCTACAAGTTTCAGTTTGCAGTGCTCCAACAAACTTTGAAAAAAATAGCTTGAAAATGGTTAAAAAACTTCAGAAATTTGTATTATCACATTGTCTTGGATTTCAATAACTTCTCTTTACCTACGGACCATATGCAATATTAATGTACACTATTGACAGGAAAGTATTGTGAGTCTGCTGCTCTTGCAAGTTATTACCACTGACATTGTCCACTTACAATCTGGGACAGATACAGGTTATCATTATACCCAATAAACTGCAACGAAACAATAAGGAGAAAATGGTCAGAGACAAGGGGAGAGAGTTAGAAAGGCCATATAATGTCTTCTTGCACCAACTCCGATAGAGACCTAGTCTACTAGTACTTAGCTGTTGAATTTACAATCCAGAAAGGATTAATTATCCAATTTTTTACATAATTTAATGTAAAAATATAGAAAGCATACAAAGATGTATAGAAGATATTATTCAACTGTAGCTCATTGTATTCAAATGGTATATATAGGCCCAGTGTAATTCGGTGTGCCTGTTCTTGTTTACAGGCACAACAAATATAAACACCAAATCTAGTGAGCTATATTACACTTTACTCCTACAAGTCTTTGCAGATAAAAATAAACCATGTATTCAGACTTCAATCCCAAACTGAAAGCCATTTATTTTGGAAGCCTGACCTTTGATCCTTCTGTATCTGACACCACTAGCAACCATCCTATTGTCAAACAGTGTAGAACAAATCCTAGCTCCTCATCTGCCACTATTTGCCACACATTGTTCTACCCTGCTGTCATCACCTGTGTATGTTAACAACAGTAGATTGAGGCCATACCGACCAAGTAAAAATTGGTGGAGTTTTTAGGCAATACAGAGGATGTATTTAAAGATTGTCATCAGTATGGATGGGAGAGAAGATATTGTGCTTCCCATTTGACAAACCTTTCATAATATTAATGAATGAAATGTTCTGGGTGAGGAGAGATTTCAGAATTCATTGACAGCTCCAGAGTGTTCCAAATCAATGTATTTTATATTGGTCATTATTTGAATGTACCTGTACAAAACAACTTACATATTTCTTATTATTCCAGGGTGTTCCCGGAGAAGCTGGTGCTGCTGGTCTTGTTGGACCAAGAGTAAGTTATAATATTAATTGATTGCGCTCATTTTATATTCACAACACTTTACTTCGAGACAACTTTGTTTCAGATCGTCATGTGGTTTGGAAGTACACATATACATAAATAAATAAACTTTCAAATATTTTATTTAATGACTGAGCATGTGATTAAAAATCTTCTCATTTAATGACTGAGCATGGACATTTTTTTGATTTTTAATTCTTTGGTCTTATCAACTAAATGACCAATGTTATCACTGCCTTGTAGGGTGAACGTGGTTTCCCAGGTGAACGTGGATCATCAGGTCCTCAAGGTCTCCAAGGTCCTCGTGGTATTCCTGGTACTCCTGGTACTGATGGTCCTAAGGTAAGATCATGGTTTAGGCTCCAATTTCATATTCTATATTTATTGTTATAAGTGTGTATCTGCTATACAATATGTGTGTATTGTTTGGTTAATTGTGTATCTTTAATATTTTTGTAGGGTGCTACTGGCCCATCTGGTCCCAATGGTGCCCAAGGTCCACCTGGTCTTCAGGGAATGCCTGGTGAGAGAGGAACTTCTGGTATCCCCGGAGCTAAAGGTGACAGAGTAAGTAAACCAATTCCATCTTACACTACTCTCCATATTTTACCACAACACTATTAAACAACAATGAAAGACATAAGGCTAAAAGTTTATTCTGTGATGCTTCCCTATTCTCAGGTCACTCTGCAGCTTACAGTGTCTACTTTCCGACCTTAATTAAGTTTTGTATACATAGATTATGTTATACTTGGTCCCACATATCTTGTGTAGTCAAAGAGTAAAATCAGCACCCACATTGAGCTCTGTAAATTTTCCTTATTTTTCCAACTCATAATCTTGATAAAAATTATTTAAAAAGTGTGAACTAATGAGTACATCCACACATGTGTCTTGTATCTAAATACGTGCCACAAATGCTACATGGCTAACCATTTCATAGCTTCTTTGCCTGGCTTAAAAGATGAGAAAGGTGCAACATTAGTTTCAGGGAGTAGAAAGGCTAAGCCACATACATAAGAAAACCTTGCAGAATGTACAATTTTTCTAAATAAAAAATTTACCTTAAAACATATACATAGGTAGTTATTTTCATTATATTTTCTTTTTGTTTTTACTAGCACTTAAACATATGGCTACATATTCTTCTAAAAAGAAATATTTATACATTGCATATAAGGATTTACTAGTAAGCCACCATATAGTTGCCCCAACAAAAATACAGCACTACATAGTTACATAAAATGCCTGCTTGGCACTACAGATTAAGTTTTGTTGCACAATAGTTTGAAGATTCTAAAACACAATGGCCTGAAATCAAGAATAATAACTAACATCTTTATATTGTTGTAATGGTTGCTAGTGAGTAATGAGTTGACATTCTCTTTCATACGCTAGACCTAAATTTAAATGATTCGATGAATTTGAACATAAGTTAAGAATAATTTTTTTATGAATAGTAAGACTAAGTAAGCATACTAATACTAATTTTATTTTGCTAATTTTAACTTTTTCTTTCTAAATAGGGTGACTCTGGTGAGAAAGGACCAGAAGGTGCTCCTGGAAAAGATGGTTCAAGAGTAAGAATGAGAAAATTATTAGAAATTGTTTGAATTATAAAAATATATATAGGCCATTAGTAAAAACCTGTTCTATATATGGATGGCTTTTGAAGTACCTCCATAAGGAATAATGTATTATTTTATAGGCAATCCTTATTGAGTAAAATATTAATTAAGCATCTCAAGTAAATCCAATGGAGAGATGTTGAACCCAAGAACTAATCCTTCATGACAATTTTGAGCATAAAATGCAACTTCTCATGCTAATTTTGTGTGTAATTACCAAGAACATTCCCAGGTTTTTAAAACATTTTCCTGGGATTTGTTTCCTTGACAGTGTACCTGTTTTGTATACTGACCAGTTGCCCAGCCAGTGTGGCTGTATGCAATTCTTGCTATCTGCACTTATCATGCATGCTCAATAAGTTGACATTTATTTAATATAGGTATATGATATGTAACAGAGTTGTACTATAGATATGTCCAATGGCCATGTCATTTTAGATAGGTGTACTGTTATATGTCTGTATTAAGTGTAATATAATCATATTATATTCATGGATAGTGGTCATTCCATGTTGGGTAGGTGTAGTGTCCTATATCTGTATTGGGGTTTATATAATTGTATTATGATCATGTCATGTGGTCAGGTCATGGTGGGAGTCGTTATATCCATTGTCTATATAGAGTGTAGAAGAATTATATTCTGATCATGTCCGGTGGTCAGGTTACGGTGGGATGTGTAGTGTCTGGTGTCTTCATAGAGTGTTATAGAATGCTATTCTGATCATGTCCAGTGATCATTCCATGTTGGGTAGGTGTAGAGTCCTATATCTGTATTGGGTTTTTTATAATTGTATTATGATTTATCCTGTGGTCAGGTCATGTTAGATAGGTGTATTTTCCATTGTCTATATAGAGTGTAGTAGAATTATATTCTGATCATGTCCGGTGGTCAGATCATATTGTGTAGGTGTAGTGTCTGATATCTGTATACAGTGTAATACAATTGTATTATGATCATGTCCGGTGGTCAGGTCATGTTGTGTAGGTGTAGTGTCTGATATCTGTATACAGTGTAATACAATTGTATTATGATCATGTCCAGTGGTCAGGTCATGCTGGGCGGTGAGTGCTGATGCACATATATAAAGGCTAGTTTTTAAAATGTGAATATGACCTAATTTGTTATCTTTTTCTTTTGCAGGGTTTGACTGGTCCTATTGGTCCACATGGTCCAAGTGGTCCTAATGGCGAGAAAGTAAGTGTTATTTCATCTACAGATTTGCTGCAAATTAAAATATTAATGCATAATGATTTTATTACCATATGAAAATCGTTTCGTTAAGATTTAAGCAGTTGTATCCCTGTATAATTATTAATATTTGGTAGTAAAATAATCATCAACATAATAACAACGTAAATAAATGTGTCAGCAGTCAAGGAAATATTTAATTCCTCTGTATAACAATATATATAATGCTGTAAATTTTATACATTTTGTCTTAAAATGGCATTAATTGATAAAATATTGTGGGACCATGACTCTGTCATCCCTCTGCCTATTTCTCCAATATTTTGGAAGTCGACTGCTCCAATAAAAAATATCAGAAATATATATGTTCCAATCCCTGTATGAATTAGCTGTGCGCTGAGAACATCGGAATGGTAACAAGGCTGCTTATAAAAATAGTAATTGTTTGATTCTCCTCAATTCTGCTGTATAACATTATCATTTTAAGAGGTTTACATTCCTTGCAATGTTGGATTTATATTATATATTGATTTGTAGAAGTTCAATTTAAAACAAAGACCACATCCCATTCAATGAAAACCAAATAAAATTTTAGAAGATATAGTATTAAAATGTATATATGCCAACATGGGAAACAGCCCAAATCATAGTCTCAAATGGTATGAGTTATAGGCAATATCTTTCCTTGCCACTAGGTGGGTGAAGTCTGTAATGATGTAAATAAGGCTGAACCTCCATATCCTGTAGGTGCCTATAAACAGGTGCCTTTTGTAGCCAATAAAATACATCCTTGAGTTTCAGCATAAGGTATATTTAGCTTATCCCAGAAAATACATGTACAGAGCAAGATTATACTATTTTTCCAGTTTTAAATGAAAATCTGCAACCCATTCTTGGAGAAAAGGAGCACCCCTACTGTACTTTCAATTCACAGATTAATATTTTGATATTATTCATATAATTTGTAGTTTAAAAAATATTATAAATACTAGAGTGGAAATAAAACTTGTTAGCAATACCATTTAACCCAGATAAGAAGAAAGGCTTAATATGTCCTAAAACAAAAAAAAAAAAAAAAACTTTAACTATATCTGTAGCATATGTGCTTAGTCTAATAAAAATTATACAATGATTTTAAATTAAGAAGTTAAGGTTTCCATAAATGTAAACTGCATTAAATGAAAGTAGATTTATTGACTTGTAGTATTATATCATTCATGCTAATTTTGTGGTTCGAGAAATTACATTGTTCTGTTTTTTTTATATTTTAGGGAGAATCTGGTCCTCCTGGCCCAGCCGGCATTGTTGGCGCCCGTGGTGCTCCTGTAAGTTTATTATCTAAAATCTATGTTCATTTTGTATATAGCGTATTTTATCATTGGTATTTTACTGATTTTGTTAACATATAATAAGCTTTAAGGTATGTTTGAACATAAGAAACAATGTAATATTGTAGTGGTATATTAATATATTTAGCACTATTAACATGCAGTGGTGAACTAGGGGAAATTAGCCATATAAAGCTATTATATTGATTAATATATGCAACAAAAAATTAATATACATAATGTGTTGCAGCCTATTATTATTATTATTATTGAATAATTCATTAAGAATAATGTAGTTCATGCACACATTGTATGATTCATTGTTGCTGACAATGAAGTAAAATAACATTGAAAAGTAATACACAATTTCAGTGTTTTTATTATTAAATGAAGGTCCCTGAAATATATATTTTTAAATTAGTGTCTTTCTTATCAATTACAGCAATGTGTTTTGGTTGTTTTGTAAGTCAAATCAGTACTTTTTATAAAGACAAGTAAAAACTTCAACCAAAATATATAATACCAGAACTTATTTTTCTAATACTCTAACTGTAATTTCTCTATTGAACATATGAACTAAAAGACTGATAATGAAATTGTCTCTTTTATAGGGTGATCGTGGTGAGACTGGCCCACCTGGTCCTGCTGGTTTCGCTGGCCCACCTGTAAGTAAAAAGCCACAAAAAAATGGTTATTCATATAATATCTTTAAAATACTGTTATTCAATTTTTTCAGCATAAATCTTAAATTTAAGCGAACTTCAATATAAAGTATGATGGTTAATGGCTGTCCACAACCTACTTTGATATTTATGGATTCTGTTACAAGTAAATGTTTAATAATGTTTGCTATAAGAGAAAATTAATTATCTAGATTATTCAACTATGTAATACATTGACCTGAGAAGTATATATTAATGGAGCCATGATGCCACCTTCTCTGCATATTCTTTTTGCGATATTACAGCTTATCCCCATATATTTATTACCTTAAATTCTCTGCATTACAGTATGTATTCCTAGTATATGTTCTGAGATGCCTCCTCCTTTGTGTTGCAGGGTTCTGATGGTCAAGCTGGTATTAAGGGTGAACAGGGTGAGTCTGGACAGAAGGGTGATGCTGGTGCTCCTGGTCCTCAAGGTCCATCTGGTGCTCCTGGCCCACAGGTTTGTCCATTATATCTGAAATAACCTACATCTACTAAAAAAAATTATCTTAAATTAAGTGGCATGATCAGAATATACCAAGTGCAACCAGCTGTCCCAGATAGGCATTTTACCTCTGTATAATTTTAACTATTATACCAATGGAAATATATTACAATGTCTTTATCACAGCAATTTAGAATATTACATTATATGAACACTAGAATGTAATTTTAATCATTGCTAGTATATATAGTTGTATATGTTGTGCAGGTATATACAAGTGCACTAGCCATAGATTCTGTTCATTGTCACAAAAAATATAGGATATTAAAATAAACAAAATAGGGATGTATATGAACCATTGACTATACTTAGTATTGGCGTGTAACATGCCCAATGTCATTGTCATTCCAGGGCCCAACTGGTGTTAATGGTCCTAAAGGAGCTCGTGGTGCACAAGGACCAGCTGTAAGTATACGTTTACTGTTTAACCATTCTAACTTGCTGCATTGCAAAGGTGAAATCTTCTCCACATTTAGAAATATTTAGTATAATGCCCATCATTTTCCTGAGTACAGATATCAAAGGGAAGCTTAGATATGGGGCTTGATGGGGAAATAGGAAAACAAATGCAAATATCCAGTAACAATACACTTTGGATAGAGGCCGAACAACCTCATTGGCCTATTTTTCATGTTATCCAATCAACATTCAAAGCCTAGTAGGTAGATGCATTGTTCAAAAGCCTCAATCAAGGCTAGATTTATTGCCATGGGCAATTATGCTGAACAATTCTTGATTATTCCTGTAGAATGTAAACAAGTGTGTCTGAGAGTTAAAAGTTAGTGCTTAGTAATGATAAGCAAGCATTTTACCATATTTCTTGATAACTTGGCCAGTGGGGGCGCTGTTCCATCAGAAAAATATGCCTACTCCCACTCATATGAGTAGATGGCAATAAACATTGTTTAAACAAGTTCTATCTCCATAAAAAATGACATTATCATTGATGACCGAATAAGGATACAAAATAAACTGGTATAATCCCTTACTACAAACATGAACAGAATATTTAGTACTCAAAGCACAGCCTTCACTTTGTGGCCAGTCTTGAACTGAGCATTAAATGTACCTACCTTAATGAAATTATATACTATTGCTGTGCATAAAGGAAATGTTGACTCATTTCCTAATTTATAATTCAGTGTCCTGCACACATTTTATTCATGTTTCTATTGCCTTGTGGTTGAAAAGCAGAGAGCCGGAACGTTGTAGTAAACAAAGTAGTAAACAAAGTAGTAAATATCAGTAGTGGAGGATGCCTACCAACTTCCTATGTAGTAAATAGGAAAGGGTGGGGAGTGTAAGATCTCAGACTATTGTCTTTTCAAATTAATTTAAAATATTTTGGCTGAAATGTAAAAAAAGGTAAAAAAAATACCATATGCTTATTTTTTCATGTATTCATTTGTTGATATGACGTTTTGAAAAGTGTGTGGACATTCCTTTTGATTAGATGATCACTATTGAAATGTTAACTGACCGAATTTTCTAACCATATTTTCTTCTGCATATAGGGTGCTACTGGATTCCCTGGTGCTGCTGGAAGAGTTGGTCCTCCTGGCGCCAATGTAAGCAATATGCCCTTGTTTTGCAGGTTTAAGAACAAATAGGCAATTACCTATTTTCATGGTGGGTGCATAGTTTTGGCCACATGCATTGACAGTAATACAAATATTCAGAGGTTTCTCTGTACAAAATAAATTTTGCCAATCAATTTTGCTTTCTATTTTAGAAAGAAAAATACAGTGAATACATAAAACATATTTACCATTTAGACAAATATATCTTGTGTAGATGAAGAATTATTGACATTATTAACAATGAAAAGAAAGGCTTGCTGCCAATGTGGATTCAAATCCTGTTAGTGACAGTAGAGTTGCCTTATACCACCGTGAGCCTCATGTAGAGCTTGGACGCAGTTTATGTAAAAAACACAGACGTAAAATGCGTCTGAAGAAAATACGCAATGACGTTTGCATGTATCTGAAGATGTGACCAGGTCTGCAATGGTCATATATATTTCAGGTCGATGTCAGTTGTATATTATCATTATCATCATTTATATAGCGCCAGCAAATGCCGTAGTGCTTTACAATTGGGAACAAACATTAATAAAACAATACTGGGTGATACATACAGACAGAAAGGTAAGAGAACCCTGCTCGCAAACTTACAATCTATGGGATATCTGTGTCCATATCTGTATCCACTTCTGCATATGGGACTAGCGAGAGATACGACTGGGTGAGGCTTTAGAGCAGGGCGTATGTCGCAGCACTTATGCCTTATTTCTCAATGAAGATAGCTCATAGCTGATGCATTTTTGTCCCTTCAGTAACACACACTTCAATCAAATAATTATGCTCACCTTTCTGCTGAATACTTGGTGTAAAGCAATTACAATTAATTAATAGCCTAACACACTGCAATCAAATAATTATGCTCACCTTTCTGCTGTACTCTAGATTTGACTACTTTGGGTAAAGCAATTACAATTAATTAATAACCTAATACACTGCAATCAAATAATTAATCATACACACCTTTCTGCTGCACTTTAGACTTGTGTACTTTGTGAGACGGAATTGCAAACAATTCCTTAAAATGCACCGATTGCAAAAAAATAGTGTTCCCTTTGGGTTCATTTAGTGGGTATAGCTGTAAGAAAATATATGTTTCTTATTGTGAGTGCTCGCAGTATCAGCCATAACCAATAAAATAGTAATTAATTACAAACACCCCCACACCTGTGCATATACTTATACTATGTACAAGAGCAGTCAAACTCTTCTGCGTCTTGGCAAGATGATTAACAAACTTAAAAAGTCAGAAATACAAACAGACACACATCATGTAGCCACAACACAAAGTACCAAGGCACAATCACCTAGGGAGGGCAATCCGCAATCAGCCAATCATAAGACAACCGATGGGAAGCACCTAGCTAGTGCTGCTGATTGTCATCATCATCAGTGCATATTTTGCACCAGTGGTCGATCACCTGCAAGAGATATGCATTCCGACGGCGTGTACGGTATATATGTATCTGTGTCCAGGTCTGATTCAATCGCATTTACGAGAACAGGTCCTTACTATACGCACTTGCAGGACCCTTCAGTCCCCTGGTCTGTCTCTCTGAATGTCATTAGTGTATGATGCAACCGAGTCTGCATGTGGACAGAAGTGTAAGTCTTTTTTGTGTACATGTGCATTACGGAAATGCGTATTTTGCACAATAAAAGACACATATGCTCAACTCATGAGGCCCTGTGTGTTTAAGTCACCAAACTAGTCTCTGATGTACAACACTTTCAATCCCAATGTAGATGACTGCTGTGTTAGATAAAGTCTTAAACATTATAACCAACTTAAGTCCACTTCTTATAACTAAGTGTAATAAATAAACGGATATAAAAACAGAGCCCATGTTTTAGTCTGTTCACTTACTTAGAGTTCTTTTAGTAGATACTTCCAAATAATAAAGATAAAGTAAAGAGATATCCTTTTACTAATAACTAACTTTCAATTTATATTTTATAGGGAAACCCTGGTCCTCCTGGCCCACCTGGATCTGCTGGTAAAGATGGACCCAAAGGTGTTCGTGGTGATGGTGGTCCTGCTGGCCGTGCTGGTGACCCAGGTCTTCAAGGTCCTTCTGGTCCTCCTGGGGAGAAGGGAGAGCCCGGTGAAGATGGTACTTCTGTGAGTATAAACACTATATATGTATTTTGATATCGGTCATCTAACTGGCTGCTGGGGTCTAGAATCACCACTGGGTAACATGGCAACATGAGGAGGGGGGGTATTCCAAAGGTCATAACACGATATTGCCCTAATCATATACCTGTAGAGCTCTTGATGTCTAGTAAACTTAATTGGACAGACTGTGTTTAGCTCACGTTTCTCACAACTTACATAGTTGCTACTGATCCAATTTCATAATTCCTAATTTTGAGCATTGACCATCCTTTTCTTTAGGGCCCTGATGGTCCTCCTGGTCCTCAAGGTTTGGCTGGACAGCGTGGTATTGTTGGTCTTCCCGGTCAGCGTGGTGAGAGAGGTTTCCCTGGACTTCCAGGTCCATCTGTAAGTATAGATTTATACAAAGTGGAGTGAAAATATTATAATACAAGAGCAACATGTAATGTTAGTAATCTTCTGTAGAATAGGTTCTTACAAGTAGTAATAATGCTGTCTTCAGTAAAAATGTTCTATATCGTAGTATCGCACATATATAAAATAGAGCTAGAAAATGAACTACATACAGTGTACAAATCATCTAGGTGTTTTCTGTGGTCTACATTGAGATCAGATCGGAGAGTGGTCATCTGTTGTGAATCGCATTTGAATCATTTATCACTTCACTTGCAACACTTTTCACCAGATGTGTTATAAAATGTCCTTTGCTGTATATAACAAGGATATTGAAAGATACCTAGAAGGCTTTGTGTCTTTATGTGGTCATAGAACTCCTAACTGGTTTTCACTATCCCTAAAATGCATAGATGACAATAATATATGTTAACTGTACATTGCACCAAGTAGGCAGTGCTGTCACATAAGTATAGTCGTCACTGTAAGATATTATTAATGTAGTTCAAGGAACAATTTAGTCCTTAAGCCGCTCTATTCCCTGTGAGTGCATATGTCCTAAACTGCACAGCCCACATACTGCGCATCCCCCATACTGTGCAACCCACATACTGTGCATCCAACATACTGTGCAACCCACATACTGTGCATCCAACATACTGTGCAACCCACATACTGCGCATCCAACATACTGCGCATCCTCCATACTGCACAGCCCACATACTGCGCATTCCCCATACTGTGCAACCCACATACTGCGCATCCCCCATACTGTGCAACCCACATACTGCGCACCCCATATACTGCGCATCCTCCATACTGCACACCCCACATACTGCGCATCCCCCATACTGTGCAACCCACATACTGCGCATCCAACATACTGCGCATCCTCCATACTGCACACCCCACATACTGCGCATCCTCCATACTGCGCACCCCATATACTGCGCATCCTCCATTCTGCACACCCCACATACTGCGCATCCCCCATACTGCGCACCCCATATACTGCGCATCCAACATACTGCACACCCCACATACTGTGCATCCCCATACTGCACACCCCACATACTGCGCATCCCCCATACTGCACACCCCACATACTGCGCATCCCCCATACTGCGCACCCCATATACTGCGCATCCAACATACTGCACACCCCACATACTGTGCATCCCCATACTGCACACCCCACATACTGCGCATCCCCCATACTGCACACCCCACATACTGCGCATCCCCTATACTGCGCACCCCATATACTGCGCATCCAACATACTGCACACCCCACATACTGTGCATCCCCATACTGCACACCCCACATACTGCGCATCCCCCATACTGCACACCCCACATACTGCACACCCCACATACTGCACATCCCCCATACTGCACATCCCACATACTGCACATCCCCCATACTGCACACCCCACATACTGTGCATCCCACATACTGCACACCCCAAATACTGCGCATCCCACATACTGCACACCCTACATACTACACACCCCACATACTGCGCATCCCTCATACTGCACATCCAACATACTGCGCATCCCCCATACTGCACACACCACATACTGTGCACCCCACATACTGCGCATCCTTCATACTGCACATCCAACATACTGCACACACCACATACTGCGCATCCCCCATACTGCGCACCCCACATACTGCGCAACCCCACATACTGCGCATCCCCCATACTGCACACCCCACATACTGTGCATCCCCCATACTGCACACCCCACATACTGTGCATCCCCCATACTGCGCACCCCATATACTGCGCATCCTCCATACTGAACACCCCACATACTGCGCATCCTCCATACTGCGCACCCCATATACTGCGCATCCTCCATACTGCGCACCCCATATACTGCGCATCCTCCATTCTGCACACCCCACATACTGCGCATCCCCCATACTGCGCACCCCATATACTGCGCATCCAACATACTGCACACCCCACATACTGTGCATCCCCATACTGCACACCCCACATACTGTGCATCCCCCATACTGCACACCCCACATACTGCGCATCCTCCATACTGCGCACCCCATATACTGCGCATCCTCCATTCTGCACACCCCACATACTGCGCATCCCCCATACTGCGCACCCCATATACTGCGCATCCAACATACTGCACACCCCACATACTGTGCATCCCCATACTGCACACCCCACATACTGTGCATCCCCCATACTGCACACCCCACATACTGCGCATCCCCATACTGCGCACCCCATATACTGCGCATCCAACATACTGCACACCCCACATACTGTGCATCCCCATACTGCACACCCCACATACTGCGCATCCCCCATACTGCACACCCCACATACTGCACACCCCACATACTGCACATCCCCCATACTGCGCATCCCACATACTGCACATCCCCCATACTGCACACCCCACATACTGTGCATCCCACATACTGCACACCCCAAATACTGCGCATCCCACATACTGCACACCCTACATACTGCACACCCCACATACTGTGCATCCTCCTTACTGCGCACCCCACATACTGCACATCCCTCATACTGCACATCCAACATACTGCGCATCCAACAAACTGCGCATCCCCCATACTGCACACACCACATACTGCGCACCCCACATACTGCGCATCCTTCATACTGCACATCCAACATACTGCACACACCACATACTGCGCATCCCCCATACTGCACACCCTACATACTGCGCATCCCCCATACTGCGCACCCCACATACTGCGCATCCCCCATACTGCACACCCCACATACTGTGCATCCCCCATACTGCACACCCCACATACTGTGCATCCCCCATACTGCACACCCCACGTACTGTGCATCCCCCATACTGCACACCCCACATATGGGGCATCCCCCATACTGCACACCCCACATACTGCGCATCCCCCATACTGCACACCCCCCATACTACACACCCTACATACTGCGCATCCCCTATACTGCGCATCCCACATACTGCACACCCCTCATACTGCACACCCCACATTCTGTGCATCCCCCATACTGCACACCCCACATACTGCACACCCCACATACTGCTCATCCCCCATACTGCACACCCCACATACTGCACACCTCACATACTGCGCATCCCCCATACTGCGCATCCCCCGTACTGCGCACCCCCCATACTGCGCACCACACATACTGCACACCCCACATACTGCGCATCCCCCATACTGCGCATCCCTCGTACTGCGCACCCCCCATACTGCGCACCACACATACTGCACACCACACATATCCCACCTTTGTCAAATTAAATAATGAGAAAAATAGATGGTTAGTAATCAGCAGAATGACACAAGCCCCGGAGCAGCTCTATGCATGTGTCTAGTTTGCCTGTCATTTTGTGGTAGTGGGGAGCTGTTTTTCTTGGCCATAAACATTGAGATGTTTATCTAATGCTCTTATAGTTTACATGAGGGAAGGGACATTACACGATTATTGTATATAGAAGGGCATACATGATCATATTTAGTTATTCTCCAATTATTTAAGTATAAATGATTCTTGATGAATACGTTTTAAAACATTTAGAGTATAACTTACATTACATCTTTAATTTATGAGGAAAAGTGAATAAGTATATTGCTGTTGCAATCTTGGATAGCCATTAAACATAAAGACTTGACATATCAACAACAGCAAAATCATCATCATAAAGAAATAAATTGCAAATTATTAGCACCCCACTATCCATACTATGGCATGGTTAGTTTAGAACATGGAAGGAAAAGCATTTCTTTTAGATGGAGAACCAATATATGCAATACTTTCAGTATCCATACTTATATATTCCGAATGATCTAATAATTCATACATTTCTCTTTAGGGTGAGCCTGGAAAACAAGGAGGTCCCGGAGGTGCTGGTGACCGTGGACCCCCTGGCCCTGTTGGCCCACCTGGTTTGACTGGACCTTCTGGAGAACCTGGACGTGAAGTAAGGCCCATAATTAAATGCAGAATAAATATTTTAGATATCCCTTGTAAATAGCATCAATCACAGTTGTATTAGTCACAAACTAAACCATCAGTAAATGGCACATGTCACCAGTATTTAACATTTTGTGATTGTATAGTGGATAAAAAAATACCTACCTATATAGAGATGAAGTAAGCTTAATATAAGCAAATGTCACACAGCCTGCCCAATCCTTTCAGGTTAGTCACACTCACATACACATGTCTTATGCGTATTATACTGTCAATTCCAGAAATGAGGAGACAGATTCAGTTGAATCTAAAAACCTAAATATGCCCACGCTACTGTGCGATGGTTAAAAGGAATACAAATCTAATAATAGACGTTACTGTTTAAACCATATGTTCATGTAGACAATTCCTTGTTTCATGTTTTAAATATGTCAGCTTTAAAAAAGAATTATGGGCAAATGATAATTTGAGCCAATAATCCAGGGTTACAAGAACAAGACAACATTTAGGTTACAAGAACAGAACAAATACATACTGTTTCCCAGCAAGATGAGAGGTAACCTGTAGCTCATGCAGAATAGACATCGATCTACCAAAAGAACTGAAGTCATTCATATATTGAAGTCTTTTCTGGCTTAAGAAGGAAGGTTAATAAAGTAAGGTCAGCTACTTCCTGACAAAAAAAAACACACAAATCAAATACAATACAATATTATTCCAAAAAGTGAATACGCTTAGATTGTTTTACATAAAAATTATAATTATTATTCACCTTATCATTTCAAAATTAATTTATTATGTGTTGGGATGCATTTAATGGTGTCTTGAAGGGAAAATATGAGACAACATTTGTACAATAAAGTTAAATAATAGTAAAGTTAAATAATGCAAATGACATAATTCAATTATTACATGTACAAATAAAATCAGAATCAGTTATTGTTTTACTGTATAGATGGCCAGATTAAAAGGCCATCATCATCATCAGCAGCTATTTATAATAAAGCCTAAATGTTATTTTCCTTTAGGGAAACCCTGGATCTGATGGTCCTCCCGGTCGCGATGGTTCTACTGGTGTGAAGGTAAGATTGTCAAATTAATAGAATGATTCCACCGGCAGTTTTGTGTAGGTCTCACAGTGGGAACAGTGGAGTCGAAATGATTCAGCAGGGACAACTTTTAATATTTTTTCTAATCTAATTAAATGGACATTCTAGGATTTCAAGACAGCTTTGATTTTCATGTTCTACAAATTAATAATTGACAACTACTTAGGATTTAGAGTACTTGCATAGAAAGGTACATACAATACTAATAAAAACAAACATGGTCATAGCTTAAACCAATGACTAATGTAGCTCAGTATATTTTATATGACTCCTGTATTACCTTAGGGAGAGAATAATAATTGTTAAACTTTATAGCTTGATAATGCATTTTACTATTACAAATTACTCAATTATTTCCTCTAATCCTACAGGGTGACCGTGGTGAGACCGGACCTCTTGGTGCACCTGGTGCTCCTGGCTCTCCTGGTGCTCCTGGTCCTGTAGGCCCAACTGGAAAACAAGGAGATAGAGGTGAATCTGTAAGTATATTTTTATTTACACTCATTTAAAATGCCAGATTTTGCGCTTAGTCTATTTAGCCAGGAGGCAAGTCAGAAACTTTAAAAACATGTGTCAGGTGGTTTATGTTCGCAGAATTATGGTAGGGTGCAGAGCAAGTCTTTCTCCTAGCTTGTTAGATATTGTATATTCAGTCATTTAAGTGCACAGAATGTAACAATGTTCTTTTTTGTTCAATGAACCATAAGGGGAGCGTTATTGGTGCCACTACCAAAATTTTTATATGCTTGTCACAAACTACATTAAGGAAATTAGAATAGAGGTATATTTAATGAAACTAGCAAAGAATTAAATAATCAGTTTAATACTCTCGTTACAAAGTGGTGAGTAGTCAGTTTATTTTTGCTGCATTTTGTGAAGCTATGTAGTACACACCATAAACATACTTTAATAAATGATAGTTTGTCTTTAATTCAACATGTATGTTCCTTTGTAGGGTCCACAAGGTCCATTGGGTCCATCTGGTCCGGCTGGCGCTCGTGGTCTGCCAGTAAGTACCACTCTCCTTTTTTAAGTTCTCTTGTCATTTTATTGAACATTTTCATGTATAAAAAAAGTCTTAGTACTATAGTATAAACATATATGGACTAATTACTTTTCCAAGCTGTAATGCAAAATAAATATAAAGCAGTATCAGGGTAGTGAAATTTCATGCATACAGTAATGTTTTATAGCTTAGTTTCCTTGGGTGTAATACTGGGCCCTGACAAATAGATGAGGCAACTGAAGGGTCAATATGTAGTTACAATGGGCTGGATACAGACATTTCAAACACCTGTGTATAGAGTAAATGAAGATCATTCGTAGTTGACCTCAACTATATTGATCCCAGTGCTGAAATTAACAAAACTGATATATTATTATCCCATTTTAAGCCTATGTGCTACAAGCACTATGTGGGAATAAATATGTAACAATAGACTGAAAATATGAATCAGTGTCCAAACCCTACCCACATGATGCCTCTGCTTCATATTTTCAATAAGAATGTGTTATAGCATATGCTGTATGTTTATATTCTGCATGTTGGCATTTGCATATTGTTCACCTCATACATTTTACTAGAAAACATTTTCGAAATTGTATTATTTTTACGGTTCTTTTTGTAACACTTTACTGTATTTTAGGGTCCTCAAGGTCCACGTGGTGATAAGGGTGAGGCTGGTGAATCTGGAGAGAGAGGCCAGAAAGGTCACAGAGGTTTCACTGGTCTTCAGGGTCTGCCCGGACCTCCAGTAAGTACAATAACTGAGAAATACATTTGTGTCTTGTTATATTTAAGATTATCTATTATCAAAATCTGCCCCAGGTGTATATATATATATATATATATATATATATATATATATATATATATATATCTATCTCAAACTTTCTAGAAAGGACAAGTGGATTGTAGCCATCATGTCTCTAGTACATTCTAGAAAAAGATAGCTAGAATCTGATTTGTTGATATGGGCAACATCTCCACTTTTTCTTGTTAGACAGTTTGATAAATCTGCTCCTAAGGCCAATACAGACAGAACCAAATTACCCTTCTAGTTAGCCTTTGGATTGTAAAAGTAAACTAAAGCACCCAGATGAAACCCATATGAACACGGGGAGAATATGCAAACTCGGAACCTTAGATCAGAATCAAATCAACTAGCAATGCTCGGCAGCAATGTTAACCTATGTGTATGTCGGTGCAGTGTACATTTTTATTTTTTATCTAATTACAATGCTGCACATTTTGCATTAAACAAAAGCGAGTGTGAATATTTTATTTTGGACAGTGAAGAATAAATGTTTGCGTATGGTCCTCTTATAATAATGTCTCATGTCATTTATAAAGTGAACATTTTATAAACAGAGATCTCTAATTGAAAACCACAAAACCAAGGGGTCCGCAGTCATATCAATCTGCTGCCTCAACATATTACCCATGTGAAATTCACAGCAAGACTCACTATAGAATAGACTGTACAAGCTTCATGGATCACATACAAATTATTTTATTCAAACAATAAAATATAGCAAATAGACAGTTAGAATTGTTAAGTAGTTTGCTTGGCAAAGATTACTCAGCCAAAATGGATCATTATTTTAAAATGTTTACTGTTCATTTTACATGTGAACATTACACAAGCTCTTCAAGCAGTTTACCTACAAGTACCTATTTTAAGTATGACGTCCCTAACCTTCTGCTTTGCTAAGTATTATTGGAAATGTACTTCAAAACAGGTGGAAAGTCTATGGTTGCCCATTTCTACATAAAACTGCAAAATACTGTATCTATTTTAATCACAACATTATCAAGTATAATGGGCATTAACATGACTCATGCTTTTAGTTATTATCTATTTGCTTAGCCTAACACACAGTACAAGTGGGACAAGTGATAAAATAGGGGTTTAGGTTCCTCATCTTCTTTCCATCCATTGAATAATAAAACACAGTACACATACATTATCATCTTACAAAAATTTAACAATATTGTTTTACAAATCAGCTTTTAGAAACACATACAATCCACAAGCACGCTGCTATTAGCCAGTGAAAGCTTCCTATTTATAAAAAATGCAGATGTTACACAATTTGAAAATTGAGTTCCCACATTGGATCATATATTGATCAATTTTTCTGTGTACACTTCATATTACTTGTTAGTAAATCATGGGACAAGCCAGACATGGTATTTAAGGCTATATCCGATAAAAGAGCTGTGGATACTATTGATATAATAGAGATTATTACTTTTACTATTATTATTAATTATTATTCTAAGAATATTACAACTATTGGTTTTCCAAATGCATGTTATAAAACTCAAAATCAGGTTAGGTGTTTTTCAAAATAGTGCAAAAGGTTTACGTGTAATAAACATTCCTTGTTAAACAGGGACTAATTAGCATACATTTAAATTCAAACTTTGATTTGTTTTTTCTCTTTTAGGGTACTGCTGGTGATCAGGGTGCTACTGGTCCTGCTGGTCCATCCGGTCCAAGAGTAAGTAAACTAACTAAAACTATTATTATTGATTATATTGTTCACATTTGACATTACCAGTCAACTTACATCTTGTTTTTCCTGCTTAGGGTCCACCTGGCCCTGTTGGTCCTTCTGGCAAAGATGGTTCTAATGGTCTGCCTGGTCCAATTGGTCCACCTGGTCCACGTGGTCGTGGTGGTGAAACTGGTCCAGCTGTAAGTATACACACAATTTTGCATTTATAGCTTCTAACTATTCCAAATTAAATGTTATTGTACATGTTTTAAGTGCAATCTCATTAGACAACAAAGGTAAATTTAAAGTGATTATAAACGACTAGTAGACCACTCATATGGTTTGTGCTTCTTCCAATAGGGTCCTCCTGGTAACCCTGGTCCACCCGGTCCCCCTGGTCCTCCCGGCCCTGGCATTGACATGTCTGCATTTGCTGGCCTATCTCAGACTGAGAAAGGACCCGATCCCCTTCGTTACATGCGTGCTGACCAGGCCTCCAGCAATCTCCGCCAGCATGATGTTGAGGTTGATGCCACTCTAAAATCACTGAACAACCAGATTGAGAGCATCCGTAGCCCAGATGGAAGCAAGAAAAACCCAGCTCGTACTTGCCGGGACCTGAAATTGTGCCACCCTGAATGGAAGAGCGGTATGTACAAAATAGTCACAGATGAGTGAAAAACAAAATAATGTATTATCCTCCTGAATATATCCTGATATTTTTTCAGGTGACTACTGGATTGACCCCAACCAGGGTTGTACTGTGGATGCCATTAAAGTCTTCTGCAACATGGAAACTGGAGAAACATGTGTATACCCCAACCCAAGCAAGATCCCCAAGAAGAACTGGTGGACAAGCAAGACCAAGGACAAGAAGCACATCTGGTTTGGAGAGACAATCAATGGTGGATTCCAGGTAAGCACTTTTCTTATTTCAATTCTGTGCATAATGCAAAAAAAAAAATTAAATTTTACTTAAACAATTGAAATTTCTTACTTACATTTCTCAAATGAATTAGGTGCCTTCCTTTTTCAATATTGTTACAATTGACGGTGATTGTTGTGCCTTATTTTATTTGCCATCAAACTACAATATTGTTGTCTTTACTATTGCAGTTCAGTTATGGTGATGACAGCTCAGCACCCAACACTGCCAGCATTCAGATGACCTTCCTCCGCCTGCTGTCTACGGACGCATCACAGAACATCACCTACCACTGCAAGAACAGTATTGCTTTCATAGATGAGGCTTCAGGCAACCTGAAAAAGGCTCTTCTTCTACAAGGATCCAATGATGTTGAGATTAGAGCTGAGGGCAATAGCCGATTCACATACACTGCCTTGGAAGATGGCTGCAAGGTAAATATAAATGTCGAAATGCTCAACAAAATATATGCAATAAAGAGTAAACACTGGGGCTATTTTGTATGTTTAAATCTATATGTATTTATTAAGCAAGAGACCAAAGAAATCTACAATATTTTGGGACTAAATTAATTTGACCTTTACCAAGTGTAATAAAATATACAAACAAAAAACTTTATTTTTCTACTTATTTAGATCAGCATAAGGGATTTATAAGGTCTGTTTTGTCGCAGTAAAATGGAATAACATAGATATAATGTATTAGGACATTACCATTTAGAGGACAGAATAACTGGGGGAATTGAGTTTTACCAGTCAAAGTGTAAAAGTAAAGTCTTGGATCAATAGCTAATAAAATTGATTTAAGTTATTTAAATGATTACACATTTATTTTTGCTTTAACAACTATTTATTATTTTATTCTAGAAACACACTGGCAAATGGGGCAAGACAGTTATTGAATATAGGACACAGAAGACTTCCCGCCTGCCCATCGTAGACATTGCACCTATGGATATTGGTGGAGCTGATCAGGAATTTGGTGTTGACATTGGCCCAGTTTGCTTCTTGTAAAAACCAAAAAAGTAAATAAAAATTAATAAAAACCCTAAGGACCTGAGTACTTTCCAATCACTTTTAGGACTTCTGCACTGAATGGCTGAACCGACCCCAAATTACCATTCATCCACGCGCTTACATTTTGGACATTTTTATTTTCTATTGCAAGAACAGAAATGGGCAGACTGCGGAATAAAATCATGGTATTATTTATTTATTGTCTTCCTGTAAGACCTATGGGTCAGGTGAAGGTGTGACACTAACTGGCATGATTGAAAGCCCCCCCTAACCGATGTACGAAGTGCAGTTTAAAGCAACCCTCCCCCCCTCACAGTGTATACCAGCAGACTACCAGACTGCGTGTCATTGAATGAAATGGTGCTATTGTTGTAAAAAAGTTTGTATTTTGTAACATCAACTGATATAAAAATAACTTTTTTTGGAAAGTACAAGTTGATCTGAGCTTTGTTCTTTTTACTTTTTTTTTTATTATACTGTAGATAGCAAAGATTGAAAATGTCCAGGATTTAAAGTTCGTCTGCCCTTTGTTTTTTTTATTTCCAATATGAGATGAAGGAAGTTTGGGGCAAAATCTAAAACTTCCCAGGTTTAAGCTACCTCACACTAACTAAAAAACTAGAGAGACACAAGTTTAATCTTGAAGCTGAACTAAACACACAGTAGGAACTACAGAAACAGTCATGGATGGAGAGATCATGGGTCGTTATGCCAAGATAAGGGGCTTACCTTATGCTTCTGTGTTCTCCACTTAGTAGAAGACTAAGAGATGGATCAAAGATCAAGGATCATGGGGAAGCAGTGGAGTATATAATGGTGACTTAAGTGTTGCTGTTTTGTGGTGGAATGTGGACAATGCCAAAGTTTAGCAGCTAGAGTCAATAAAATCAGTATTGTAATAGGCAAGTGGATGATTTATACTGTTCAGGTCAAAGCCATTCAAAATAATTTCTTTGTTGTTTTCCCAATTATGTATGTGAATTGTTGATCCCTGAACTCTTTCCCTAAAAATATAAGTATCTCTGGCTTTTACTTTGCAAAGTTTTAAGGGAAAAACAGGTAGACCTTTTTGGCCAGAGGGGGTGGGGGGGGAAGCGAAACCAGAACGGATAAAGAATAAGAATATGTACTATTTTGTATATGTAAAATAGATATTTTTTTTTTATTTTGCAATACTGATTTTCAGCATGGTAGGCTAGTAAACATGTCCAACACCAACACTAATCTTTCTTGTGAAATAATTGTCTTACTGTATCTTTTTTTCTCATTTTCCCATCCCTCCTACTCTTCCGCAATAAAGATAGAAAGCTTTTTCTATAAAAAAAATAAAACACGTTTTGTTTGATTTTTTTATTTGTATTAAAGTCCATCCTATGATGTAATCTTTGTTGAATGATGTTAATCTTATCTGGGATATTTCATGACAGAACGAAACAACACAAATAAAAATTTAATTATAAAAAATAATCACAAGGCTTTTTATTTTTTTAATTTAATTATTTGTGCTAGATCATCTCTTTATGCATTTGAGATTTGTAACATTCCACATTAACAAGACATTTCTTAATGAGATTTAATCTTAGGAAAGTATTCACACAACAGAAATGACCCTAAATCCCATAGTACAGATATGATGTTTCAAGCAAAACATTTTAACCCAGGAATTTTGGTCTTTCACTGACACTAACCACCCAATTTTAAAGCAAATCAGCAAACTACAATTTTAGTGTGTCTTATAATATAAATAATAAACTTTACAACTTATTTTTTGAGAAGAAATTGTGATTTTGTTGTACTTATTAAACTGTGTAAATGTTGATTTCTAGTAACATATTCACCCGGTGCTCCTAATGAATCTAAGGGCTACAATCTTATGAATTATGGTTCATCCTACAAAATGAAAGCCTACACTATGGCTAGAAGGCAAGTGCAAAGGGATGGCATGAATCAAGGACTCAATTGATTCCTAAAGATTTTTTTTGTAAGATTTGAGTTTGGCTGGATCCTTACTAGTTAGCCAACCCAATTAAAGTCCCAATTCCCCTACAATTTACTGCATGTGTAAAGAAAATATTTTCACATTAGAGTACATCCTACTTTTTTTTTTATTATTATTATTATTATTATTATTATTATTAATTTTTATTTATAGGGCGCCACTAGGTATCCGTAGCGCCATACAGGGACAGACAGAACACGAAACAGGGTGAGACAGCACGGTACAGTTAACAAAAAGCACAGTAACTCGGAAGCTCAACGTACAGCTAGATGAGAGGTGAGAGCCCCCAGCAGGGTAGAGAGAGGGGTAGAAGAGCAGTAGGACCTCACAGAAGAAACAAGGAGCTGGAGAGCAGAGTTAAGTTGGTGGAGAACAGGAAGAGAGGAGGCCCTGCTCGAAGGAGCGTACAATCTAAAGGGAGGGTAGGACGGACAGAGACGCAATGGTAGGAAGAGGAAAGGGGGAGAACGGAGGCAGAGACGGAGAGGGGGGAGAAGAGAATGATAAGGAGGGGGATAGGAAGGAGGGCAGGAGTGGGAGGGGGGTAGGGGGAGTCTGGGAGGAGGTCAATTAGGTGGGGGACTGGAAGGCTTTAAGGAAGAGGTGGGTTTTTAAGGCCCGTTTGAAACTGGACAAGTTGTGGAATGTTCTGATGGAGCGGGGGAGCTGGTTCCAGTGGAAGGGGGCAGTGCGGGAGAAGTCTTGGATGCGAGCATGGGAGGAGACAGCCAGGGGGGAAGAGAGGCGGTGGTCATTAGCCGAACGCAGGAGCCAAGTAGCCAGGTGGGAGCGGGAACACGGCAGGAGGCAGGGTGGAGGAGAGGAAAGTAGGCGGTAGGCTGCGGAGAAGGGCCGGGGGCTTCTCCACAGGAATAGGGAGCCCAGGCTCTGGGCCCCAGTGGAGAGCTCGTGCGGCACGTCCTAGCAAGGTGGAAGCAGGAAGTTGTTAATCATGTAAACTTAATTTAAATATATAAACAAGGTTTTGGATTCAGTTATTGAATTGGCAGAACCTCTTGTAATATGATTCAGAGTTTGTCCAAATTCTAAAAATTGGATTATGTCATGACCCGTGGACTTAAACGATCACTATCTTACTAGGACTTAAACACATATCCCCACAGAAATTAGTATGATCAAAGATTCTGTTAAAGGTTGTCACACACATTGAAGAAAGCCACTTTGAATAATAATGAACAGAATGCTACCCACAAGCCTATTAATCTCTAGTAATCAGTGATATCACTGTGGAACTTCATAGCCAATATTCATGAGCTAGTGGAATTAGTGAACTGTTAGGCTGTGGGCTGAATATTTTCAGTCCTCACAAGAAAATTAGTGAAGGAACAAGCTATGTAGTCTTATTAACTATTGTACTTTCATTTGTTATTAATTTATTCTCAATAGACAACTTTATGATACTGGAATGAAGAAAATAATTGTAGGCTGCGTGGTTATTCAACATGTTTGACAAGCAAAAGATAAAATTCTATAAAATTAGTAAATGGGTGAATAACACTTTGGAATAGTAACACAGACACTGGTTCTTTTCTTCATGTTGAATTCCACAAGATTTGGTGGCATGAGTACAGAAGAGCTCAGGCAGTATATCATTTTAATTGGATTGCCCAGGCACTCCTGTGTGTTAACCCAATATATTTTATGTCAGACTTCATGTATTTACATATTCTCATGCAATAAAACATCATACATCATAGGTCTTTGCTCAAGATACTTTTATCAATATAAACTTTTTTGGGCTCCCTCCATCTCCTAAATAAAATAAATGTATTGGTAATTAAGGACTGTGGTATTTATACTTTATGTATGAAATATACAATATGACAAATATAAGGGGCAGGTTCGCATATGTATACACATTAATTACAAGATGCATGATTTAATTTGCAATGAAAGCTTTTAAAATTTCAGGGAACTTGTGAGTTCCTTCTTTACTAGAGCAAGGGCCATTTTACTAAGATTTGTCCATGTTTTGACCACCATATGTAAAGGGACATAAAGTGACAAAGCTAATTTGCAGTTCAAACTGCATCTTACTGTGATTGTTGCTCACATCACCTGCAGTGAGAATTCAGGTGCTGGAAATGTAGAGTATGTTAGTGTTTTAACGGACCACAGAAGGCAGTGGGCACAAAAGTCCTACAGATAGTACAGTTGATGTTTCGTTTCAGGTGGACATAATGTTTAAAAACTCCTAGTGGTAGATTATAAGAACCAAAGTATCACATGCTCAGGGGCAGTCTGGGCTGGGGGGCAGGGGAGCATGAGCTCCCAGGCCAGTCCCATAGTGGGCTGGGCACTGGGCCATCTGCATTTTTTTTTCTTTAAAATAGTCTGCTTAATCGAGTCTTGCCCACTGGACCAAAATTTGCCAGCCCTCCCCTGCACATGCTTATATTTTGTTGTTGGCAGAGTATCTTAAACCTTTCCTCATCTACCCATAACAAGTCAATTCATTTACACAGAAAATACAGTGAGAAAAATTAAAACTGCTGCCTAAGGCTAGATACACATTGAAGAATTTTCCGACCGACGTTCTATCTACAACAATTTTATTAACGGGCTGAAGGTCCTATCGCTCACACATTTCATGCGTACACACTAGACATGTTTTAAAGGATTAAAGAACAATGGACTGAACTATATATATATATATTAATAAGTAAATAAAGGCACAAGTATAAAACATGATGAATTTACATGTGCAGGGTTACAAGATACATTGCCATGTACACAGGTGTATAGATATTCTAGCAGTCATATACAATACACACATCTATATAAAACTTAGAAATGTAGTACATGCACACAGTTGTATAATTATGCAGGCAGACACATCTAATACACATATTTTGTATCTCAAACATATGTGTCTTTATTCTATACTACAGTGACAAAGGGCATAATTATAGAACCAGTCATATGCAACACACATATGTAGAAAACAAAGCTTTTCTTGTAGACTGTACTGACAATGAAGTATAATTAAACAAGCAGACATGTTATACACATGAATGCAGTAGACAGCTACTATTGTTTTACAATTAGAAGCATCTAATTACCAATTGAGTGATGTGTGGACACCGCACCACATGGGAGAGGTACAGGCATCAGAAATTTACATAAACACACCCTCAAACGAGTCGAACTTGAGGAACTATCGACAGTTGGTCGTTGATCGATCGGGAATTTATAGACATTACATGATCGTAAGGTGATTGGAATGAGGTAATTAAACAGTATGACCAACCAAATGTACTGACAATTTGCACTTTGGGGCGACTTTCGATCATTGTGGAATTATACACACTAAACCAACATCTGAAAGAATCGTTGGATGTTGGCTGTTTTGCACGATGATTGGACGAAAAAGCTCCAGTGTGTACCTAGCCTAACTCTAAGCAACCAATCAGTTCCTAAATTGTATCTAGTAGTTTACAAAAAAGAAAGCCAACATAGGATTAATTCTTAAGTACCTGTTTTTGTTGTGCACTAGTCATTGTAACTGCCCCAACTGAGTCTTACAAATTACATTTGATTTTGCCTTGCAGCTCTTGGATTCTTCCTATTAAAATGCACATTTCCACTTCCATCGCTCTAGTCATTACAAGCAGAGCATTCAGACTATCCATTAGGATCATTGCTTTGCAGAGGTGCAAGATATCTTGTGGGAAAGCCTGGCTACAATATGATCTTACCTATTAACTTTTTTAAAATGTGTACAGGCCACAATTTCAAATGGCTAATTATCTACATATGCTACTGAAATATTCATCTCTTTCCTCAGACACTAAGACACGTGCACACATCTCACTAGTCTTCCAGATACAAAATAGCATATAATACATTTGCAATGTACAAAAAGTAGGAGTTTTATATGTGCTGCTACACGTATTTTGGCAGGGGTAATCCAGGCATGGTCCCTTTAACCAGCCTAGGTCGATAAATTTATCTTGCACATGAATCAACCCAGACAATGTTCACACCTTTAAGCAATAATCTATACTAGATTCACACCAACACACCTGAATCACACTAAATTCACACATAACCACTCAGAGCCACACAAACACACCTGGATCTTGCCTGTGGTAAGAAAAAATGTTTCAGCAATTTAGAATTAGTGGTAGTATGGATGCTTATCAATTTCTATTGAAGGGTATGATCAACCACCAGTTGTTGGCATACCATTTGTAACAGAAGAGGTCTGAAATGGGCATATTGCAGAAAAATACAGGCGGTTGTTACTGCAAAAGAAATGATCTTTTTAATTATGCAATATAGCTTACAGAGAAATAATTAGTGTAGAAACCAATTAGCTAGAATGATTAACGTACAGACCTGCACATCTAATGGAATTGTAATTAGAATAACAAGTGCTTTTCAAGGCTGAGATATCTTACTATGAAACCAAGAAATAAGTCATTTTCAGAAAAGATAAGCAAGATAGAGCAGGACAGCTAGCCTTGAGCAGATACTTTGCCGAATTTTTTGTGTAAAGTTAATTGACGGTCAGAGCATACAAGTAAAGGAATGTGCTAATTATTACATCAATATGTAACCACAGTAGAAACCAGATAGGTACTGTTATCTGTATACATATTAGTGTCTAAGCCAAGGCCGCCATCAGAAATCGTGGGGCCCAGTACAAATGAAGCCTGGCTGTCACAGGGAGATCACTTGATCACAGGGGAATGATTGCTCTGGCCCTGCGATCGCGTTCTGCTGCCTGGCTGTCACTGTGACAGCCAAGCTGAAGACAGCAGTGGAGACGCTGGGAGTGGAGGACAGCGGGCCCCCTGGTAAGTGTGTGCCGCAGGGCCCTCTGGTGCGCCCGGGCCCAGTACAAGAGTACCCCCTGTACCCCCCTGATGGCGATCCTGGTCTAAGCTACAATAAACCAGAACTGATTTTTCAAAAAACTGTGTGTGTGCCTGATCACTTCTCCAGCGCTGTATTCTTATATACTACAATCAGAAGGTAAACTTATAAGGTGGCAAGGCTTGTCATCTGACAGTACTCGGATGTCCCACCGAGATTCTCCAAGCCTTTTCGGAAGACTGCGAGGGGTCCAGAGAGACAGAACTAGGAACAACAAAACCATGCAGTGAGTAGAAGTCTTATTCTGCTCTAAAAATGTGTTATTTCTGAATCTCCTAAGACCCACCAGTCTGTTGTAAAGGCTTGAGAATACTCATCCTTCTGGTTCTGGCAAAGCAATTTTTGATTTTCTAAATATTTTGTAATTGGTTATCTAAATATCTGATACTGAACAGAAAAGTACTCTGATTCTTAAATTAACCAGTGAGGGATTTAGAATTAACAACATTTGTATTGGAAGCCAATTTCATGACACATTTATATTCAGAGAGTCATTTAATGTGTCTATTGGATTAACAGAAATTCTTGATGATCGTTGGATAGAAAAGTTGTGGAAGAATGTACCAAGGGATGTTTTTGAAGGTGTAAGAATTATAATTCAATAAAAGCTCTGGATATTTGAGAGGGGCAGTTTAGATCAGGGACGCAAGCAAGGGAGTGTCTGGGTCTTCAGAAACCCCTCCCCTCCGCTAACGAAGTGCCTCACATAGCGGCACTGTACTATACAGCAGCCGCGGCGCTGTCAAAGGAACTTCCGCGGCGTTACAGCACCACCGCGGACGCTTCTTGACAGCGCCGCGGCTGCTGTATAGTACAGTGCTGCCGAAACTGAGCTGCGCCCCTGTAGACTCTGGGAGACATTAGTCCCGGATAAATTACGAGAATTGAGAAAGACACAAAGTAAAGTGTCTTATTAAAGTCTTGTAATTTAAGACATTTTGATACATGGTGAGGTGGTCTTGAAAGGTATTATGAGTAAATTATTTGAAAGGGGTGGTGTGGACCCCAGGGGGACACTAGTCTCTGATAAATTATGAGAATTGAGAAAGACACAAGGCTGAAAAGGGTCTATAAAGTCAAATAGAACATTGAGTGGAATATGAGAAAGAATGTGATGATATGTTTGAAATGATGACTTTGGTGATAACCCGTTAAGGAAGAGAAAGATCAAAACAAATTCTAAGGGAACAAATTGGGAGTGTCCTATTTGTGGATTGTGTAACTCCCCAAATGTTGAAAAATGTGAACTATGTCATATGTTTATGTATGTATGTATGGTTCTATAGAAATTGATGCAAAAGTATCCAAAGAAAAATTACAGTTAATCCAGCAATCTTAGTGCAATTCCTAGGACATTGTATTTCTGCTAGAACAAAGCATATTATTATCATCTTGATATTTTTCATCTTCGCCATCTGCCTCGACATCAAGTGAGGACATCTTTCATTATTTTGTTGTGTGTTTGCAGAGGTAGTGCTGGTATTATACAAGAAAGATTTATGATCTGTCCAGAAGACCTGGTATGTTTGAATCCTTGCATGCAGATATTGCAGATAGTATTAATCCATTTTGATTTGATAATAAGATGAGGGTTTCTTTGTCATTGTTTTTATGTCAATGTGCAAACTTCTGAGGTTAATTAGTTCTTTCTGGTTTTGTGTTGTGACCCTTTTGCAGGATGCAGTGACTGGGTCTTGCTAAGTCAGGATTGGTTTGTTTTGTCTATGGTGCTGTGGTCCACATGACCCAAGCAGAGGATTTAAATATTGTGACTAGCATTATGTTGTGTTGGGTTAAAAACAAAGTTTGCAGACGGGTCAGTTGCTAGTCAAATGTATAGGAAAAATGGTTTCATTTCTGCTGAATACCTTAAATGCTGACACATTTAGTTTGTTTATCAATGCATGTATAATCAGGGCCTGATCAACCACTAGGCTGACTAGGCTGCAGCCTGGGGCGCTGGGTCCCGGGGGGCGCTGCACTGTGGGTATTTTTTTTTTTTAATTTTTTTTTTCATTCATTTTTTTTTTTGGGGTGGGGGAGGGGGGGGGGGTCGCCGCTGGGGATCGCCGAGGGGGGGGATCGCCATGGGGGGGTGGAGGGCTCGACGATCAAAAGCATTGGTAGTCAGTGGTTAGCAACACACAGCCAATCGCCAGGCTGCCTGTTGCTGTGCAGCAGACAGGAAGCAGGACGTCTTCACTTCCTATCTGCTGATCTGAGGAGAGGAGCGACGCTGGCACAACTACAGGTAAGTGAAGGGGGGAACTGCCCTGCATATCTATAGGGAGGGGGGGGACTACCCTGCATATCTATAGGGAGGGAAGGGGGGACTGTCATGCATATGTATAGGGAGGGAGAGGGGGACTGTCATACAAATCTATAGGGTGGGAGGGGGGAGCTGCCATGAAAATCTATAGGGAGGTAGAGAGGTTGATATGTATGAAGGAGGGCAGAGGAGGGGGGCTGATATATGTGACTGGGGGAGTTTTGATGTGACGGGGGGGGATAGCTAGCTAGCAGAGTGGAGGTAAGGAAAATAGCTGCAAGGGGGATGGATGCAGGGTGGGAGGTAAAGAAAATGGCTGCAGCAGGGGTTAAGGAAAATGGCTGTGCGGGGGGGTTGTGGTTAAGGAAAATGGCTGCAGGGGCTTTTTAAAAAATAGAGCAGCTTTGGGGGGCAGAATCTCATGATTGTGTGGTGGTCACATGGGTGGTCTCAGCAATCACTAGAATACTAAATATTAGTGAGATGGGGCTGGTAGAGGTTTGTATTTGATTGACAACAAATATTCAGATATTGCTTATATATGCCTGTCCAATGGGGTACTTTTAGCTGGCCATAATGGAGTGTTTTGTTTTAAATAAAGGGACTAATCATTCAGGGTTTGCATTATAATACATTTTTGCATTTTCAAAAAAGGACGCCAACTTTCCAGAAGCCAACGAGAGGATAACAAAGTTGCAAGAGAGAAGAGCAAGGACAGGTAAGAGACAATGGCACAATCTGTCTAAATTTGAATGCTGGAGAATACACCTGAACATTCATATTCAGGAGTGTTCCTATACACCTATATATTCGGAGGAGGGGGGGGCGGGGCGCTGCGGCCGTATTAGCCTAGGGCGGCCAGAACCCTTAATCAGGCCCTGTGTATAATTGTTAAAAATAAGTTTGTTGAGTATGCTTCAATAATTCAAGAGTAATTAAAATGTCTTCAGACACTAGAAGATAAAGATTACTTGAGCATTACAATCACGGTATACTATAGTTCCAAGTTGCTATATATTGCAACTTCAAGCTTGATAGTGCATAATTGTCTGTTGTTAATTTATGCATTTTTTTCTCTATTCCCATAAATAAAGGTGTGCTCAATTTGCTTAAGCCAAACTTTCTGAGGATTCATCAATGGTTCAGCATTTTAATCAAAATGTAACTGATAACTGTGTTACTCCCTCTCCTAAAGGTGGTTTAATCCTGATTCTATATGTTGATAACCTTATTTGTTCACCTGATTTTGAAACTTCTTTTACTCAAAGAGTTACATATATTGGTCACTGCCTATCACCAGGTTCACAAATAGCAGCCCAAGTGTATGACCTTACAAAATTCATAGCCCCAGATCCAGCTATATACACTACTGAAACGAATGGTTTTTCTGCACAGAAACAATCACTATTTAGTTCACCCTCACTGGGTAGCCCAACATATGACAAATCATGATTTTATTATGGAAAATTAGGAATTTCCTCACATCAAATGACACACCCATTGCACAAGCTAACATGGTATAATAACTATAGAATGTATTATTGCTACCAATAGGCATTATAGGCATTATAAAATACCAAGAACACACCACAAAGATGGATGTGTTGCCCAAAGATAATAACAGTTGACAAAGTAGTGAAGTCAGTAGCAGAAAAAATGTTAAAAGAAGAAAAAAAATGAAATAATGTCAGTTACTGTAATCCCTGATGATTAAATACTATGCATAAAAGTTTGTTCTCCAGATAGGAGGTCTCCAGCTGGCAGTAGGGAGGATGTGAACCAGACCACACAGGTTTGTGGTACAGTAATGATGGTAAGCTTGTTGCACCAAAAAAAAGTTTGTACCCTGTTTTGGCACAGATTAGTCATGGTTTAACACACTTATCAAAGACTGCTTTGGCTCAATTGATAGCCAATATACCTCCTAGCTACAGAAGGACACTTCCAGGTAATTCAGACTGATTTTGTCCAACTCTCAGCAAGTAAAAGGTTGCAATATGTTTTGGTTATGTAACTTATTTTCTGGGTAGATGGACACTTGGCTCATATCCACAGTCTGCTTTCCAGTCAGATGGGAGAGGCTGGGTTTGGTGGATGTCAGGAGAACATTACCTATCAGACTGCATTATGCCAACTGTGAAGTTTGGTGGATGAGCGATAATGGTATGGGGCTGTTTTTCAGGGTTTAGGATAGACCCCTTATCTCCAGTGAAGGGCAATCTTGAATGACAAATCTGAGGGACTACCCCAATACAAAAGTGCATCTGTGAATATTGTGTAGAGCCACTCGAAGAAAGATGCATCAGGTAGTGTCAGAATGCCACTGACAAGGAACCAAATACCTCATTACACCTACATAAAACAATAGGAAATGCACAAAAAATGATAGCTGTTGGATTTGTGCCAAAGCCCCTTTTGGCTCTAAAATGTTTCCCTGGTTAGCCATAATTTTGATCCTAGAGGAAATTATGGATCTGAACACCACACGCATAGTCAGTGAAATATACATTACAGAACCACAGACGTTGTGGATTTCACAGTTGCATGAACATCGTGATGTATGTTTTGATTCCACATGAAACAAAACACTCATAGGCTTAATACTAAGGGGAAACCATACAAAAAGGTTATGGACACAGGGTTTAGGACAATTTTAGGGGTAACCAGGGAAACATTATCATATTAGGAACAGCGGGAACTGTATTCAACGATAGACAACTCAGTGATCTAGCTGAATTACTAGATAATATTACAGATGTTTATGATAATACATTCAGATATGTGGGGGAAGAGTTGAAAATGATAAAGAAGGAGGTGGTGCAACATAGACTGGCTTTGAATTACCTTACCGCACAATAAGGGTGATATTGTGTGACTCTGAACAGCCAGTTTGGTGCTCGGTGTGGCACATTCTTATGATTCAAATGATACAGATGACCCAGAAAGATTAATTGATGAACACTTACAGGAAATCCAGGACCTAAAGAATACATTTTCAGAAAAGCACACTGGGAGTGCATATCTTGCAGGATGGTTGTCATGGCTAATTCAAAGGACTAGGTGGTTGGTTCATGGGAATTGTGAGGAAACAGGGTGCTACTGGACTGAGAACTTTATATTTCTCACCAGATTCTCACAGTTTAATGTACTTTTTAATCCTTGGCCCAGTCTACGTGTATATATATCTATAATATAAATGTCTAGTGGCGTGTGTTAGTCTGTCTGTGTGTGTGTGTTGAAAAAATAAAACCAAGCTGCAGCGCCACCTGCTGGGTGGAGTTATACACTGACCTACTAAATTCTTAGTGTGTGTGGAAAAAAAAATTCAGAAAGGGCTGAAATTTGGTATACTAAGATGTTTTTAATTTGTTAATTTAATTTGTTAATTGTTAAAGTGTTTATAAAGATTTAAAAAAAATAAATATATATTTCTTGAAGGAGAAGTGACAGTTGGGAGTGGTTGGTGGTTGCCGGGGGTGACAGTGGGGAGTGGTTGGTGGTTGCCGGGGGTGACAGAGTGAGAGGAGTGTGATAATCAGGACCGCTGAGAGAGATCCCTGTGTCTGGATAGACATCTGGATAGATGTGGCGATGAAAATGAAGGATGAGGTGATGGAGAAGAATGATGAGGTGGTGACATGTGCACAAAACCACGTTAAAAAAGGGCGCTTACGTCGGGATGTAACGCTCTTCCCCTGAGGAGGCCTGGGCTATGGCCCAAATGCATGACAAGAACCTTTTTAACACCTTAAGTAGCTTGATTTGACTAGAATGCATGAGTATCATGCACGGGTTAACTTGTATATATGTATATATGTATATATATATATATATATATATATATATATATATATATATACATATATACATATATACAAGTTAACCCGTGCATGATACTCATGCATTCTAGTCAAATCAAGCTACTTAAGGTGTTAAAAAGGTTCTTGTCATGCATTTGGGGCTAGGCCAGGCCTCCTCAGGGGAAGAGCGTTACTTCCCAACGTAAGCGCCCCTTTTTAACGTGGTTTTGTCCACGTCACCACCTCATCATTCTTCTCCATCACCTCATCCTTCATCTTCATCGCCACATCCTTAATCTCCATCGTCTTACTGTTCTAAAACCTCTCGATACACAACGTTTCTGCTAAACACCTTATCGCTGTGCTCAATCAGTCTTCCTTGAAGGGCAGTATTCATAACCTGCACTTTCACATCACTGCTTCTCTGTACTCGTGAAAATGCGACATACAATTGTATTTTTTTGACCTCCCCATTTAAATAAGAATAAACAAAATAAAAATAAGATAATGACTTTGTTTGCTATTGTTTGATAGTGAGGGCTATAGAAGTTGGATTGTGGTTTATATTTTGCGGACTTATTAGTACAGCGGGAGTAGTAATTTTTGCTGACTTGTTAGGAAAGCGTCAGTAGTAGTTTTTTGCGGACTTGTCAGTAGAGTGTGAGTAGTAATTTTTGCCGACTTGTTAGGAAGGCGTGAGTAGTAATAGTAGGTGTTTGCCAATTTGTTAGGAAGGCGGGTAGCACAGTAATGACGTCCATGCATATGGTGCTTTCATCAGGTTTCTTCACTGTGTTAAGTATACTACGCATGTGTGTTCATGAGGTAAAATTACCTCACGAAAAAGAGTTTGAGCTCTCAACTCGTAAATTTAGCCTTTACTACCCCTCCCACGGGGGGGGGGGGGGGTAGGGGGGATGATAGAAGTTAACTGACTTCACTATTATATTTTTTTGGTCAAATAATGTCAGTATACCAAATTTCAGGTCAATTGGATGAGCCCTTTCTGAGAAAATAGTTTTTTACACACACACTAACACACGCCGCTAGGCTTATATATATTAGATTAGAGCATTGGTGTATTATGTGTATTCTTAGTTCATACTATTAAGTACATTTTGCCCTTGCTATTACCTGCAATATTGTATGTATTAGAAATAGAAAGAATATTGCCATATTGTGTGAAAATAACAGGACAGCAGAAGTCATTTTGCTTGTGTTAGCTAAGGTAATTACCATTTGTCTCAAATGTCCATTGTCATGAGGTCTGGCTTAGATTTAGTTTCCAATGAGAACAATGTCTGAGGAACTTGACATAGCTAGCTGGCAGCCCATGTTAATTAGCTAGGTCATCATCATCATCTTTATTTATATAGCGCCAACATATTCTGTAGCGCTTTACAATTGGTGACAAACACGGTAAACTAATAAACAAACTGGGTAAAACAGATAAAGAGGTGAGAAGACCCTGCTCGCAAGCTTACAATCTAAGGTCAACAGGTAATCTGAGGTAATATGGTTAGAACTTCTAGATGATATGCAACATGCCTTTACAGTAATATACTGGCTGAAATAGTATTGGGAAATGCATTAACATGTATCAATATAAATGTTATTGTATCAAAATGTATCACAGACTTATATTGTGTAATGTGGCAGATACAATGTGACAAATGTCTTGTTGTTTCATGCAAGCGTGAAGTGTCATTCCATGATGTTATATTGTAACCCTTTGTTTAGTGTATTCAGCCAAATAGCTAATTGAGTCAAGCCATTCCATTGTATAATAAAGGTAACAGAGACAGTATGTCTAACAGTTAAAGTGTCCATTGATAGACCCCTGCTGTAGGTGGAAGGATTGAGATATTTGACCCTACTCCCTTTGTATACAGCCAAGAATACAGGGAGAGCAGAATGCCAAGAGAGCGATTCTAGCTTGGAGGATACTTGTGTACAAGACATTAGTGAAAAGGACTCTGGGCCAGGCATTGTGGTGCAGCTGAAGGAAACCCTACCAGCAAAGAGTCAGTGTGAGCTAGTATCCCAAGCTGGTCGATATAGTAACTGTCTAGCAGTTACAATATTGCGGGAGGATAAGACTCTGAAAGAAACTCAGATTATCACTTTGGAGTGCTGACTGCAAGTGGCTGCTGGAGGATACATGCTACCATTATCTTGTATCTTGTGAACACCTTGTGGTGTTGTGCTGTCGTAATAAAGCCTTATTTTGGATATACTCTGTTCTACTCGAGTGAGTTGAATCACACAGAGGGTAACTGCCATCCCAGCTAAGGTTGGTATCCTCACAATATTCCTCCCCCACTTTTTAAACTTGAGCCCCAGTCTCTTGTGCAGCCGCTACTGCAGGTTTTTTGCGGTCCCCCGCAAAGTGAGACAATTTCCTGCTGGGCTGTGCACAGCCTCCAGCATTCACTTGGTGCACCTTGTTATATTCTTGTAGCCACCAGCATCGGTCAATTCACAGAGCCTCAGCGGGAAGTCTCGGTCTCCTGATACAGTAGCTACTCTGAGCCCTACTGCCTGAGAGCCCTACCGACTACCTTTCTCTGGTTGTTTGGGGTCCTGCCTGGCTATGCCTCCACCTCCCTCAGTCCCTTCTTGCCCTGGGGTATAGAAAAAAAGGGGGTTTATTATCGAGACGTTTTGAAGACGTGACGGTCATTGGATTCTATCACCTTTCATTGTTTTAGTTATTAACATATTATATCAACTCTTAAATCTTGCATGTTGATGTAAGAACCTTCGAGTTTACCGAATCCAGGAGATGCGGATGAGTTAATTTGAACTTTTATTCTATCTTTGTCTCTATAGAGCCTTGTTCTGAACACTCTAGTTGAGTATGTGTGGATATGAAATCCACTGTCTGAGATTGTAAGCTCTGAGATATAGGAGGTAGAATATCCTAATTACTTGCAGGATTAACAGCAAAGTTGTATTTATGGGCTTTGTATATGCAAGTGGATACATTTAATTGAACCTCTAAATGTATGGTTTCACTTATGCAATTGAAGTTTTGTGGTATTTGTATTTGCATGTATATGGTTATTGAGTTGCCATTTACAAGATTCCGAACACACAATTCACCATTATGCTAATTGTTTGAATTGGCACTCCTATGTGATTGGACGTTATCATCTACACTATGCGACTGTTTGTTCTAACCCTGATGCCTTGATAAAGATTGTTTTAATCGAAACGCGTTGGGGAGGGGCGGGCACCATGAATCAATGCACACTGGACAGACCATCTTTCTTCCATCTCCTAAAGATTGTGGAAGGAACTAGCTGGCTACCCCACAATGTGAGAGATGTTTCTATCTACATGCTGATTTACATAGGATATGGGGTGAAGTTCGTTCTTCTGTTGGGGAGCCCATTTTTATTTTGTGATTTTACGTTTTTTTATGTGATTCAAACACCGTGAATATGTGATTTTACACTATTGGCAAAATTTCTCCTTTTTGGGTATATGTGCAAGAAAACTACTTTAGAATATCTGTGTAGCTGCCCTGAGGAGGATATATTATTTGCATACCATGCTGATTTAAGATGCTTTATTTTGTAAGTTTACACCCAAAAGGGGGCAGAGTTTTTCATCACAATGTGTTACCAGTCATATATGCACAGTACTAATCGGACCACTGGTGATCGTTCCTATTTGCTTGTACATGTTACACTATGACGTTTCTGATTTTGTCTCTCTCTCTCTATATATATATATATATATATATATATATATATATATATATATATATATATACACATATATAC
This sequence comes from Mixophyes fleayi, assembly GCF_038048845.1. Taxonomy (NCBI): domain Eukaryota; kingdom Metazoa; phylum Chordata; class Amphibia; order Anura; family Limnodynastidae; genus Mixophyes; species Mixophyes fleayi. The sequence continues at coordinate 73,513,723 of NC_134403.1, read as the reverse complement.
ACATTCTGCGAGAAGAGCATCAGAAGCCTATTATCGGAGTTCCTGTTGTATACCACGTTGATATGGAGTTTTTCCATTTTGTAAGTTCAAACCTGAAAGGGGGTGGAGTGCAATCACGTGGTGTTATTAAGTTACTATCTATATATGCACAGGTGTAATTGGGCCATTTGAGTTTACACTTTGTTGTCAATACATGTTACGCTCCGATACATTTTCTGTTTTGCTTTCATGTATACATATTCTGAGAGGAGAGCGCTGGAGACTTAATATTGGGATCTCCATTGCATTAAAGTTTTGGAATTTTAATACTTCTATGCATTGAGTTTGAAAACTTTGACAGACTGATATATCTGTCTCTATATTATTTGACTGTCTTATTATCATTTATATTTGGAAGCGTCAACTTTATTTTCCATTTCTTTATACAGGACACTATAGCACATTATAATGGATTGTGTGTTGGTGAATAGAGGGCTGATGCAGATTTCTCAATCAGATCAAAATTTCTTTTATCTTTGTTTAAGATAGAGCAGGACAGTTAGCCTTGAGCAGATACTTTGTAGAAATTTCTGTGTAAAGTTAATCAAAGGTCAGAGCATACAAGTAAAAAAAAAATGTGCTAATTATTACGTCAATATGTGATTACAGTAGAAACCAAGTAGGTACTGTTATCTGTATAAATAATAGTGTCTAAGCTATAATAAACCAGAACTAATTTTAGGGGGGGGGGGGGGGGGGTGTGTGTGTGTGTGTGTGTGTGTGTGTGTGTGTGTGTGTGTGTGTGTTTCTCCAGCGCTGTATTCATATATACCACAATCAGAGGGTGAACTTATATGGTGGCAAAGTAATGTCAAAGATGACAAGCCTTATTAGAGACACCTGTCCAACAGCTCATTAATGCAAATATCTAATCAGCAAATATCTAGTTCAGCTGTTGTACAGGATAAACACCAGAATGGAGCGGAAATGTGATCTTAGTTACTTCTGGAATGCTGGTTAGTGCGACAGGGTGGTTTGAGTATCTCAGAAACTGCTGATATCCAGGGATATTCTCGCACAAGTCTCTGGCTTTTACAGTAAATGGTTGTGACCGGATGGGCTTACTTTGTCACCCGTTCTGTTAAGAGGAGGAATGAAGGGATGCTCTTCTTACTCAGTTTACCTGGGTTTCTTTCTCACCGTCAGTAAGACTCTTACTGATCACTCATACTGGTGTCACCTTGCCACCGGACACTCACCTTCTGCAAATGTCATCTGCACAATAGTGGTGGGACAATCTCACTGCCACCACTAGGCTCCTTCACTGCACCTAGACCCGCTTACTTCTACTGCTTATTAGTACCTCTTTGCTGTGGGTTGGCTAGTACCCCTTGACTGCTTATTATGGATCAGGATTGCTGGATAGCGGGAAGCGTTGACACAGATGCACAACATAGGAAAGATGGTGAGCGGATTAGAGTGTAAGCTCTTATCTGTTGGGCACAGGATATAGCAGGCAATAGGCGTCAGACAAAATCTTTAAGCAGGGATGTTTTATTGCTCAAAGGTCCTTAGAAAGACATTTACACACTAGTTAAAAAGGTTCTAGTGCTCTACCAGAAGTTCAGATGATATACTACAGTGAAATACAAAAAACAGCTCTTATCTATTGTTTCTGAGACCCCTGTTGGCAGGGGATAACACAGCCTATCTGGAACCACAAAGTCAGAGATTTTACATTAGATCTTTAGCATCAGGATATAATATGCTCCCTAAATTTAAATTTAATGCAATTTAAACTTAACAAAATTCAAATCAATCTGTGATTTCCTAAATTACTTGCTGTTACATTCATTATTCAGATAGGATGCTCCCTGTGCATTCAGGCTAAAAAGATGCAGTCACTCAGATGAAAATACTTAAATAGCATGGGACTTGCTTTAGAAAATTTACAAAAACAAATATCCTCTAACACGGCATCAGTACATTTACAATAAACATTGGGACATTGCACCTCTAATTGAAATAAATTTATATAGTAGGTTATTTCTAAGTGATCCAGCCACACTGGTGCTCAAAACAATAAATATCCAGCGAGCAGTTCTGTGAGTGAAAACACCTTGTTAACAAGAGAGGTCAGAGAATGGCCAGACTGGTTCAAACTGACAGAAACACACAGTAACTCAAATAACTATGTGCTGCAACAGTGCTATGCAGAAGAACATCTCTGAACGCACATCAAACCTTAAAGTACATGGGCTACAACAACAGATGATCACACCGGGTTCCACTATTGTAAGTTAAGAACCGGAAACTGAGGCCACAGGTTCACCAAAACTGAGCAGTTGAAGAATGGAAAAATGTTGTCTGGTCTGAGGAATATCATTTTCTGCCGAGACATGCAGATAGGGTCAGAATTTTACACAAACATTACTCCACCATACAGGCTGGTGCAATACTGTGTGGAATGTTTTATTGACAGACTTTAGGCCCCTTCATACCAATAGAGCATTGCTGACCATTTGCATACCTTAATGGCCACAGTCTACCCATCTTCTTATGGTTACTACGCGCAGGATAACGTCCCGTGTCACAATGCACATACCATCTCAAGCTGGTTCCACAAACATAACAAGGAGTTCAGTGTATTCCAATGGCCTCAACAGTCACCAGATTTCATTTCAATAGATGTGATGGAATTTAAGATTTGCAGCATAAAGGTGCAGCTGACAAATCTGCAGCAACTGTGTGATGCTATCATGTCAACATGGACCAGAATATGTAAGGAATGTTTCTAGCACCTTGGAACAAAGAATTCAGGCTGTTCTTGGGGGCAAAGTACCCAGTACTATAATGGTGTATCTAATAAAGTGGCCACTAAGTGTATAGCAGTAGTGAGAAGGAAGCTGGCAAGCCACTTGTAATGGAAAAGGTCTTAGACAGACATAATACAATACACACAGATATATGCATTTCCTTTTCCCATTGTAGTTATAATATTTACATCTCCCCAGTGTTCAGCACATATCATACTTGTAACAGTTGACATTTCCTATAGATTATGAGCGAAAGCAAGCAGGGTCCTCTTATCTTTTGTATTAATTCCATATAAAGCAATGGATATTTACTTTGCCTCTATATTATTGCTAGGTAGTATTGAAGGATAATAAGAATACATTAGACTGGATGAATGAAATATATCATAGACCTCTTTCAATCAATTAAAACAAGAGTACCACCATTTTTTAGTGATGCGTTCAAAGATGATTGTACAAATAGAAAAATAAAATCACAACGTTAAACACAAACTATTTTATTAACTTTGCAAAAAACAAAATTTATACAACCCAAACTGTATGATTGTGAGCATTAAAATTATTTAACAAAAGAATGACTAAGTGAACAAAGTTATATTTGCGCAGGACACCTAGAATATTAGTTTTACAGGGATATGCATCTTCTGTTCACACCAGTTTTGTAGCCACCATACAAACATGAAAAGCTAACGAAAACAAAAAGCAAACGCTTGTCTTATAATTATTGCATTCACTGTGCTTTAAGGACTAGATTTATTATACAACTGCAACTAAACTAACTTTAAGATCAATATACAGTAAAAAAACAAATATAAACAAGAGTGAGCTAGTTTGAGGCCCAGTTTATGATTTAAAGATATTTGAAACATATTGTATAATCAAACATCCATAAATCTGTCCCTTAGTTTGTGACAAAGGTTGTGATGGGCATTTAAATAAAAGAAACAAAAAAGGTTTTCCCTGGCTTCACAAATAACCCGAGGGGTAGAACTTTAAATTATTACATGCTTGCCGTAAAATGCTTGGCGGTATCTTTGTTGAGAACACACTTGAGAACGTTAATGGATTGGTATGTGTTCAACTAGTTTCCTTTTTTTTAAAAAAAAAAAAAAACACCAAAAAGAAAAAAAACAAAGCATTCAGCAAACTGTAAATGACCATGTTTGCGGTCATTAGATATCTATGTCCCTTAGGATAGCCCTTCCAGTACGTATGGCGATAATGTTTCTCTTACATGCCCAGGTTATTAGTCACGGACAGCATTTTCTTTGGCGCTTCTGCTGCTGGCTTCATACACAGCCAATAACAGGCAGTCTCAGACCATTATTCAGCATGCTAGTAAATGTATGCCAGAGGAAAACAGATGAATGCCATTGACCTGTGTGCAGTCACCCTCTGACCACACTGACAAGCGCAGCCAGTCAGAACAGCTGAATGCACCACCGACATGGATTCTGTTGCTTAGCAAAATAGGTTTTAGAATTTAAAAGATTCATTTAACTGAAGAAGTCAATACATTTCACCAAATTATGGTATCTACACAGAAGTAAATATGGTCTCCAAGTAATAAGAGCGTTACTCATCTGCTTTCTTACAAAGTACCTTTCACTACAAATTTAAACACAGTACCTACCCTTTTCTATTCATAAATGTTTAACAAACTCATGACCTCTTATTTACCAATAAGCCTCCCGATTACACATCTATTATCCTGTGCCAATACAGAAAATTGTCATTTTGGCTTATCACAGGTTGGAAACCTTACAAGATCCAGCCGCTCTGCAAATCATCCTGGGACTAATACAGTGTGTCTAACCATGAAGCAGAACAATTTTAGGTACCCTTGAGTTGTAAAACTAATAAATCAAGGGGAACATTTTGAAGCACATTAACCCTCATTTTAAAATTCTCCCTTTATATATTTGTCAAACATCAATATTAAGAATGAATAACATTCCAGTGTCAAGGAGCATCTATAATGACTGCTTTTAGAATTTAGTTTGTCTTGTTTTTGTCTATCCCATACATAGTGCTTTACATTTTTTTCAAAGGCAGTCAAAGTACAGTATTCATATATGATAATCCTCTCCACATTCAACAATTTAGGAGCATAGGTTAGGAATGACTGTTGGTTTCAATGTAACTGTGGCATGGCCAGTATCTAAACTGCCAGAAGGTACAGAGGAGATGGACCCAACTCCTTTACGGGCTAACAGCAATCGCACAGAAAAATAACACAAAAACCTATGGCTAGCACAAGCATTCCACTATACTAAGCACAATTAAATAAATAAAACATTTTTAGTTGAAGTGCCTTTAAGGTGTCAACGGTAAGGACACTGTTATACCAGTATTAATATTACCTTGTTTTAAATAATTAATTATACAAAACCGGCCACAAAACGTTCAAGGTTTAGGGAAAATAGCTGAACAAATCCACAAGAACAAACATTTGTAGCCACAGTTAATTATAGCTTAGTCTAAGTATTTTGGCAGTTTATGTGCTTTTACTACCTAATTTTGGAGACCTTGTGCTGTGTATTGTGCAAATTGGATATAGATATGTGGCCCAAGAGGTTCAAATGTAAACAGAATTTTAAAATGGTAAAAAATACTCTTGCAAGTAAAAGGTGGGAATAACCATAATCAAATAAAAAGAACTACAGAAAATGAGGGTCACCAATGCTATACAAAACAATCATAATTAGAAAACCGCAATTGCGTTTATATTTTTTTAGATAAAATACTCATTCCCACTACTTCAAAATAAATTAGTCACGTTATTGTGATTAGGCAGACCTGCACAATTAAAAGAAAGTGGCAGTGCAGATTCCAGTACTCTTTAATGTAAACTTGTGCTATAAGCTCCTGCAGTGGTATTAGTTGTATGCTCTCTATGGAGGAATCACAGTGAAAAGTAAAGGTGTCAGTGCTGTTAATACTTTGTTATGGCCAATGTTAACTTTATAGAGCATGATGGTCAGTTAGTATCGTTGAGTTTGCTCCACAATCAATATATTGGTAGGTTTCCAGGGAGCTCTGTGATGTGTGCCCAATGTAGGAAAGCTTCACTGATGTTCTGTAGGAGGAAGAGGAAAAAGTTAGATGCTACAGTAGTCATAAATGTAAACACATTTCATACCATTGCAAATAAAAAGAAAAATCAATGCAATACAGACTAATGGTTGGCCTCACTCACCTCCAGTACATCTGTGTGCAACAAATAAAGTACATTTAGAATCTGCGCAGTGCAATATGCACTGGGAACAGTTTCAGGACTTATTTAACCCAATTTGTCTTGCACATCTTCAGTTTGTTATATAAAAAACAAAAAAAAAAAAAACAAATACAACAAGCACTAATTAAAAAAAAAAAAAAAAAAAAGGAAAAAGGACTATAGAGACAAATATGACCTGGGGCAAGTTTTGAATGGAGATGGAGTTAAAAAAAAAATGAAAGTACTTGCAGACACCTTTCCCTGTGGAACCCAATGACGAACATTCCCATTTGTATGAACTACTACAGCCAGCAGGAAATCTGAGGACTATGGTAAATGTCACCTGTATGGTAAGCATGATTTTTTATTTTAACTCCATCTCCACCCAAAACGGAGATTTTAGTTTTGGGTAGAGTTCTCTTTCAAGTGTTTGCAGGCAGAGGTCTGCTGCATCGAGGTGGCGGAGTATTCACTTTGATTTATAAATACTTTTCAGCTACCACACTGCTGTTCTAATCATACATGAACAAAAAAAAAAATGTCTACAGGCAAGCCAAAGGCTACAGTAACATGGTGAATTATAAACAAGCGGGTCTGTACACTAACAACCAGGAAGGGACAGTCAACTTATTTATATTTAATGTACAATGGCTTTGTTGTTTAAATCCATATGTACCATCACTCATTCACTATGCATGCATGGTTTGCTGACATTTTTCTCTGAACTGGATTTAGCATAATGCACAGCAAAGAGTGAAAAATAAACCATATCTTATCTGCAAAACATGACCTTTAGTGTAGTGTCTATAGGCCATATGCATGGTCTGTGCACATTAAAACGGATTTAAATGATGGCTAATGCTTTTGTAAGTGATCACACTTTTTGAGCCTGGGGAATTTCTTAATTAACTTGTGTTTTTTTGAAAAATGTAACAATGCAATATTATAACATTGCACCTGTGTTACAGGTGCTTATCAGAGCTTATCTGAAGAGAAACGTACTTAGAAATCAGCATTTCACTCACATTTCCCATCTTCTTTTTTTTTTTTTAAAACTCGTTTAATGACATTTAGGGAGTATGAAATACAACAACGAAGCGAAAACAAAAACACGAAAATAGAGCGCTACATACCGCATAAAAACTACTATGTTGTGCACTTTCACAGACTGAAACGTGCAGAAGTTACTGAAAGAAAAGAGAACAAACTTACCAAAAGCTAAGCACAGCAAATTACAAAGGACAAATATGACTTTTGTATTTCAAGAATATAACCAGACACATAACAGCATCAAATGAGCTCTGTGTTAGACATCTGAGAATTTTACTTAATGAAAATTAAATATATAAAACTTAATGAACACGGTGACAGGATGTTGCATTCCTCAACACTTTCTGTAATTTTTACTTTCAGTAACCTGTACTGTACAAACTGATAAACATCAGTTATCTGCTCTGTCGCGTGCTGTTCATTACATAAACAGAAGAATTTCTTATTCAGCCGCAGTAAAAGAAAAAAGAAAAAGAAAAAGAAAAAAAAAAAAATGATCTAAGGCAGGGTAAATATAACATCTAACATCCTCTGGAGAATTCTGGAGTTCAGAAATAATGTTAACCCCATCCCAGCATAGGTCTCTGAGACATACATAAGAGCCTTCCCTGCCCCCCTCCCCCACACACCTTGTGATGTGGGTAAAATGAATACCTCCTTGGTCAAGTGATGGCAGGAAAACTGCTTTTTTTTTGTTTTGTTTTTTATAAACACCTTATCTTGATATGACAATAAAAAACAAAACAAGAAAAAAGAGAGAAAGGAATGTTTATCAAGGTAACATCAACACAGCAGTAGGTGAAAATAAAACAAAGTAGAACAATACATCAGCAGCATGTCATTGTAATAAATTGAAAAATAGGGAGGGAAGGAAAGGGAAGGGGAGAAAGAATGGAGAGAGCAGAGCGCCCGTCAGGACCGAATCAGAACCAGGAAAAGAGCTAATGGACAATCAACAAACATCAATGGATAAACAGGTAATGGAAACATTCATATCAACCTTAGTGTAGTGTATAGAGCCAGGCTAACTGGGAACACAGAACGGTTAATGAGTAGGAGGAGAAGTGAGGGAGCGAGTCTGTAAAGCGGATAAGTGATGCGCTCCACAGAGGCAATGAACCAAACTTTGTTCTGCACAAGCTGGAGGGGAGACAGGGAAGGGTTCTTCCAGAATTTGGCTATAGAGGATTTTGCAGCATTAAGATTATGGAAAAAAGTTTATTAATCCTGCGCTCCAGTCCAGGAACAGGGAGGCACAGCAGAGCTCTCCAAGGGGACTGTCGAAACTTGTAAGACTGCTTTATTTAATCTGTCGGGTTCCATATATCGGGTTCTTTCAGTGCCAACTTTTAGCATCAGAGTTGGGAAACTGCAGCGCAAGATCTTGCTGCACCACTTTCATAACATATTGGCATTTTACTGATATTTTCTTTCAATAAAAAAAAGGGGAGGGGGGGGGGGGTAATAACAGATTATGACAGGAGACGGATCCAATAACATTGGTACAACAAGTAGAGCGTAACTATCACGAAAGCTATAAATTCGTAATATATAAAAATTGCATTCCAATTTTAATTTGACACAAATATCTTGTCCGTTTCTACTGTACCAAAAAAGGGGGTGGGGAGGGAAGAAATATAACCAGGATGACAGAAATTCAACAAAAAGGAAAGAATATGAATAAACATTCTTAATTCAAATCAGAATTTTTCAGTACTTCATTTTCAGGATATGAGTTAGAACATTCCTAGGAAGGGGAGGATGTATATTGGAGCTCCATATTATTTGTGGGACAAATTCAGTCAACCGAGTTACCACATCAAGCCCCATTCCGAGCCACTCCACCCAGCCGAACCATCACACAAACTCCTCCTTGTTTTTAATCGTCGTCCAAATGTCTATATGCGAACCAAGTGGATGACTCGAACATTCTTGCATTAGCAATTTTAACAACTTGTTCAGTGTTTTAGCAATAACCTTTACTCTATGTAACATACTTACTATAAATAAGATAAGGTCCCACCCAACTCCAACTTCACTGTGAAATTCACCTAAAAATATACAGATTCATTACTTCCTGCATATTAATACAGTATATAATATACATTAATACGGTATATAATATATATAAATTTATCACAAAAAAACAGCTGACCCATATATATGTCTTGTATTAAAAAAATAAAAATATTTAAAAAAAATAACAGAAACAAATCAATAGGTTATCTTGAACGTTTATCAAGACAGTATAAGGTAGCAAGGTGGTACTGAAATGTGTAAAACATGGCGATAAGAATCCACTCCTAGGAATCTATTATCACTGAAGATCCAGACCATTGAGTAGGCGATAGACAAAAATACTAATTATTTTGATGGTATTAGTCATTTTGTCTCTCTTTCTACTCTACAAATTGGATCGTGAGTGGGATAAAAACCTATCTAGGACTACTAGAAATGGACTGAGCACAATCTTCTACACAGATCATTTTATACTGCGTACATATGATGTTGTTTTTTTTAAAATACTCAGGATTATCAGCATTGACTGGGTGGCACACTGGTTCATTTGTTAGCATTGCTGCCTCTCAGTGCTGGGGCCTTGGGTTCCGTTCCAAACAGGACACCATCCGTGCAGTGTTTGCTTGTTCTTCCCTTGTTTGAGTTGGTTTTTTTCCCTGGATACTGACAAAATGGACCCCAGCGTTGGGGGTAGAGAATTTAGACTTCCAACTGGACAAGGACTGATGCGAATGATTAAATGGAGCGACATGGATCTATTTAGCTTCTCATGATAGGATAGACCGATGGATATCTATCTATCTCTAAAATATATATAATTTTCAGCTGCGATTTGGAGTGGTCAACTCTGCACCGGGCCCTATGATGGTATTCTATTACCTCTATCCCTGTATACACGCTCTAAAAATGACAGGAAACTCTTACTAGGCAGCGCACATTATTGTGAGTCCTCTGACAGACATCATTAACATGTCAAATAACCAAACAAAACAGTAGGACGGTCAGCATAGGCTGCATGGTTTCTGTTCTGATGTCATCACTTGGCATAATTAGCAAAACTTAAGAAAATAAACCCCTACTGTAAATTATTACACACATTACAAGTCACATTGTATTTCTGTGAAATTTCTAAAGTTTACAGAACGCCTTGGTGACTTCTAATATCCTTATTTACAGTAGGAAATGCATCATATCTATACATAAGCACACATTATATATTGCATGTTATGCTGCTGTCTACCCTGTATTCAGAGTGTTTTGATTGTTCCCGAAAGTTAGATGCCCGTCCCTCTACGTCTCCCCCATGGTTTATGCAGCTAGCACAACAATGTGGACTAAACAATCAGCACTTGTTCCTCCTGATAGCCCCTCTTGCCCTCTACCCATAATTTGCCCTTACCCTTAGTGGAGGACAGGCAAGAAGACACATGAAGGCCAGAGGAGTGGCCCTACATTCCCTCCAAAAAGGTCTTCTTTCTGACTCAAGTGGAGGTGTGGATTAACGTCTTAATATCCACTGCCATGGAGGAGAGAAAGAAATAAGGTATTGTGAAATTACTGAAGATTAAAATCATAAAGGCCCCCTCATCTTAGTTTAAAATACTGTATATTGATAAGACATTAGTCTTTCATTTACACTGAGATAAGTGGGCTTTTAGAATTTTAATCTTTAGTAATTACACAATATCTTATTATCCTTCACCGTTTAATTTTTTTTATAATCTACAAGGTTTCTTTATTTATATATGTGGTGCATGTGCCAAACTTGCAGTCTCCATGGTCAGATAATCACATTAATTTTATGTATCTGCGTTACTATGAAAACTGCAGACAATCTCAGCTGGGATACCTGCGTGCAGTTCAACATAATGCAGACACGGCAAAGCGCACATACTGTAATATAATAAAAATGTAATTTACCAGTTTCTCGCTGAGCGGCTGGATAACAGACACATTGGTCTGCTGCTGGGTTCCAATGACAGTGTTCATGTACTGTACTTGGCTAATCAGGCTATCCACAGAGATTGAATAGAAATTTGAATTGGTCATCTGTAATGTGCTCTGTAAAAAATTAAAACATATGTACAATATTAAGTTTAATTCTGCAGACTAGCATTTGTACACACAGTCATCTCTATAGATTTGTGCGTTAACTGAACAGTGTACAAATAACACAGTTTCTATACTTAAAAAGATGATTAATCATGAAATGTTAATCTAAATATATCCTGGGCAAACTCAAATGCAAATGTTTTCCTAACTAGTTTTGATGATACAATATATACTCTTTCCTTTCTCCAATCTCTGCCTTCATATCTAAAAGCCTGTCAATCAGTCACCAGGCTGCTAGAGCTGTACATAGGGGTGTAGTCACCATGAGAGAGATTCCTCTGTTGAAGTCTTTAAAAAAGTATGTACAAAAATGCTAGCTATTTTTCCTGGGAAATTTTACCATTTTAGTTGCAAGCTATGCAAACAAGACTAGATTCTAAATCTGTCAACATTCTATTGGTTTACCTTTAGAGGAGAAATTATATTTACAAAAATGTATTCAATTATTTCCCTAGAGCCAATACTGTACACCATCAGACAGACAAGTACTTGGGGTCTCCACCTAAAACCAAAACTGCATCTTACTATGCTCTTCCACACTACAGCCTGTAGGCGACAGTTTTCACTGGATTATTGAGAGCTGCAGGTTTTGCTCCATGGTAGCTGCAGCAATTCATTTTTGGCTTAAATTGGGGACCTCCTTTTACTTGGAGAAAATCTACAATTGAAGTATTTGTAATATAAAGTATACCATGCTTGCTTACTTTTTAAATCTGTACTCCGGGAGATCGGAGTACAGATCATGTGACAGAGGGTAGGAGGGGGCGTGATGACGTTGTTACATCACTATAGTCCCGCCCCTACTATAAAATACAGAAAATCATCAGCAATGAATAGCGGGATTTAATGACAATCGAGCCCCCCCCCCCCCCTCGCTATTCAATACCTAGAATTTCGGCATTTTATAGGGTCCGGGAGGTTTGTCTACTCTTCCGAGAGAGTAGACAAGTATGAAGTATACTATAGAATTGCAAGACAAGGTGAAAGTTTTTTTTTGTTTTTTTTTTTAAATCAGAAATATAAAAAAAAGTTACACCTAACATAAAATTTACAATTTCATATGCCGTTTATTGACAGATTTTTCTGTTTGTGGGCAGGTATTATAATAATAATAATATATATTTATATTAGACACTAGTTTATACTCACCGAGTATTTATTTTAAAGCTGCACCTATATATTTTCCCCTCTCCGCCAACCCTTATTCACCAAATTTATATGGCGGCAGAGGGGGGTTGTGAGTGGGAGGACCATTCACAAGCCCTTTGACACCTTATGATTTATTACCACAGTTATATCTTTAGCTGTGAAAGAGCTGGTCTTCACTAGCAAATAGTCGACACTAATAACAGATTTCAGTGAATAAGAATTAGAGAACAGGGAGCAAAAATTGGACAAAACATAATAAATTCTGTTTATCAGAGAGGAATGCAGAAGTTTTAATTGAGTACATTTGTTTCTTTAGTACTGTATCTTTAGCACAAAGAAATAATTGTTCCAGTTGGAGCAAATCTTTTCACAGTACGTACCGTCATAGCAATGTTCACAATGTGATTTTCATTATCAAACCACACTTTTACCATTCGGATACCACCATCCTCTACAAGAACAGTTCGTGGAAACAGGAAAAACACCACGAGACCACAAATTAAAAGGCATAGCAGAACCGAAAGCACGACATAAAGTTTCCTGTTGAGAAATGTATACACAAGAAATTAGATGTATTGGGAATGACTAAATATTCTCTGTGAAGCTGTGCATGAAATGGTGGCATTAATATCTATATATATCGCCTTACACAACACTTTTGAGTGAGTTTCTTGCTCTGAGCACAATGACATTGAAAGTTAAATATTACATGGTTATAAGGTAACTGACTTTTCTTGCAACAGAAATGAAAGATTTTAATACAAAGTTTGTGTTTTTGTTATTATATTAGCATGTTACCAGCCTGGACAACTAAAAATAGTGACTATTTTTTGGTTGGGTGTTTTAGCAAGGGGGAAACCAATGAGAAGTCACAATGTCAAGGATGGTGGCCCTGCACTGGTCCTCCACCTTACACTCCCTCCAAAACATCACACAGCCACAGTTTTTAGCCGGGGCTCAGAGACTAACCATGAGCCTAGGAACAAAGGTGCACGGAGCAACCTTGGCTTCAGGGGTGGGGGGGGGGGTTAGTGGAGATATAATGCTCTGGCTCCCTCCCTAGATGGTAATGCAGCTTTCATATCAAGTAATAAAAGTGGTTTGAAGCTTTACTATGAATCATTAAATAATGTTTATTTAGAAATAAAAAGCCCATAAATGTTTGAATATGTGGCATTAAAGAGAAAAGTACATGCACTCTCCCTCATGCTTACGTTCTTTGGGGCCGCAGTCGCTGGTCACTGTATGGTATTAACGCAACCAACTCGTTCACTTGCTCTGAAACAAGGCACATATATAATGAATATATAAAAAAAACAAAATCGAGGAAAGTGAAAGAGAAAATGCTTTAGGAAAACAAGAACTTTATCTGTTGAAAATGCTTTTTTATTTTTAATGGTAAGAGGGAAAAAAAACTTTGAATCCATGGTTTCTCAGCCACAACATTTCATTAAAGGCTCTTGATGAAATATGAATTATACGGTTTATTCTAATTATTTTTGTAATAGAGAGTCAAGGTAACAAAAATATAATTTTTTTATTTTTTCTATTAATTTTCCAATAAAATTACAGGCAAAAAATAATATTAAGGCAAAATTTTAAAATTCAGGTTAAAAAACAAACCTATGAATGAGATACATTTGTCAAAATTAGATCAGACGTAGAAATAGAATAAGTGATTTCATTGTTCGTGTGATTTATGTTTAGATTATAAAGTAAGCTACCATATTCAAGTTATTTTTGTCTTATCAATCACATTAGAGCTTTAACTGTAAATGGCTCAGAGAAACCAGTAGCAGTAATTCCTTGTGTCTCACCTGTTGGAATGCATCCAGTTCCCTGGCAGGAAGGGCAGGTAATACTGTCACGGCCTGTAAATTCAACATAAGGAAATTGGGCAATATCTTCCTCCCTGTCCTTTTCATCTAACAAATCATCATCCTCTTCAACGCGCGAGTTGTTAGCCTGCTTCGAGGATGTCGTACGATTGGTGTATGCAGACATTATTGACCCCATAGTCTTTGTTCAGCATCTGTTTTAACAAAACAAAATTAAATGAAAACGCTAGAAGGTATACCAAATGGCTAACAGTTTACACATTATGGAGTAGTCTTGTAGATGTGTAGGTTAATAAAACAATTGGCCTTGGGGATATCCTTTTCATTATGCTGGTGTCACACTAGCATTTACAGACTGTTTTCTTCTGGTCAAGAAAAGTCAACATTCAGAAGCTAGTTTAAGGACATCCAGCTTTCTGTTTACCGAAACGTGTTTTTCCCTTCACAACAGAGCACTTTTAAAATCTCACGGCTGATGTGCTCTAGTGTGAAAGAAAAATTACCTTTAACACGTAGAGTTGTATGCAACTAAAGTAGCTTCTGACCACTACATTTTTAGGCTGGAAAGCACAGCATTAGTTACACTTAACTAGCCAAAGAGAAAGCATAGCTCAAAAGAAGGGTCATTCTGTAGATCATGTGAAGAGTCATAGTAGTCATGAATGTTGGAATAAGATGAACCGAACTGCACCTAGAAGTGAATATGGCAGTCCTAATTACTCTGAGAATGAAGTTTAAACAGCAGGCAAGCCTATTATTGGACATTTATATCAAATTTTGTGGATTATCATGATTTATAAACTTAGAGATTAGGGCTTAAACTTAATATGTCCAGAATGCTACCTTATCCTATCTCTTGGCCTATAGCAGTCTTTCTTAAAAGCAGCTTATGAGGACAGAATGTCTACCTTGCATCACACTGGAATAGGAAGGAAGAAGTGGGGTAGTGTGATTGTATTGTGGTTTACTATGTAACAAATGCTTTGTATAGAATGGTGCCACTGTGAATTTAGCGATTTGTGGAAGATAGGGACCAAATTTCTCATCACACAATTTTAACTAAAGCCATTATTGATATGGCTCTTTTGTGTAATGTAAAAAAAAAATTGCACTAAACACTAAATATATCCCTCATTTTAGGATATTATTTTTTAACATTTACAGGGATGCCAAATATATGCACTTTACTGGAGGTTTGGTGTGGGCCATTATAAAACTAAATTACCATATAGCAAAAGGTTTCACTGGAAAGTTATATCAATTGACATTATAAAGTGCAAATAAATCCTATGTATAAAAAAAAAAAAGAAACATTTTTTATTTAAATTGTCAAGAATAGATTGTTCTTAAACTTGTTTTTTTTATATAAAAGAATAATTGGTTCGATACGTATTTAGCCATATTCTTATTGCCGCATGAGCTGCTATAACCCAAGCCTGTAAATCAGGCCCTACAGAAAGTGCTGTATAACGTTCAATTTAGTTTTGAAATAGAGATCCTAGGGGTGCTCTACTCCACCGCACTTTCTTCCCTGTTAATGAAATTATTTGACTGGCACGTCCATGTCACAGAAGGGCGCCCATGGGGCTCGTTCCAGCCCTTCCGCTACCTACTCTGCTCCCACTCTCATTGAACTCCCGCAGTCTACTCACTGCGAGACCTCAGACCCCTCTCTGTGAACTCTGTTACCTTACTAAACACCATCACTGTCTCTATGCCACATGCAACTTGTTAGTGGTATGTTGCTGTGTTCCTACTCCACTATGTACCCTCTCTACTCTCCCCCCTTGTGTGCTCCTTCCTCTCATTTTCACTTTTTGTACCCCAATACCTGCTAAAACTTCAATAAAAACAGCTGATGTTAAAAAAAAAAAAAAAAAAAAAAATCAAGAAAAAAAAAGAATCACTGGTGAACATACTGTCAGCACATCCAAAGTATAATACAATGTATCTATACAAAACACTGAGCAGTGTAAGTCTTAGTCAGCAAATGAGGTTGGTTAAAAAAACAAAAAACAATCATTTGCAAATCTGGGTTACTTTGCTGATGTGAACATAAAACAAAACTTCTTGCTAAACTTAACAACGGAAACATCTGACAAATGCTAACACTTTTTAGTTAATCAATCTGTAGCCCAACGTGTTCAGTATAAAACAGTAGAGTGAGGTACAGTATAAATGTGTTAGTAGTAAAAAAAAAGAAATAACCCATAGAGATGCTACCACAGTCAGCATACGTATTTGCTGCATTAAACAACAATTGTAGGCACTTGGTCTGGCAAAAGCAAAGACCCTTTAACCAGAACAATCCCTACAAGACCCAGACATACAAGAGAGCAGCGAGGATTGTCACTGGCAGTCACTGGTGTCTCTGATGTCCAGTGGTTGTTGGCATTCAATAAAAGAGAGGTCTGCAGCTTACACGTCTATTACAATACACGGGATGACATTGTGTACTGGTGAGAAGGCCGCTGCAGCTCACACCATCCCGGTACTACGTAATATGTATACAGTATGGTAATAGGGATACACAGTGGGCGTGGTCATCAGATGCTGACTCCATATTACATATATATTCCGGGGGGGGAGGGGGCGCCGCAGCGGGTGACATACCTACGGATATGTTACTTCGGGGTGACAGACAGTGGGGTGTGCTATGGCCGGTGGTAGACAGGGACAGGTTAGGTCTCCTCACTCACCTGCAGGGGCGGCGGGATATCTCGCTGGATAATAGTCGGTATCCGTCACCGTGAGACCCAGAGAAAACAGCTGAAGCTCCGCCCACCCAGCACTTGTCTCCACGTGACCGGAAGCACCGGCGGAAAATAGTTCTGTGCAACAACTGGTCACAGTGAGGGATGTTAATGGATGTTGTTCAGGGATGTTTATATCGCGCATGACTAGGATATAAGAGTACTATGTCCAAAGAGTAGATTGTGAGGCGATATAGAATCCGGGTTTTGGGACAAAGTGCAGTGGAACTACAAGTCCCAGCACCTGATAGGCCAGGACAGCCAAAACGTTCAGGTCCCCTAGTGGTTGCATTTACTATTAACAGCACATTCTTTCATCATCATCATCATCATCATCATTTATTTATATAGCGCCACTAATTCCGCAGCGCTGTACAGAGAACTCATTAACATCAGTCCCTGCCCTATTGGCGCTTACAGTCTAAATTCCCTAATATATAGACACACACACACACAGACAGAGAGGGGAACAGACAGAGAGGGAGAGACTAGGAACAATTTTGATAGCAGCCAATTAACCTACCAGTATGTTTTTTGGAGTGTGGGAGGAAACCAGAGCACCTGGAAGAAACCCACACAAACACACGGAGAATATACAAACTCCACACAGATAAGGCCGTGGTCTGGAATTGAACTCATGACCCCAGTGCTGTGAGGCAGAAGTGCTAACCACTAGGCCTCTGTGCTGCCCAGCCTATTGTTTAAATAACATAGTACAGATGAGTAAGATACATAAAAAAAAACACGTCAGAATGAGTACAGTTCAAATAAACAGAATACTTCATATAATTTGACAAGTGTTTAGAATGGAGATTAACACATTTTTAAGCATCTCTATATAGGTGAAAATGACAGCATGCACAGAAGGTGTGTACTCCAAGCCCAATACGTTATCTGTTTTTACCTGTATAGTAGTTAAATATCAACTTACATAGCATGAAAAAAGAAATGTGTTCTGTCTTATCTCTCCTACTCTTGCTCTTTGTACTCACAATTAGCTGACTTATTCTAGCACTTGGTGCACATATGTTTCTATGTGGTCCATTTAATATTGGTAGTGGGCGGCAGAGAAAAATCATACTGTATCACTGCAATATCCTGCCACTAATATTTACCACGCCAGGGCTCATTGATGAGCCCTAGCAAGCAACCCTCCCCTATCTAAGCTAACTAAAACCTCCTTCACCAGCAGCCTAATGCTGCCAGAGAATAGAGGTTCTGACCCCCAGTGGTTACTGCACAGGACTCCATTAGAAAGGTAAGCCTAACGCCATCTTGAGATAGTGTTAGTTTTTTAAGACCTGTTAATTTGGGTCACATCGCCGAACACAGAAGTCTATGGGGACTGCAGTAATCAACATTAAACAGGTGAAGGCAGGAGAAATATCTGATTTCTCCCGCATTAACTCTTTGATAAATTAAAAGAAGAGCTGCGATGGCCATTCTCAGCTTTGGAAATAGACCCCTATATGAGATGTGCAAGTTAATCTATGGCCAAATAAACTTAGGCGTTCATGACAGTACATTTATAATTTCTTGGACACATCCATTTACAGAATGCTTACATACGCAGCACAACATATTCAGAGTAGGTGGGATATATGTGTTCGATAGTTACATGATTGACATTTATATGGTCAACACCATAATATAGACAGGGTTGGAAAGTCGTCAGTATTGACAATGATAGTATTGTTAGGTTGTTGACTTTTTGCATAAACTTAATATAATTGTTAGTAAAAGCCTTTGACACTTATTAAATGCTTGTAATTTTACTTCAGTATACCATAGCAAGATCTGTCAAAAAGGAAGCAGCAAACTTTGTGAAAACCAATACTTATGTCATTCTCAAAACTTTTGGCTATGACTGTACACAGTGTTACTAGGTCGACAATAAAGTCTGTGTGAGAACCTGCCATGTATGCGTAAGTCTGTGTGAGAACCTGCCATGTATGCGTAAGTCTGTCTGAGAACCTGTCATGTATGCGTAAGTCTGTGTCAGATCATGCCATGTATGTGTAAGTCTGTGTCAGATCCTGCCATGTATGCGTAAGTCTGTGTCAGATCCTGCCATGTATGTGTAAGTCTGTGTCAGATCCTGCCATGTATGTGTAAGTGTGTCAGATCCTGCCATGTATGTGTAAGTCTGTGTCAGATCCTGCCATGTATGTGTAAGTCTGTGTCAGATCCTACCATGTATGTGTAAGTCTGTGTCAGATCCTGCCATGTATGTGTAAGTCTGTGTCAGATCCTGGCATGTATGTGTAAGTCTGTGTGAGAACCTGCCATGTATGCGTAAGTCTGTCTGAGAACCTGTCATGTATGCGTAAGTCTGTGTCAGATCATGCCATGTATGTGTAAGTCTGTGTCAGATCCTGCCATGTATGTGTAAGTCTGTGTCAGATCCTGGCATGTATGTGTAAGTCTGTGTCAGATCCTGCCATGTATGCGTAAGTCTGTGTCAGAACCTGCCGTGTATGTGTAAGTCTGTGTCAGATCCTGCCATGTATGTGTAAGTCTGTGTCAGATCCTGCCATGTATGTGTAAGTCTGTGTCAGATCCTGGCATGTATGCGTAAGTCTGTGTCAGATCCTGCCATGTATGCGTAAGTCTGTGTCAGAACCTGCCGTGTATGTGTAAGTCTGTGTCAGAACCTGCCGTGTATGTGTAAGTCTGTGTCAGATCCTGCCATGTATGTGTAAGTCTGTGTCAGATCCTGCCATGTATGTGTAAGTCTGTGTCAGATCCTGGCATGTATGCGTAAGTCTGTGTCAGATCCTGCCATGTATGCGTAAGTCTGTGTCAGAACCTGCCGTGTATGTGTAAGTCTGTGTCAGATCCTGCCATGTATGTGTAAGTCTGTGTGAGAACCTGCCATGTATGTGTTTGTGTTACAGTCTGCCAATTTTTAGCCTTCCAGCTTGTGCTCGGCTTTTAGCTTCTGTATGGTCACATTGTGATTTTCCAGGAGTCGGTAAAGACATGATGGAGGATCTTAGAGATCATTGGTCATCTTTGATCTGTAAAGGATAAATTGCCCTCCTTCATATTAAAGTACTACCCATCTGTTCTGACACTGCTTATATGGCAGTACCATTGCCAAACTCTTTAAGAGGGTGGGCTACTTTTACAAATTTTGAAGGATCAAACTAAAATATTAAGGGCATAATTAATTCCATTTCCCCTCCATTTCATTTTTGACAGCTTAATGTGAGGAGCGATGGAATCTCACATAGAGATTATTGTTCTCTATGGAGAGATACTGGTGCAGTGCATATGGAAATCTTTCCAAATTGCATGACAGAGCAGGGAGAGGGAAAAGTAGAACCTGTACAACTTTCCTCCACCCATCTGACATTTGCCTTATTAAATTATGTCTCTCCTCTGCTTTGGTGTCAAAAAAGTATGGAAGAGATGCAAAAATGACACTTCTGTGTTTACGTCCTGCTGACGTCTAATGATCTGTCCATGAGGATAGATCCTAGTGAAAGGTTAGCCTAATTTCTAATCCATTCGTGCTGCCTAAATTAGGAAAATCCTAAATTACAGAGACTCGGGGAAAAACAAAGCTCTCTAACTCTAGCAAATTTGCCCATGGCCTTCTGCAGGATAAGGAGAATCACAGCTCCCTCCTGTCCTTTCTAGTGGTCCAAAGAGACAGGCTCTTTTTTTGCCAGCTCCTTTTCGTGAATACTGGGAGGGAGTTCTCAACATTCTACACTACAATGGTCAGCAACCAACAGATCCCGCCTTTCGGTAAATCTGTTTCGGAGCTATTAGGGAGACACAGGGTAAGTCCATACAAAACTTAGAGGGCCTAAGTCATTAAGGAGAGCAAAGCATAATGATGGAGTAACTTTGCACCTGGGCAAAACCGTGTTGCATTGGAGGGGGAGATAAATATAAAATATGGGGACAGATTTATAGCTTGGGTAGGGCATGTCCTAGATCAACTTTAAATTTCAGTGTAAAAAAAAAAGATGTGAATTATTTGTGTGCTACATGATAAAACACCCAGTATTTACTTATGTGCAAAATAATAAACTAATTTGCACCCCTTGCATTATAACATGGTTTGTCCCGGGGAACATTTACTCCTTCTTTTGGCTTACTTTCCTTAATGACTCAGGCCCAGAGTGTCCTAGTGGAAAATCAGTCAACCCAGTTTAATTGAATTTGATTGGATAAAATTATCAACCAATGACAAACAAGAACCTGGTATTAAGTATTAAACCTGTTGATCTGATTGGAAGGTACAGTCAATCACACTAATAAACAGTTTTTGAAGTGCGCTGATAAATAGTGTTATACCGTCACTTCTACTACTTTGGTGGAAAATCTATAAAATTCTACTCACTTACATTTTCCATACCACCGCTTCTAAATTTCCACTTTGACCACTGAGATGATCTATATAACTGCAAGGTGGGAAGTAGGAGGGGGACAGGAGAGGGTAGGGGGAGACTGGGTGGGGGAGTGAAGGGCTTTAAGGAAGAGGTGGGTTTTTAAGGCCCGTTTGAAGCTGGACAAGTTGGGGGAAGTTCTGATGGAGCGGGGGAGCTGGTTCCAGTGGATGGGGGCAGCGCGGGAGAAGTCTTGGATGCGAGCATGGGAGGAGGTAACCAGGGGGGAAGAGAGGCGGCGGTCGTTAGCCGAACGTAGAGGGCGGGATGGAGCGTGAATGGAGATTCAGAATCCGCTAACAACACTCTGCCCCCAGTGTGATAGACCAGGGGGAACCATTCACAGCAACCCTGATCTAAAGGAAGAGGTCAGGTGTACCAGTCCAGGTGCCCAGCAAGGGGGTACACTAGCAGCAAGAGTTACACAGAAGGAAGCATTTCTTTGCGCTGCAATGGAGCCTAGTGGTTGCAGCAGAAGCCCTGCCTACTGCGTTTTAGAGAGGCACTGTGACAGACCCGGGCCTTATATTGAGAATATCGTGCCAACCCGGTCTGTCCTCAGTGGGCCAATTGAACAACCATGGCCCACTCTGTTATTAAATGCCGCCCGGTGGCCAGATCTGTTATTACTGTGGTGTCCAGAGAGGGAGGGGAGAGGCAGCTCACAGGAAGTGTGAATCAGCTGTGGACCCTGTGACATCAAAAAGTAGTGGAACGGGTTAAAAAAAGGAGGGTCAGGACCTTATCTAAAATCAGTAGGGGGTCTCTCCCTGTTTGCTAACTATTGTTCTAGCAAGTCTGCAACACAGTCTGAATGGCACCATCACAGCAAGGGGTGACCACTGATGTCATGCACTATTTCCACCCCGGTTACCACCCAAACTCTTCACACCACCAATCACAAGAGGACAGTGAGTGGGGGGGGGGGGTGGTGAGAAGGGACCAAAAAGGAGCTGTCTGGGGGATGGGAGTGTTGTTGGAGAATCTGGAGACAGCAAGGACCTGTTAGAGAGTAACCGTATTCTCGCAGGGCCTTAAAGGAATGCTTGAGGCAGGAGCTTCTTGACAGAGATCGGACAGTGTACCTCTAGGACTGATTCTGTTACCACTCCATCGGGAGACACTCGCAGATTCTGGGGAATTGGTGAGCCTACATCCGTAGGGAGACTGATACCCAGGGTCCCACCAAGCTGGTGGAGAGTTGGCCGAGCGGCTGGGATCAGCAAGATACACAGACCCACCTTAAGGATCAGAAACCCTGGCCCACTTGGATTGTCAGCTGTGGATTTTATTACCAGGAGTTTGGGCCTGCTAGGACTCTGTGCTTGGAGGTAACCTGCTGGGGATTTTGTTGGGGAGTTTTACTTGCACTGGTGATTTTCTGACACTTGATATATTTGGCGGGGGGAACAAGTTTCTCCTTGGGGAGCACTGTTGTATTTTACTAAGTGTGTGCACTTTGTTTAATAAAAGGGATTATTATTTCTTTCCTGTCTCCTTACCTGTGTGACCTGTGAACCTAGAGGACCGGGTATCTAGAGAGCTTTGGTAATAACCCCGGTGTCCTCACAATTTTGGTGGCAAGCAGTGGGGTCACACAGTCCCAACGTTTGGGTAGAGCGCAGGGACTCGTATCCAGATACGGTCAGGCTCTGTAAGGACACAAGGCAACAGTCTGTCAGCACCAGTGTTAGTAAAAAAAAAAAAAAAAAAAAACCCTAGCTAGGAAGTCAGCAGGAATGGCCACAGAAGCAGAGCAGATCAGCTTAAAAGCCACAGAGAGATTCTATATGAAAGCAAGGAAACAACACTTGCAGGGGTTCTGCAGAACCAAAGGGGTGGACTTTGATGACACAGACGTGCGTGAAGTTCTGGTGGCCAAACTAATGGAATGGGAAAAGGCCCACCCTGAGGAGATGGAAGAGTCAGAGGTGGAAGAGGAGGAGGCCAAAGACCAGCCACAGAGACCCCCTAGTGGGACACAACCCAGACCACCGTCCGGCACTCCAGCAGTGCTGCAAGATTGGCTGACAGCACTGGGGGAAAGGGCAACCCTGCATGAAAGGGCAGCCGTACTCCAAGCAATGTTGGGGGTAGCATATGAGGTACCCCAGATTCAGAGAGTAGAAGGTCGGGGAGAGGCCCGGTTGAGACCTCAGCTGGGATATAGTGGAGTCCCAATTTTTAAAGAGGCAGACACAGACATTGATACCCATCTCCAGGTTTTTGAAAACTTGATGGGAGTCCATGGGATTGAGGAGGAAGAGTGGTCCAAATATCTGGGACCCAGCCTGACTGGGAGAGCGCTGGAAGCTTACCAGGCTCTAAGCCCTCACGAATGTGGGGATTATGGTACAGTGAAAAATGCACTGATGGTAAAATTCCAGTTAAATGCAGAGACCTACAGATACAAGTTCAGGACTTTGAATAAAGGAGGGTCACAGTCGCACCAGGAATTTGCCAGCCAGCTACAGAGGGCCTGCGAGAAATGGATGGAAGGGAAAGGGGCCCGCTCCGCTAAGCAAATTAAAGAGCTCATTATGCTGGAGCAGCTGACTCTAAAAATGGCCCCAGAGATCCGGGAATGGCTGGCGGACAGAAAACCTGAGACCCTGGAGGAGGCAGCAGGGCTAGCTGATGAGTATGTGGTGAGTCGACCAAGATGGAGAGCCCCTAGTATGCCTAGTCAAGCAGCTGCAGGGAGGGGGAGCCGAATAATTCCAGCAGGTCTAGTGACACCGGGAGCCCCCTTTATTAGAGAGAACTCTGCCCGGAATCCAAGAGATGAACCAGCCCGATCCAGACCCTGGGACCTGAATCCAAAGAGGTGCTTTCGGTGCAACCAGGTGGGGCACTTCCAGAGAGATTGCCCCCGTACCAGAAGTCCGATCCCAGGAGCCAGAGCTGCACCAGTGGCCGCTGTACAGTATGCCCCAGGAGATTTTGAAATCGGCATTGAGGCCGAGCCACCCTGTCCTGATGTGCCAGAGGCAAGGGACGGGGTGTATGTGGTGAACCTGATTTTGGGGAAGGGGAGGCAGAGCCCTAGGAATATGCAGGGTCATCTACAGGACGTGTGGGTGGGGGACTGCAAGGTCCAGGGGTTGAGAGACTCAGGAGCATCCCTGACCCTGGTGGAGCCTGATATAATTAAAAGATCCCAAGTTATGGAGGGACAGCAGGTCCGGATTTCCACGGTGGGGGGCCATCTTGCAGATATTCAGGTGGCCCGGGTACATTTGGATTGGGGGGCGGGATTTGGAATGGTGGAGGTGGGCATTCTGGATGGACTACCAGCAAAAGTGATTTTGGGGAATGATTTGGGCCAGGGATTGGTCACTCACTTTGTGCAAGCTGTGACCCGCAGCCAGAGCCGAGCACAAGCCACAGCAGCACAAGAAGCCGCAACGCCAAGGAGACCACCAAGATTAACCCCGGCAACCAGAACCAAGGAGCCAGAGGCAGCACCGTTGGTGAGTAACCCAGAAATATCTGATGTTGTACCAGAAATTGATTTGGGGGAGGAGGACAGAAGGGAATTTAGGAAGGCCCAACAGACTGACCCATCCCTAGCCAAACTGAGGAGTGCAGCAGACGCTGGGGGAGGGGAAGTGGCAGGCAGTAAAGTAGTGTGGGACAAAGGACTGTTATATAGGGTAGTCACCCCCACCCTAGATCAAGACCCAGGGACAGAAGTGAAGCAGTTGGTAGTACCATGGGCTTACCGGACCCATTTATTAGCGCTGGCCCATGACATTCCAGCAGCGGGGCACTTTGGGACCAGAAAAACGTTGGCCCGGTTGTTGCGGACTTTTTTCTGGCCTCAAGTCACCCAGGATGTGAAACGTTACAAAGCCTCCTGTGACACCTGTCAGAGAATAGGGAGAGCCCCTAAGAAAGTTCCACTACAATCCCTGCCTATAATTGAGGAGCCCTTTGCCCGGGTGGCTATAGATATCGTAGGTCCATTAGCCATCCCCAGTTACACCGGAAAAAGATTCATCCTCACCCTGGTGGACTTTGCCACCAGATACCCAGAGGCAGTAGCCCTGTCGTCCATAGACGCAGAGCATGTGGCCCAGGCTCTGGTGGACATTTTCAGCCGGGTAGGATATCCCAGGGAAGTGGTTACTGACCAGGGGACCCAATTCCAAGGGGACCTAGTCCAGACCCTATGGGAAAAGTGGGGCATTAAGCCCCTACGAACCACCCCGTACCATCCCCAGACCAATGGGTTATGTGAGCGTTTCAATGGAACGCTGAAACACCTCCTGAAGGCATATGTACAGTCTGAAGGGAGAGACTGGGACAGGGCCCTGCAGCAGCTCCTGTTTGCATACAGGGAAGTACCCCAGGAGTCCACCGGATACTCTCCTTTCGAACTTCTGTATGGCCGGAGGGTACGAGGCCCCCTAGACCTGGTTAGAGAGAGCTGGGAAGGAACATTCCAGGCCAATGAGCAGCCTATCCTTAAATATGTAGAGAAGATGAGGGAGAGGATGAAGAGAGTAGCGCAGCTGGCGCAAGGCCATTTAAAAGGAGCCCAGGCAAGACAAAAAGAGTGGTACGATGCCCACGCTCAGGATAGGAAGCTGAACGCAGGACAGAAGGTGATGGTGCTAATCCCAATGAGACGGAATAAACTTCAAGCCACCTGGGATGGCCCATACAAAGTGGTGAGGCAGGTAGGGCCGGTTAACTATGTAGTAGCGCTGGATGATGAGGAAACCTGGCTGAAAACCTTCCACATCAATCGACTAAAAGGTTATGTGGAACGGCAAGTGGCAGCAATGGTGGTGTGTTGTCCCCCCATGGGTCCCACAGAGGTAGACCCCCTACTGGAGATGATAGGGGAGGTGAGAGAGGAAAAGGGGGTGGAGACAGTGACAGTGGGGACGCAGCTAGGAGAGGGACAGAGGCAGGAAATGAGGGAGGTACTGGAGAAGGAGCAGGCCCAATTTACCTGTAAGCCCGGTCGTACCCACCTAGCCACCCACCATGTAGACACGGGGGAGGAGAAGCCCATAAGGCAGGTAGCATACCGCATGACCCCCGCTGTACTGGCCCAAGTACGGAAGGAGATAGAGGAAATGCTGGCCTTAGGAGTAATTAAGAAGTCAAATAGTCCATGGGCTGCAGGGGTGGTATTGGTCCCGAAGAAGGATGGGACCACCCGCTTCTGCGTGGACTACCGTAAACTAAATGAGGTCACCACCACTGATGCTTATCCCATGGCCCGAATAGATGAGCTACTAGACAGGCTAGGGGCAGCCAAGTTTGTGTCAACTTTGGATCTGAGTAAGGGCTATTGGCAAATTCCCCTCACCCCCGAGGCTCAGGAGCGGTCAGCCTTTATAACCCCACTGGGATTGTTTGAATGTACGACAATGCCATTTGGGATGAAAAATGCTCCAGCCACATTCCAACGGATGGTTGATGACCTGTTGGGGGGGTGTCAGGAATTTGCCCAGGCTTACTTAGATGACATTGCCATCTTCAGCCAGACGTGGGAGGATCACTTAGTGCAGGTGTCAGAGGTCCTGAGGAGAATCAGGCAGGCAGGGTTGACCATTCGCCCAGACAAATGCTTCATGGGCATGGCAGAAGTGCAATACTTGGGGCACCGTGTTGGTGGGGGAATCATACGACCTGAACCGGCAAAAGTAGAAGCCATTGTTCAGTGGCCCCGACCCACCAACCAAAAGCAAGTACGAGCGTTCCTCGGGATCGCAGGGTACTACAGAAAATTTGTGCCGCAGTATAGCACTGTTGCCAGGCCCCTGACTGACTTGACAAAGAAAAAATACTCTAGACGTATAGAATGGACCCCAGAGTGCGAGGGAGCCTTTGACGCTCTGAAGGCAGCATTGACCCAGTCCCCAGTGTTAGCAGCCCCAGACTTCAAGAAACGATTTCTGGTACAGACAGATGCTTCAGGGTGTGGACTCGGTGCTGTGCTCAGCCAAGTGGGGGAGGATGGGCATGAGCACCCAGTAGTTTATTTATCCCGAAAGCTGGTTGATAGAGAGGTAGCCTATGCCACCATTGAAAAAGAATGCCTGGCCATAGTGTGGGCCCTAAAGAAATTACAACCCTACATTTATGGGCAAGAGTTCACAGTAATTACAGACCACAACCCCCTTTACTGGTTACAAAGATCTGCTGGGGAAAATGGGAGGTTATTACGGTGGAGTTTAGCATTACAAGGTTATAACTTTACTATCTCGCACAAAAAGGGAAAAGACCACTCAAATGCGGACGGACTCTCCAGAAGAGAGGAGGAGAACCCTTCATTAAGGAACCCACCGTGCCAAGGAGAACATCTGGAGCCCGACCACCAGACTCCAACTGTCCCCTTGATTTAATAAGGGGGAGGTATGTGACAGACCCGGGCCTTATATTGAGAATATCGTGCCAACCCGGTCTGTCCTCAGTGGGCCAATTGAACAACCATGGCCCACTCTGTTATTAAATGCCGCCCGGTGGCCAGATCTGTTATTACTGTGGTGTCCAGAGAGGGAGGGGAGAGGCAGCTCACAGGAAGTGTGAATCAGCTGTGGACCCTGTGACATCAAAAAGTAGTGGAACGGGTTAAAAAAAGGAGGGTCAGGACCTTATCTAAAATCAGTAGGGGGTCTCTCCCTGTTTGCTAACTATTGTTCTAGCAAGTCTGCAACACAGTCTGAATGGCACCATCACAGCAAGGGGTGACCACTGATGTCATGCACTATTTCCACCCCGGTTACCACCCAAACTCTTCACACCACCAATCACAAGAGGACAGTGAGTGGGGGGGGGTGGTGAGAAGGGACCAAAAAGGAGCTGTCTGGGGGATGGGAGTGTTGTTGGAGAATCTGGAGACAGCAAGGACCTGTTAGAGAGTAACCGTATTCTCGCAGGGCCTTAAAGGAATGCTTGAGGCAGGAGCTTCTTGACAGAGATCGGACAGTGTACCTCTAGGACTGATTCTGTTACCACTCCATCGGGAGACACTCGCAGATTCTGGGGAATTGGTGAGCCTACATCCGTAGGGAGACTGATACCCAGGGTCCCACCAAGCTGGTGGAGAGTTGGCCGAGCGGCTGGGATCAGCAAGATACACAGACCCACCTTAAGGATCAGAAACCCTGGCCCACTTGGATTGTCAGCTGTGGATTTTATTACCAGGAGTTTGGGCCTGCTAGGACTCTGTGCTTGGAGGTAACCTGCTGGGGATTTTGTTGGGGAGTTTTACTTGCACTGGTGATTTTCTGACACTTGATATATTTGGCAGGGGGAACAAGTTTCTCCTTGGGGAGCACTGTTGTATTTTACTAAGTGTGTGCACTTTGTTTAATAAAAGGGATTATTATTTCTTTCCTGTCTCCTTACCTGTGTGACCTGTGAACCTAGAGGACCGGGTATCTAGAGAGCTTTGGTAATAACCCCGGTGTCCTCACAGGCACAATTTGGGGTAAAAAAAGGGGACGGTGGCAAGGCAAGGCAAGCCCAGCCAGTCCCCATCAATCACAGACAGGGTGGCATAGAAGGTCCATCCTGTCACAAGGACCTGTTTTTTTAAGATACCAGCACTGCTAATAAACCTGAAGAATGTAAAGTATATTATTAAGTGTTGTAGTAGTTGTAATATTTATACATTATAAAGATAAAGAAATCTAGTGATAGTCACATGCCCTATTTCAAAATATAAAATTCCAATGAAACAAATGTGTCCCCTATGTGTTTTATCCAATGATGGAATTCCTCATTTGGCCCCAGTGAGTCCCCCTGAGGAAGTCCATAAGTCCCCCTGTGGCAACAAATGTCAGATAAAGTCTGTCTAACCTGAATCTACATTTTTAGGATTTTTGACTTAACGTATGTGCAATTTTAGAATTAATACATTTTTCTGTAATATAGTTGTTATTCTATCCCTTCTCTACAGGGCCTGATTAAGGGTTCTGGCCGCCCTAGGCTAATACGGCCGCAGCGCCCCTCCCACCCCCCTTCCTCCTCCGAATATATAGGTGTATAGGAACACTCCTGAATATGAATGTTCAGGTGTATTCTCTAGCATTCAAATTTAGACAGATTGTGCCATTGTCTCTTACCTGTTCTTGCTCTTCTCTCTTGCAACTTTGTTATCCTCTCGCTGGCTTCTGGAAAGTTGGCGTCCTGTTTTGAAAATGCAAAAATGTATTATAATGCAAACCCTGAATGATTAGGCCCTTTAGTTAAAACAAAACACTCCATTATGGCCAGCTAAAAGTACCCCATTGGACAGGCATATATAAGCAATATCTGAATATTTGTTGTCAATCAAATACAAACCTCTACCAGCCCCATCTCACTAATATTTAGTATCCACCACGCAATCATGAGATTCTGCCCCCCAAAGCTGCTCTATTTTTTATATACCCCCTGCAGCCATTTTCCTTACCACAACCCCCCCCCCCCACAGCCATTTTCCCTAACCCCTGCTGCAGCCATTTTCTTTACCTCCCACCCTGCATCCATCCCCCTTGCAGCTATTTTCCTTACCTCCACTCTGTAGCTATCCCCCCATCACATCAAAACTCCCCCAGTTACATATATCAGCCCCCCTCCTCTGCCCTCCTTCATACATATCAACCTCTCTCCCTCCCTATAGATTTTCATGGCAGCCCCCCCCCCCCCTCCCACCCTATAGATTTGTATGACAGTCCCCCTCTCCCTCCCTATACATATGCATGACAGTACCCCCTCTCCCTCCCTATAGATATGCAGGGTAGTCCCCCCCCCCCCCTCCCTATAGATATGCAGGGTAGTTCCCCCCCCCCCTATAGATATGCAGGGTAGTTCCCCCCCTCCCTATAGATATGCAGGGTAGTCCCCCCCCCTCCCTATAGATAGGCAGGGCAGTCTCCCCCCCTCCCTATAGATATGCAGGGCAGTCTCCCCCCCTCCCTATAGATATGCAGGGCAGTCTCCCCCCCCTCCCTATAGATATGCAGGGCAGTCTCCCCCCCTCCCTATAGATATGCAGGTCAGTCTCCCCCCCCC
Organism: Mixophyes fleayi; assembly: GCF_038048845.1. Taxonomy (NCBI): domain Eukaryota; kingdom Metazoa; phylum Chordata; class Amphibia; order Anura; family Limnodynastidae; genus Mixophyes; species Mixophyes fleayi. Next base: position 73,483,366 of record NC_134403.1, on the reverse strand, counting down.
TCCCTATAGATATGCAGGGCAGTCTCCCCCGCCCTCCCTATAGATATGCAGGGCAGTCTCCCCCCACTCCCTATAGATATGCAGGGCAGTCTCCCCCCCTCCTCCCTATAGATATGCAGGGCAGTCCCCCCCTCCCTATAGATATGCAGGTCAGTCTCCCCCCCCTCCCTATAGATATGCAGGGCAGTCTCCCCCCCCCTCCCTATAGATATGCAGGGCAGTCTCCCCCCCCTCCCTATAGATATGCAGGGCAGTCTCCCCCCCTCCCTATAGATATGCAGGGCAGTCCCCCCCTTCACTTACCTGTAGTTGTGCCAGCGTCGCTCCTCTCCTCAGATCAGCAGATAGGAAGTGAAGACATCCTGCTTCCTGTCTGCTGCACAGCAACAGGCAGCCTGGTGATTGGCTGTGTGTTGCTAATAGAGATGGGCGGGTCCGGTTCTCCGAGAACCGAACCCACCCGAACTTTGGGTATCCGAGTACCGAGCTGAGCAGCTCGGTACTCTCCCGCCCATTCCGAATCCAAATCGAGGCCGAACGTCATTGTGACGTTGTCGGATCTCGGGACTCGGTTCTCGCGATACTTCAACTTTATAAATACACGCCTCCACAGCAATCCATCGCCATTTGACAGAGGGAGAGAGCAGGGTGTAGTCATAGGCTAATTAGAGCAGGGACAGAGAATACAATATTGTTCTTGCAATTGCTCTAACCAAAATCGCTAGTGCAGAGAGGAGGATAGAGGTTTATTATTTTTTCTTCATATTTGGCACTCCCCAGCGCTTTTGGGGTGTCCCCCATAATTGTGCATTAATATTTCTGGCTGTCAAAAGTCATATCTGTCAGCAGTATCTACTAAATAATTTGTAGCACACCTCAGTGCTTTTGGGGTGTCCTCCCTAATTGTGCATTAATATTTCTGGCTGTCAAAAGTCATATCTGTCAGCAGTATCTACTAAATAATTTGTAGCACTCCTCAGTGCTTTTGGGGTGTCCTCCCTAATTGTGCATTAATATTTCTGGCTGTCAAAAGTCATATCTGTCAGCAGTATCTACTAAATAATTTTTAGCACTCCTCAGTGTTTTTGGGGTGTCCTCCCTAATTGTGCATTAATATTTCTGGCTGTCAAAAGTCATATCTGTCAGCAGTATCTACTAAATAATTTTTAGCACTCCTCAGTGTTTTTGGGGTGTCCTCCCTAATTGTGCATTAATATTTCTGGCTGTCAAAAGTCATATCTGTCAGCAGTATCTACTAAATAATTTTTAGCACTCCTCAGTGTTTTTGGGGTGTCCTCCCTAATTGTGCATTAATATTTCTGGCTGTCAAAAGTCATATCTGTCAGCAGTATCTACTAAATAATTTTTAGCACTCCTCAGTGTTTTTGGGGTGTCCTCCCTAATTGTGCATTAATATTTCTGGCTGTCAAAAGTCATATCTGTCAGCAGTATCTACTAAATAATTTTTAGCACTCCTCAGTGTTTTTGGGGTGTCCTCCCTAATTGTGCATTAATATTTCTGGCTGTCAAAAGTCATATCTGTCAGCAGTATCTACTAAATAATTTTTAGCACTCCTCAGTGTTTTTGGGGTGTCCTCCCTAATTGTGCATTAATATTTCTGGCTGTCAAAAGTCATATCTGTCAGCAGTATCTACTAAATAATTTGTAGCACACCTCAGTGCTTTTGGGGTGTCCTCCCTAATTGTGCATTAATATTTCTGGCTGTCAAAAGTCATATCTGTCAGCAGTATCTACTAAATAATTTTTAGCACTCCCCAGTGGTTTGCGCTCAGAATGGATTCAAAGCAGTCCACATATGATCTGAATGAGCAACCAGGTTCTGTCACCAGTCCTGATGTTAGTGTTCCCAGTACGTCATCTGGCCAAGGCGATGTCAAACAACAGAGTGTTTTCAAATTAGTGCAAAAAACAAAAACCCAAAAAAAATTTACTGTATTGAAGCGAAAAAGAAGTGTAACTGAGCAAAAGTTAAGTGACGATAAAAAAAAAATTGCAAGCATGCCATTCTACACACGCAGTGGCAAAGAGAGAATGAGGCCTTCACCTTTGGCTATTAGTGGCAGATCCCAAAAATTTACCCAGCCTACAATTAGTGCACAACTACTGTTACGCGTCAAAGCCGAGCTGCAAGATAACAGTGAGGCATTACAGGAGAATATTTGCTCTGATTCACAAATGACAACAATCCCTGTGGAGAGTCCATCCAATAGTAGGATGTCTAATCGTGAGCATTCTTCTGATGTGTGCCTTAATAGCCCGAGTGTAGCCGGTGATACCCAAATTGAGGATGCCACTTTGGAATTAGAAGAGGATGAGGGGGAGATTTGTGTAGGCGACGAGGGCGCTAATGATGATGTTGATGATTATGATGCAGACAGATACCAAATTGCCTTTCTCAATTTCTATTTATATTCTAGATTATATAACGGCTGAATAGTTTTCTATTTTACTCCTAGTGGAGAGAGGATCTGATGCAGAGAGATACCAAACTGCCTTTGTCCATTTCAATTTATATTGTACAGTATATAACGGCTGAATTTATTAGTATTTTATACAAGTGGAGGGGAGCCTAGAGAGACAAAAACCAAACTGGCTTTCTCCATGTCAATTAATATTGTACAGTCTATAATGGCTGAATTTTTGTTTTTTTTAAAAAAAGTGGAGGGTGGCCTATAGAGACAGAAAGCAAACTGTCTTTTTCCATTTCTTTACATATTTAACTATAAGTGTAGGGTGTAATATACATCCAAAGACGATGGCTGCATTGCCAATATGCATAGATTGAGAGGAAGACAATCTGTTTTGTGTGTAGAATAAATGAAGGCCTACCAACGAAGAATTAAACTGTTTTTTTGGATGATTTATTACCTCAACAATTAGATTACTTGTCTCTAAAACAGTTGGAGCACTAAATTGGGTTAATTTAGGCCCAAAAACATGGATTTTCCCAAAAAATAGCAAAACAAAACCAAACAAAACCAAAACCAAAACATGCAATGGCGGTTTTGCAAAACCAAAACCAAAACCAAAACGCGACGGTAATCCAGATCCAAAACCGAATCCAAAACCAAAACACGGGGGTCAGTGACCATCTCTAGTTGCTAACCACTGACCACCAATGCTTTTGATCGTCGAGCCCTCCACCCCCCTGCGGCGACCCCCCACCCCGAAAACAAAATTAATGAAGAAAAAAAAAAAAGAATGAAAAAAATAAATAAATACCCGCAGCGCCGCGCCCCCCGGGACCCAGCGCCCCAGGCTGCAGCCTGGTCAGCCTAGTGGTTGATCAGGCCCTGCTTCTCTACCTAACAGAATCTATGTCATCTGTTAGCAGCAGTCTATGGAGCATAATATCATAAGATACATATTTTACATAGGATATTGGCTTAGAGAATGCAGAGGATTGTCAGGACTTGGAGTCTTGTTTTATGTATTTGAAATATTTGTGCTGTAGTTCATTATCCCACCTGAAGGATGCAGCATCTGACTTTCCTGTTGTCCAGCAATGGAGCAGTTAATGTACACTGCTACAAACCCATTTGAAGGTAATGACATGCATTAGTGTTTGACCTTGTTACCATATAGGTAATTGTTTTAATAAATAAAATAATGTAGTGAGTAGAAGAATAAGGATAAATTGTCTGACATAAAATAGTGTGTATATATATATATATATATATATATATATATATATATATATATATATATATATGTGTGTGTGTGTGTGTGTGTGTGTGTGTATAGGTTAGTAAGAAGTAGATGTGTTGAGATATAGTTTTGTGCGTAAATGTATCAATTAGAGAATTAAATAATAAAGTTTAAGTGTAGTTTAATAAACTAGTTTGTATGGAGTGGTATATTTGTGTTTAATTGCTAGACTTAGTCATTGTGTGCCATATGGGTGGATAGAATTCACATTTAGACACAAAACTGAACAACAGTGGTAATAGAACAAGTTTGTCACTGGATTCCCAAACAAAAAAAATGCCATTTACACATCAAAAGCCGGTCCCAAAAGATAGTCAGTGAGAAAGAGAAAATCTTATGTTTATGGCCTCTTCCATGTCACCTGGACAGATGGACAGTCATTATACTGATACTTAGTTACATCAAAGACACCTTTTTTACAACAGCCCCCTTCCTTGCCTTGGGCAGGATTGTTTTACAACAGTCTGAAAAAAATAGCTCAGTGAGATTGTATCCTGGGAAAGGACAAGGCTATAGGAACACATAGTGGGAAAATCACAACCCATGGTGGGGGGACGTTTAAATATATATATGAGAGACCAGGACATTGTTCGTTAGATCAAAAAACGCAAGAAGTAAGTAGGGAGGTGGAGTGCAGAAGGAGATGAAACAGACAGAATTATTGAATGATATCCTCTAACAGGTAGCTATACTGTTTAATTCTTGAAAGGATATAATATGCATATTAATTATTGAGTGTTTTGTCAAATGGTGTGGTATTTTGTGTTGTCTAAGGAAATCTAAGTAATTCGAAAACTTATTATCATTGTGCTTTTTCATGTTTTGTAATCTGAATAACTGTAAATAAATATTAGTAAAATAGAGCTGAGTTTCCATGTCAAATTACTTTTTGGAATCATTAAAACTATAGATATAAATCAAAACTGCATACAAATATATTTATGTCAGATTGCAAAGGTTTGGACAAAATCTTGCATAGTCAATGAGCTACAATTATATATCTGTATATAGTATATTTATTATTGCATAGATATATTTCTTGGTGAAATAGATCCCCTTTTAAAAATACATGAGCCAATCATATGCACATACGGGATAAATGTGTTTATATAATATATGATTGGACTCAAAGTAATTTTCGGCCTTTTAGTTTAATGAGCCGACCAATTGCAAGCCTGATATAATATATCTGCAGACATATAGGAGAGACATATGAGATACTTATGTGTTAAATATAAATTATATACAATTATATATATAGGTTCCGTTTATAACTTTTAAATGCCTGGCTATGTAAAGGTTCTGCAGATAATTGAGTCGAATCCTGCTCAATCCTGCGTTTCAGAGACTCGTTACCAAGTATTTAATTCTATGCTTCAATTAATTTGTTACCACTTATTCACTCCTTTGCTATCGAGACCTTACTTTATCCTGTGTTCCAGAGACCTTGTTTAATCATGTGTTTCATCAGTAGTGGAACTACTATTGGTGCAGCAGGTGCAGTGCACCAGGGCCCATGGAGATAATGGGGCCTGCTGCATGGGCAATTAGTGAGCTGTGGGCCCCGGTTCCCTCCTCCATGCTTCCCTGCACTGGAGCACACAGCTCGCTAGTTCCACCTCTGTGTTCCATAGAGACTTTATATTAGCTTAACCAGCCATTGCTGTTACCTGACAACAAGTCTTCTTCAAAGCACGAGCAGAGAAATTCAAAACAATTGCCTCTGCAAAAGTTTTTGTAGAACTGAGGGACTTTTTAGAGGCTGCAAACAGATGAGATAAATTATTCTGATTGAGTTTAACTTTTCACTGAAGGCTGGTTACAGAGTAAAAAAAAAGCTGTGCAGTAGTCCAGGTGAGGTGGCTAGCTAGATTGCTGTTCTAAGCAGAGTGCTGATTATAGAGTGATGTTTCATGTGGAGAGCCACACTTTATCGCCCACTGAGAACACCATCCTGTCCCATCTGCTCTGGTCTGCATACCTTTGGTTAGCTACCTCCATCTTCAGCTGCTCCTGTAACCCTTTTCCACAATTCCTGGAGATCGTGCACATGTGTTTCTGCTGAAGGAACCGTAGAGGTGGCATGTGGAGCTGGAATGACTACTGGATGGAAACCATGGTTCACATAGAAAGGAGCTATCCCTGTGGAGTCCTGCACAAATTGCTAAGTGAGAATTCTGCCCACAGAAGCAATTGGGTCCAGTCTTACTGGGTATCCAAGACAAAGCACCACATGAACTGTTTGAGAGATTGGTTGGCTGCTCCATCTGTCCATTCGACTGAGGGTGGCACCCAGATAAGAAATGGTGTGAAATTCTCAGCACCTTGCAAAAGGCCCAACAAAACCTTGCTATGAATGGAACCCCTTTGTCGGATACTATCTCCAAGGGAAGTCCATGCAGCCTGAAGACTTCCTTGGTAAATATCTGGGAAAGTTGAAATGCCACTACCACCAGGATGGTGTTGCCTTGACAGCTGGGATGGTCAGTGATGAAATCTATGGACACATCGGTTCGTGGCCTCTGTGGAATGGACAGAGCCCAAAACACAGTGTCCATAGTACCTTGGTACATGCATAAGTAGTGCCCATTTGGAAGAAAGAGACACCATCCTCCTTTACAGTGGACCACCAGAATTCTTGGGGGACCAAATCAATAGTTTTCTTGATACCAGGATGCCCTGCCAATTGTGACTCATTTCCCCAATTGCAGAACCTGTCTTGCAGCACCAAAGAAATGGCCATTCACAGAAACAAGCAGGGAGATCCCCCCATGATCAATCATTTGGGAGAGAATTGCTTGGAGAATGCATGGGCGTTGATGTTACTGGTCGAGAAATTCAACCTCTTGGCCCTCAGCATATATTGCAGGTTCTTGTGGTCAGTGATTATAGAGAGAGGGAATCTGGTACCTCCACTCAGTAACATAAAGCATAATAGCCTGCAGCTCACAGGTTCCCACATTATGGTTGACCTCTGGGAGTGCACGGCTCCGGCTCCACACTCTGAATCCATTTCAAGGATATAGGCCCGACTGGGGTGTAATACCAGAGGATGTGTACTTTAAGGAGTTTTAAGGGTTTTTAAGGAGTTTTAAGGGTTTTTAAGGTGTCAAAAGCCTGCTGTGTCTGGAAGGTCCATGTGTCCTTGGGAGTCTCTTTTGAAAAGTTTCAGTTAAAGCATTTATAGTAGTTGCTGGTCCCCACAAACCTCTGGATGGCCTTGATACATTTAGGCAGTGGTCAATTGAGCACAGTGGAGCTACTTTGGTAACATTCCTATGCCCTTTGCTGAGATGATGTGTCCCAGGAAGCTCACACTGGACTGGTTGAAGGAACACTTCTCCATTTTAGCAAATAATTGATTGTACACAAGCCTTTGCAGTATCTCTCTCACATGGTTGTGATGTCCCTTGAGTGTGCTAGGGAAGATAAGTATATCATCCAGGTAGATGGGGACTAATGTCTCCAGTAGGTTCTTAAATAGACAATTCACAAAGGTAAGATGGATGGGGCATTACACAGGCCGAAAGGATACAGATCAGGTTGTCTACTCCTCGCAAATCCAGTTTTGTGAAGACCATGGCCTGATGGAGCCTCTCGAAGAGGTCCGAGACTAGTGGGAGGGGTAATGATTCTTAATTGTTATTTCATTGAGCCCTAGTTAATTGATTCAGGGTTGTAGGGAACAATCCTTCTTCACTACGAAAATGAAGCGTGCGACAAGGGATCTGGATCTCGTGAAAAATATAGGTGGTCATTGCCTTTGTTTCTTGTTTAGCTATTGAGAATTTCCTCCCCCCGGGGGCATGGTGCCAGGCAACAGGTTGATCGGACAGTCACATTCTCTGTGGGGTGGAAGTACCTCTGTCTGCTCTTTGTTGAAGACTCTGATGATCCTTAGGTACTCATCGGGCATCCCCTTTGGTCCAGACTAGTCTCCTCACCTTAATTGTACTTACTTGCCATTTTTGCTGGTTGTAGAAAAGTGTTCCGGCATGAATTATCATATCCTTGTATCTATTTTGTCCTCCAATTGATCACTGGTATGAGAATGTAGAACCAGGAATAATTCAGCATAATTGGACTCTTGGGAGTGTGGATGGCACTGAATGAGATCAGCTCTTGATAACTGAAACAGACACACATCAGCTCCTGGATGGTCTTGTGGGTTACGGAAGCTGGAGTTATGGGTCGTCCATCCACAGATTCTACAGCCATTGGCCTGATTTTAGGAACCAGAGGTAGCTGCATCTTTCAGGCGAAGGCCAAGTCTATAAAATTCTCCTTCACTCCAAAATCCAACAAGACCTCAATGTAAATGGAGCAAGCCGCCCAGGAGAGTTCAATCAATAGCTGGAATTGAAAGTTTTCCAGAAATTCTCCACATATTCCAATATGTATTTGTAAATATATATATATATATATATATATATATATATATATATATATATATACGTATGCCTGCAGCAATTGCTTACATTGAACCGCCCGCTCAAAAAACCTGTTAGTTTGAGGATGGTACTGTGTAGTGTGGATGGGATGTACCCTAATCCAGTCCTACTTTTTGGAGTACCTCCCCCTGAAACTGGATCCTGTTAATAAGATAGGCATTAATGAGAAAAATGTAAATTAAAAACAATTATTAGGCGTACATTTTTACAGTTGTTCCTGATTGCAAACACATGTTTTAGCATGTATACTGAGCCATCATAACTAGTATTTGGGACCTAGACTTGCCCTGTAGCTGGAGCAAGAAATGCAGCAGAAAACCAGCTTACTTCTGTTTGTGCTGGAGGTTGACTTGGACATTGCTGCACGGGAACATTATTACTGTACATTGACTACTTCCCCTCCTTGAAATCATATGGTGTAGTAGGTGGCCTTTGCGCTCCAAGACGACTTGGACGTGGCTGCATTTCTTGGCCTCTAGTCTGGTTCTGGGCATGTGCATAATAAATGTGCGGACGATACACACAAAATTGACAGATTTTGTGTGTATTTATATAGCACCAGCAATTCCACAGAGCTGTACAAAGAATATTTGTCATTCACATTAGTCCCTGCCCTATTGGAACTTACAGTCTAAATTCCCTATGTTTTTGGAATGTGGGAGGAAACCGTAGCATTCTGAGGAAACCCATGCAAACACGGGGAGAACATACAAATTCTACACAGATAAGGCCATGGTCGTGAATCAAACTCTATCTTCATTGATGTTACGACTCTGCCTATTCTTTGTATCTAGCAGCAGTACCTCATACCACCAGAGGTGCTGCTGTTCTGTTCCTGAACTCTTCAACATGCCTGAAGGAGTTAATCTCCTTGCCTGATACCTATTTAGAACTGCACCTGTCGCACTGCTTCAAATACCTGCCTCAAGCTGTGCTCTGTGCAGTTCATCCGTTAATTCCTGGCTGCTGCTGCTTTCCCCCTCTTCCTGTGATGGCTCCTTTGCTGCTTGATCTTCTGTTTTGACCCTCGGCTTGATTCCTGGACCCTGCTCGTTTGCCTGTTGCCCTGACCTTCGGCTTGACTTTTGGACTTGCTTATTCGCTTGTGACCCTGATCTCTGCCCAGCTATTTGGATTCTGTTAACCTGATCTCTGCTTGATCCCTGGACTCTGTCTGCTTCCCTGGATAGCCTCGTGTCTCCTGGACTGGGGTAACTTATATCACCTGTTCCTGCCATTTAACTGTACATACTATTTGGAACCTGTTTTTTTCCATGGATTTGAGTTATCCTTGTTTATGTATTTGCCTGAATAAAGACATTTTGCTTTATACTTCCGTTGCTGCTTCGTGATTGCACTAGGAATCATAACAATTGAAAGCTTTTTTGACATTTCTACCAAAGGACTTGTACTATATTAATAATCTATTGTTGTATAGTGCCTATAGATGTTTGTCACTGTTTGTTTTTCTGACATGATTGGATTTTGGTGATAATCCAGACATAAATCTGGGGCAGCCATATTAGGAGTGCTCGGAGCTATATACCTTTTCACTTTCTAGCTCTTGTTTTTCACCCTATATAGCTAGGAGACACACCACAATTTCACATAGGGATTCCAGGAAAACCCAGGTTGAAAATATTTTTAATATTAATCAAGTATTAATAGAAATAGATGATAAAAATCTTGAAAGTATAATGAGGAAATTAGAGGACCTTCTTCTCAAAGAAAATCGTATGTAGTTGGAAATGGCAACTTTAGAAAAATACCAAGCAAATTACATTATCCCAAAAGCTTTAAAAATCTTGAAAATACCCTCTTTTGGGAATGCTACAGAGATTTTCAAGAAAGAATGGCAAACCATTTTAGACCAATGCTCATTTCCATTTATATCATTAATATTAAGAGAAAGGAAGAAAGATCTTAGGATTCTGGAGGACAACATGGAAAACTTGCAAATGTTGATGATTCCATTTTCTGATCTAGATGATTACAGAGATCTTGAGAATAACATAATTTTCAAAATTGATAAGAACACCAGGGAATTGAGTAAAAAAAAACAGAAAAAGTTTATGAAAAATAAACATCAACCTATTAATACTAATGCTGTCTATGCAAATAAGGAAAATATCCTAGCTAATAAAGCTCAAATTCAAGACCAACAGCAGAAAGATAGTTTTAAAAATAAAGGTGGGAGGAGATTCCATTTCAGAACCCCCCCCCCCCAACACAATAAATCCCTTCGTTACTATAAGGATGATAAGAATTTTAAAAATAGAAGGTGGCGAATTTCAAATTCTAAAGGAAAACTTTAAAGAGATGAAGAAATTAGATTTTCTAAGAGACATTTCAGAAAATGACCATGTGCATATGCTCATTTCCACACTGATATGAGATTAGAAGATTTCAATAGGGGGAAATGTTATGTTTCGCCCTTTAAAATACCAACACAAAATAGATATGAGACACTGGATCAGAGACATCAATCACCATCTTTTTTTAGATCCCAGAGGAACTACCATAATATTCAAATAGAGCATATCGAAGACAGGAAGTTGAAGAACAAAAGAGATTGAAGAGGCAAAGAATCTTTAAAAAAAAATCTGAAAAACTGAGAAAAAAGAAATTTAAGGAAAAGTCAGGTATTGACACACAGGATAAAAGTGAATCCACTAAATGTGAGGAGAAAATCAAAACAAAAATATATAATTTAAGTTTCTATGCACTTAATGCAGAGGAAACTTCCATTTTGGAAAGAGGCTTTAAACCAGTAGAATTGATAATTGTGAACTGTTCCTTGACTGACGGGTTCATTCGAAAAATAAGTGAAAAAATTATTTTTAAGTAAAGACAAGTCAAATAAGATTGAGGACTATAAATCATCTACAAAAAAATAGTTAAGAAAAATCTAAATTCTACCCCTCATACAACAAGGGTAATTTGGAAGATGAATTTGCATTAATCACCGAGAAATAATACAATAGAAATTGTTTTTAAAAAATTACACTGGAAAGCTATTAAAAATATGGCTAATTACAATGAGATAATTATAAAACCTGCCATCAAGAGAAGATCCATTGTTATTATGAGTATGGAGAGCAATGCAATACAGGATGCAATGTCTTTTAACGGATAAATTATTCCAGAAAAAATTGATGGAATTACTGAACAAATATAGAGATTTAAATGAGGATGAATATGCCCTTATCAATATTGATAAACCTTTCACTACCTCCCATAAACATACTACCCAAAATCCACAAATATGTGGTGAATTCACCTGGTAGGCCAATTATATCGGTGGTTAATTCGGCAACTTCCAATCTAACAGCTTTTATTGACTCGTATCTTCAACAATTAGTTGTTTATACAAGATCTTATAAAAGATGTCCTTAATAAATTATGGGAAAAGAATTTCGTGTTAGTTATGGCTGAGGTGAAATCGATTTATACCATTAAAGGATGCACTATAGGGATGGTGGCAATTGATTATTTTCTTGATAAGAACAACATAGAAGAAATCTTAGAAAGTTTTTGAAGGATGCAATTTTTCTTCATTTTGGAAATAAGTTATTTACATTATAACAGGCAATTTTACCTCCAGCATGTCGGCACTGTGATGGGTACCAGGTTTTCCCCAAGATATGTCAATTTGTTCATGGCCTAATGGGAGTATGGAGTAGTTTGGCAGAACAATGTTTTTGGGGCAAGCCTGGTATCCTGGCTTCATTTTATAGACGACATATTTGTCATCTGGAAGGGGAATAGTGAACAGCTCGGTGCCTTTTGTAACTATTTAAATTCCCATCAACGTAATATAGACCTCACTTTGACATCAGCAAAAGTAGTGTCAACTTTCTAGATCTAACAATCTTTATTAAAGATGGTAGAATACACATTAAATTTTAGAAAAAACCCATAGACTCAAACTTCTTGATGCCCGTTTCAAGTGAACATGACCGTAGGTGGCTTAACAACATACCTTATGAACAACTTGTATGTTATCAAAGAAACTGTACAGAGAATTCTGAATTTAAAACCGAAATTGACAAATTGTCAGAAGATTTCTTACAAAAGGGATATTTGGATTCCACAATTAGAGAAGCCAAACATAGTGCCATGAAGCTAGATAGAAATGAGTGTTTAAAAAAAGTATCAAAAATAGAGGAGAAAGGTGGTGGCATACAAAGGTCCTTTATTACTAGGTTTAATTGCCAATACAGGGAAATTGAGAAAATAATATACAAACATTGATAAATTCTAAAGAAGTACAATATTATCTGTCCCAACATCCCTGAGAACCCCTACTTCATTTATAGAAAGGCTAAAAACCTAAAAGAAATTTTTTTAAAAAGCTTATTATCGGATGCAAAAGACGGTTTTCTTTCAAAGGGATTCCATAGGTGTGGAATTTGCGCAATGTGCAGGAACACATTTATAGAAAATACAAAAAGTAAAATCACAGAATTTAAGATACAGGGCAGGAAATATGTTATCGATCAATTCATTACCTGTCACAATAGGAACGTGGTATATCTCTTAAAATGTTAGTTCAATAAGTTCTATGTAGCTCCCACCTCATGTCCCCTCAAAATCTGCATGTCAGAACATCTATATAATATTAAGAAGGGTTTTCCTACTCACCCATTATCAAATCATTTTATGAAAGTTCACAAATGCTCAGAGAGCATCCTTGCCAAACTCTTGACTACTTTAACATCCAAAAAGTACAGTAGACAACTTGCTTGGACTGATGACTATGAGAATTTAGGCTTCTGAAGGGCAAACTTTCCAGTCCCTTAGTGCTAGCAGCCCCAGACTTCCAGAGATGGATGATGGTCAGGAACACCCTGTGGAATACCTCTCACACAAGCCACTGGCCGGGGAGATGGCTTGTGCCATAATTGAGAAGGAGTGCCTGGCCATATTGTGGGCTGTTAAGAAATTGCAGCCTGATCTTTATTGCCGTTATTTCTCCATTGTGACTGATCATAATCCTCTACACTGGTTACAGTGGACTGCAGGGGAAAAGAGGAGGTTGGTGAAGTGGAGCTTAGTGATGAAACTATATAATTTTGTTATTTCCCATCGAAAAGGTTCAGTGCATGGAAATGCAGACGATTTGTTAAACACGGAAGATTAAGGACTAGCAAGATGAGTTTCTATGGAACCTGACCCTTCATTAAACAGGTAGGAATGTGAAAGAATACCTTGAGATGGCTGTGTAGATAGTTTATTTCATTAAGCATGTGTAGTATAGATAGATTAGTTAGTTTGTTAGTATAATATAGGTTAGTATTGTAATGAGGTTGTTTAAGTTACTTGGTAGTTAGCATAGGGCATTGGTGTTTAATTAGGTCAAGTATAGGTTAATTAGTTTAGACTAGAGTATTGTTTTTATAAGGGTTAGGGGCACAAGATAGGCTGGTTAATGTACCATGAGGCCAGTATTCCAAACTGTTGGGGAGATATAGTTAAAGTATGGTATAGTAATAATCAAGGGTCTCATGCTGTATAGTTCTCATCTATTGACCTCGTTATAAAATCATGTGGTACCATAATCCTGGGGTCAGTCGAGTTATCAAAGTACCCACATGCTCACACAACCAATAAGATTTAGCATTGTAATTTTTCTAGTAATGTTTACAAAAGTAAATGTCTAATCGGTTGTTATGGGTTACTAAACCTGTAGGTTCCATTAACAGTAACAAGTAACATGTTTCATCTTTTACTTGTTTTCATAAATCCACTTTAAGGGGATGTGGTCAGTAACCAGTTTAAACTGTTGGCTTTTGGCATAGTATCTATGAGTTTCTAGTGCCCAATTGATTGTCAAAACATCCTTTTCTGCAACGGTATATTTCCAGTCCACTGAGTTCTCTACTAAAATATCTGTCTTCTCTTCAATATCCTTATTGCAAGACAGAGCTGTTTCTATACCAAAATTTGATGCATTTGCCTCTACGAGTAACTCACTCTAGGTAGACAGGACCATTATTAAATACTGAAAAGATTTTCTACTTCTAGATTCTGTTTAGTCAGGTCAGTTGAATTGGCCATTATGGACCCAAAATTAGCTATAAACCTGCTATAATAACCAGTGATTCCCAGGAAGACTCACATTTGCCTTTTGGTAATGGCCTGGACCAGTTTTGATAGCTGCTCTTCTGTTAATTGGAAGTTTTATTGGATCCCTTCTAATGTTGCACTCCATGTACTTTACTTCTGCCATCCCTATACAAGAGTTTTTATGATTGTCTGTATTCCCATCTTTGTCCACCACCTTCCATAACATGCTTTTCATTGTTTAGTTAAATCTCTCTACTAAACCAACAGTCTGGGGAGTGACAAACTAATGTTCTTATATGTGAACTAAATATATATGAACTAAATCCCTTCCTATGGTCTTGGCTGGGGTATAATGGAATAGCCTCTAGGTTAGAGGTAAAATAGTGCATATTGACAAAAATATACTAGTCAGTATAGTACCAGGCACAATTAAGTCTATAACTATCCTCTCAAAGGACGTTCATACTGAACAGGAAGCACAATAGTGTAACTCATCTTTATGTACCCCTGGTAAGAAAAGCCTTTTGTACTATAAAAATAACCTCCCATTATGTGACGATGAGTGAGATATTAAACTACTCTCCTATGAGGTTTAGGGACCACCAGTTGTTCCAAAAATGACCTTTTCAACCACTTTGTATAGCAATTCCTTTTGTGTAGCCCTGAAAGGTAACAAAAGCCCAAGATCGGATTTTACCAGCTTTTTGTCGTGTTATAAGTAGAGTGAGATTTTTTTGTTGTGTAGCAAAATTTTCTTTTTTCACTTACAGGTCATGCACATTTCCATTCTGCTGGTCAGCATCATATTCATGAACAACATTTTCAACAATACCTCTGCAGGAGAATTATTCCTTTGCCCTATGCTTTTCAACATGTTAGTGTCAAGCTCTTCTGTCTCCACGGCCGTACTAAAATGATGGTACAAATAGTCAAAGCAGCACTTAAACAAAAATCAATATCTTTATTAATTTCTATAGAAACTATATAAATATATAAAATTAATTAGATGTGTATCTTCTGAAATGTTATTATAACTAAAAAATAGTACAGAAAAAACAATAATAATCATAAGATATATATTCAAAAATGTAATTACTATTTCAATATTAAATGCTTCTGTTAGGATTATCCCGTATTATTCTATCTAAGGAGTTAACAGCCAGATAATAATGTCTTTAAGCACCTTACTTCGAATAGCTTAACTTTATATGGGATGTATCAGGCAGCTGATGGATTCTTATTTTCAGGAATTGAATGTCCCATATCACTTAGTGGTATAAACTGTTTAGCTATGCCAAGTAAAGAGACATGCCTCTTTCTGTGCAGAATGGCGTTGCTCCCAGTTGTGAGTTGAATAGCTGCATATCTGGACACTTTTAATTTTTTATCAATGATTATTTAAAGTTTGCTGAAAGCATCTAAAAACTTCTGCATTTCTTTGTAAAGCTGATGATTTTATCAGATACTTTTTGTGAGTGAGTTAATCTATGAATTGCGTGAATTTAAATTTTACAGGTCTTGACTCTTTTGTGCATTATTTTAAATATGATATTATTTAATATATATTATTATTAAGATTATATTACTGTTATTATTTACTCTGGCATGCAAATGGCAACTAGCGATGGCTGTAGGGTAGATCATTTCTGCACTCTACTCCCACATTACCATCTTTTTTACAAATATAATACACTTAACAAATTTGTGAAAGTAACAGGAAATTACAGAGTATTACCAAGGAGTGTTCTGAAGATCTTAAAAAGATCTATACTTCTAAATCTGTCATTGCTGTTGTCATATCTGTTCCTTCTTTGGTGATTTCTGCAACCTCTTTTGTGGCAGAAGCTGTCACCACAACTTCTGCAAACATGGGAAACACATGTCCTGAGTCTGTGTCTAAAAGTGAATATGATTCCAAAGAAAATTGCTGCACATAGCTACTTCCAGGATGTAGCACAAGAGTGAAAGCCTTTTCTTCAAGAGATAATAGGTTGAGTTCAGATGGTGAAGGACATTTATGACATTTCTACATGTAACCAGGCTGTCTTATGCAGAATAGCCAGAAGCCCATGTTGCTATGGAATCGCAGGGAGAAGCAGAGATCAGTCCTGCTAGCGAGGCTGAGCTGGGAGGAGAGTCAGGCAGGATTCAGAGCTGACAGGATGGAATAAGAGGAGAGAGTGTGTGAGGTGTTGGCAGCCTGAAGTGTGTGTGACAACAGCAGGGGAAGGAGAGAGGTCAGATAGTAGAATCTGCGGAAAAGAGATTGTGTACAAAGAAAGAGAGAGACATCAGAGCTATAAAAAGAGATACTGGGTATAGCTTTGCACAGTAAAGTCTTGTAGCCGAATCCCTGCAAAGAATGTGTGGAGAGAGAGACTCCCGTTATTAGAGAATTGCGTTTGAGCAGAGAGGGACAGTTAGCAAGACCAGGCTTGCAGGTAGTCCATGTCCCAAAAGTGGCTGAGACCTTCATGTTCATCCAGAAGGAGGTAGACAAGTAGTAACACACCAATCACTCGACACCATTATTGCTGCAGTAAGAAAAGTACATTATACCTCTAAATCCACAAGTTAGATCTTCTTATAATAAATCTGTACATATATCAGAGACTGTGTTACCTGTCAGAGATATAGAGACATTCCAAGTATTAGAGTTCTAATACTCGTTACCAATGTTTCTACGAGTGCACCAATGTTAACTAGTTAATCTCACAAACTGTTTAATATTGCCAGGACTGTGATTATTGTGGTAAATCATTGTTGATTTATATATTTTTCACACTGAGAGTTGTGGGAGAGTTTGGGTGTCAGTGAATGCATGCGTGGCAGCCATCTTGTTTGTTCATTATTACTATTCACTGTATTGTTGCCCTTGATTATTATCTTACCCGTTGTCCCACTTATCCCGTCCAGAATCTCTCCATATTTAAATCTGCCTTACCCATTTACATTCCCCAAAATAAACACTCAGTTGATTGTTCATAACCACAGTATGTGGTCTATTATTATTTGGAGGGTTAGTGTGGTCGGGTACAAGGGGATTACCAAATCAACCCCTGCTGGATTAAGTCACAGTTCACATCCCACCATACTGTGTAGAAGAGTCGGGTGGATGCATTGTTTTTGCAACAGTTGCTCTGATTAATTTACTATAATACAAAAGTGATGCTATTTACAGAATTCTTAACACCTGTAAATGATATCTGTATAAATAGTGAGTTCTGATGACTTGCTTATAATTGGTTTGTTTTGATTTCATTACTTCAATGTTTATTAGGACTTTTGTAAATTAATTTTAACCAATGCTAGTAATAAACATGATACTGTTGTTAGAATTAAATCTGAAGATAGAAGTATGTGATTTGAAGGCATCCACACATTTTAAAGAGATGGATAGTAATACATTTCTCCATGCCATGAGTAGGCCTAAAAACATGTGACTGAAAGCAGTGCCAAGGAGCCAAATACTTAGAGATAGATTTACTAAACCTCATAAAAAAGGAAAAGTGGAGGTGTTGTCCATAGCAACCAATCAGATTCTAGCTATCATTTATCTAGTACAGTCTATAAATGATAGCTAGAATCAGATTTGCTATGGGCAACACCTCCCCTTTCCCTTTTAGAAGGTTTAGTAAATATACCCTTTTATGGGGGAGATTCAATTCAGCGAGATTTGTCTCCAGAACGTCCCCATATCGTGCCAATGTTATGGCAGGAATCTCCGGTCATTTTTCCTCACACCCCATAGAGGTGTGCAGAAATATGAGTGGATATTCTTACTGTAATGGCTGGCAATGTGTGCATCCGGACATCGTTGTAATATCTGTGCGGCACATTGCCTGCAATTGAATCTCCCCCTTAGACTCAGACAAAATTGCACTATCCTGGCAGATTTTAATGTACAGACTGACTTCTTAATAGATTGTTTTATAGAAAAAATGTTTGATTTATGTTGTTGCAAACTGCTGAAAATAATATTAAGGAAATACAAATGAATACACGTCTTAGTTGCAGTTTAATTACTGGTTGGCTGGAATCCTGTATTTAGATGCAGGACTCAGTATTCAACTCTCAATGCACAGCATGGCAAACACAGCTGATGCAAGTTTACGGAGTTGCAATGAAATGATTGCTTACATCACAGAGATGGGGAGTTGAACTTACAAACAGTATATAAACCTGCTCTTCCTGTCATTCCCTGCCCTGCTTTGCTATGCTGAGCTCCTGAGTGGTTATTTTGTTTACTGTTTGATTCCTGATTATTGACCTGTCTTATTTCTGACTTTGTGATACATGGATCCTGACTTTGTACTGCGCTGACTGATTGGTTTTAACCTTTGGCTTTTCCTGACTATTCCCCTGCTTGCTGATTCTGTTCATTTAACCTGAATCCTGCTGACCTCAGCTAGTTGGACTATTTTGCCTTCAGAGATACTTGTCTGTAGTGTTCAGCCCACCACGCTAGGGGCCAGTTCGGTGGACCACGAACTGGTTACTACAAATCTATCCTACATTGCTGCCCGCTCTGGTGAATATTTGTACAAACTTTGACTCTGCACCACCATTCTCTGGCTGTGTCAATCTTAGCTGGTGTTGTGTTCACAAACCCGAACCTGATAAAGTACAAACAGTACAATTATAAAAAAAATCTGCAAAAATTGTGATATAATTGTTGGACCTGAGCTTGGCTACGTAAATAAATTTATATACACGAAAGCTAACAACCTTAAAAAGAAATGAATCCCATTAGTCCCCTTCACTATTTACAAAAAAAATAAATCAGGACAAATGTGTTGTGATAGTTTCAGGCAAAATTGGCCTCTGTTTGGGCCCTGGAGTTTAGGATCCTCCCCAACAGGACTGTAACGGTGTGTGACAACAACTGTCTGAGCTTAGAAGGCTCAACCAGGAGCTGAGGGCCATTGTATGTCCTGTAGAAGGTAGTAGGTCTGAGAAAACAGCTCAGAGTAGAACTGAGCTAACATGACACCTGAGTGGGGTGCAATTGACAAGTGGTCTGTTCACCATACTTCCCAACTGTCCAGGAAATTCCCAATTTGTAGGCTCTGCCTTGCTGTCCCAACTGTTGGCACCATTATCTTTCGGGTCAGAGAGTTGGAAGGTATGTTCCAATCACTGCTGCTCTGCAGAAGAGAGATTGTTTCCTTATAAAACGTGTTGCTTCCTTACATTGTTTACTTGGTACATCTTTTACAGCTGTGGGATACAGATGCAAGGTGTTCCAATGCTTTTATGTAAAACACATTTGTGACTGAAATTTATTTTATATGTTTTCCAATGAACTAAATGTTGTGTCTGTTAGAACTTTTACCTTCAAAGCGCACACTTAGTTTATTTATCAATGTTAATTAGGAATCTTTTGTATTACAAGGAATGTACCACCTACAGTAAATTATTAGGATATTAAGAGTTTCTCTGGTCATGGAACTTCTCAGTGGCTTATAATATAATTTGCTAGCTTAAATTTAGCTTAGGTAATGCACGTTTCTACGGATATTCTAGTTGTTTCAATGGCCTATAGATTTCATTTTTGCCTACAATCCACTTTCATCATTGTAGGTGTGTTCTTGTATTTGGGGATTAATAGGAAGGGTTAGTACCCCTTCCCTTGTTCAATTATGATTACAAGTATCTTTCAGTTTTTAGCACACAATGGTTTAGATAAGCTTTTTTGGGGGAGATTTGTTATTGTGCCACTTTAGGCTACTGATGCAATGATATTGTTGATGTTGGTACTTTAAACATTGACGACTGCAGCAATATGGTGGAAGGGACAGGAAGTGGGTACAACATAAGGCCCTGTTTACAGCCTACCCTGAATTTGGCTCTTCTATGTTGGAACCCTATTTTGTCAGAGACTCCTACATCTCAGAGGGTGTGAGTCTCAGAAGAGGAATCTCCTAGTTAACTCACCACCTTCTGCTTACTTACGTTAATTCATAATTTTTTCTGCTCAAAAAATTAAATTTTCCTTTAAGCTGTTGCTCTAAGCTAGTGGCATTGTAATTTTTCAGTGGATTGTATAGTTTCTATGGTAAAAGTAAGTTCAACCACCTCTTTTCATTTGGCTTATAAAATTACTTTAGTAAATAATTTCACTGATAACTGAAACTTAGCTACATGTAACAAACAATGTAATATATGCGGAAATCAAGGCTTTATCTTCTGTAGAGGTCACATGAAAAAATATTTTCTATTTTCATGAGTCATTGTTTCAAGTGACAACAGTAGATGCAATGTGATAGCTTCCACACAGTGGGAGAACTCAGGTACAGGGAGTAGACATCTCCATTAATTAGCCATTATCCTAACTTCTTTTATTGATTATTACCTTAGCTGTGCCAACATTGTGAGAAAACCTCTCATGGCTACTTCAGGTAAAGCTAAATATTTAGTTTTTGATGGGGTATCAACTATGTATATAGATTAAAGATTGCCCACAGGGTCAGATTCATTAAGGCAAGCAAAAAAAAAAGAGTAAATTTGCACCTTGACAAAACCATGTTGCATTGGAGGGGGAGGGAAATTTAAAATGTGGGGACAGATTTATAGTTGGGATAGGGCATGTCCTAGATCACCTTTAAATTTCAGTGTACAAATAAAGCCATCAAGTATTTGTGTGTTACATGAAATAGCAGCCAGTATTTTCCTTACGTGCAAAATAATAAACTAATTTGCACCCCTTGAATTGTAACACGGTTTGTCCAGGAGCAAATTGACTCCTGTTTTTTTTTTTTGCTTTGCTTGTCTTAATGAATCAGACCCTGTTAGTCTAACATGTTCCACAAGGGGGAGTCAAATGAAACCTTTTCATACTTTGACCAGAATTTTAAAGCAGGTTGTCTGCCTATAGCCTTAAATTCTGAGTAAATAAACTATTAAAAAAAAAGGAGAGAACTCAAAGGAGTGCATAGAGTAATCTTATCCATAGATCATAGATAAATTCTAAATAGTTGTCCACCATCCACATAGTCAACACAGTTATGTATACATCATCATGGACTGCTGCTGGGTGACTGTTATTCTTTGAAGGCTGGCACTGTACAGCTAAAATCTATCCCGGAAGGCACAGGCTATCAAATTGGAGAGATTATGAGACTAAGTCAGCAGCTGAATTGGTCTTTCTATCTGTGAATATATTGAGCTTAACCATTAATAAACTGTGCTTGAGAAGGAATGTTTGGACATTGCGTGGTATTACCATAAAAGAACCGTGACTCGATATTTATATTTAATCTGCAAAATATAACTGAAGTGGATGATTAGATTCCAGATACAGTATAGAGATATTTAAAGGTGCAAATAACAATAACAATATATATATATATATATATATATATATATATATATATATATATATATATATAATTATATAATATATATAACAAATGTGGAAATTGGTGAGCGCACCATCAATTTATCACATATAAATAGCTGTATTTTACTTACCTATGAATCGTAATTTATGATCTGTGTAATTATAAATAAAATGTTTTTTTTATAGACTATGTGGATTTAACTATTTTGAAATGATCTGTGATCTGTAGATCAAATTAATCTAAGCTCTCCTTTAAGTTCTCTCTTTTTTTAGATAGTTGATTTATGGTGAATTTGGCTCGTAAAAATCTTTTAAAAGGAACTGCCTGAGTTTTTCTCTGTGTCACTATTATTTTCTGTAAAAATATTTTTTTCAATGCAATTAATGATTGTTTTGGAGTGAAGTGCATCTGATTTCAGCATCTGATTATAACCTGTCGGGTTATTGTGGATTTGTGTTATATCCTTAAAGCAATATCAGTACAAACTACTCAGTTGATATTTTAAAATATTTGAAAAACTATATTCAACACATTTATTGAGTTTATTAATAAACTCATTATTTATTTAAAGATAAACTAAACCTACAAAATTATTTTGTGGTAGAGTGTGGATTGCAAGTTAGTTGTGTGCAAGAATAAATCATAAATTGCTTCCTAGCTGCAAGATTTCTACAGTAGACCACTCCTTATACTGAGAGGTTGATTTATCAATGGGTGAAAAGCCCTATTGCTAAGCCCCCAAGTGATATACTCTGCAATAGGCATATTCTCATCTATTTCAATAAAGGTGGTGTTGTTGTCTCAAAGTTTTTGAATCCTTCTACCCCCATATTTGTCCATCATTTGGTAAAATTTACAAAATACAATGCTTCTTTATTTCACCTTGAAATGCATTGCCTGCAGGTACTTACTGCCCATGCTTACAAAAAAAGCATGCAAAGACTGTATTTAGATTTGGACACATCTTACAATTACAACCCCTTACGACTGGATCTATCTATCCGTCCCATACACACACATCCACATACTGTATATGTTTTAGGTGATGTGTTCATCAGTATAATGTATTAGCTTTATCCTTGTACATGCACCACTGATTGTTGGTGCCATTTGCCTGTTTTCAGGTAACTGTATTTTCAGTTATGTTTCATTAGGAATAATGATGAAGATATTTATTTTGTTTGAAGCTTTCCACACTCCATAACAGAAAGATAGAATAACATTGTTTGATGAATCATTGTACTTTATATTTTTAGTATTGTTAAAATAAACTAACAATCATTTTGGTCACATTATTTTAGCAAAGAGCCTAAACCAACCTTATTATAATTTGTGTGGTCTAACCACAGTTTTAGAAAAGCACTGTTGGGTAATAAAAATTGTACTTATAACAACATGGATTTTGCTGTTTTGTAGAACTTGAAGTAGATAATTTAAACTCATCCCTCTATATTTGTTATTAAATATACCAACAGATATAGTTAGGAATAAGAAAAGACAGAGAACAGGCTAGCACTAAGAAAAGTTACCATGGTAGAAAAGAAACTGGCTAACTTTATAGCAGATTGTGTAGGTGTCCTGATCAAGAACATTGCCTGTGTAAAGTTGGCTGCACTAAGGTGTAGACATATAGGGGGGAGTTCAATTTGACGTAAATTGTCTCATAGACATTCCAGAAACACTTTGTGGTGAGATTTTAATAAAAATCTATGCTCATTTTTCCTCATGCCCCGTAGAGGTGCAAGGCAAACTGAGCCGAGATTTCTACCGTAGTAACCTTAGCTGAACCAAAGTCTGACCTGAATTAAGAAAGTGCATTTTTATTTCTAACTCCACGTTATGCGTCTTCTGACTGCTTGTTTTGTTTAAAGCTTTTATTACTAGTCTTTTATTGAGGGTTTGATTGAAAACACTGATCACATGTGTTTTTTTAACCATATATAATCATTGTAGAATATCTGCAAGCCAGGGATGGCTGCTTAGCTAGTGTGTATAGTTCTAAGTGTGTTAGTTACAGGTGTATTAAGATATAAATAGCATAATTTGGAGTTATACCGGAGTTAAACAGGGAACAGGAGAAGAACATTCTACCCTTTGCCACAGCAACACAAAGGCAAGAGGCAGAATTCACCTGAAACTCCATATTCTACTGCTGATGTTTCCATCTTTCCCTGGCTGCAAGCTTTACACCACAAGAAGCCTGTTTTAGACTTATTTCCTTCTCAACTCATGAATTTTTTTTTTTTCTGTTAGTTTATCTCCCTGCAACATCCCCTCTGTTTAATTAGCCTTTTCCCAGTTGGTCCTACTGTCTCTCATCACCCCCTCCATTTTAGAATGTAAGCTCTCATAGGCAGGAGGGGGGTCTGTTCACTATTATCCTCCTGATTGGCTTCTTCACTTTATAGTGCAAGAAGCTCTTCATTGCTGTGCCAAGTATAGGTGCGGCCAGACTGTTCCTGTATAACATCTACTGTCGAAGTTTCTTGTCTAGTTTCTGGTTCTGATCTCTGCTTTGGTCTTTGACTACTCTCTGGATCACTGCCTGCTCTGACTCTTGCTTTGGGCCTGACTACTGTCTCGATTGCTGCAAACTCTGACCTGTGCATTGGACATGGCTATACTGCAGAGTGCTGCCTGTCCAGACCTCTTTTATGAACATGAAGGCTGTCTGACTTCTGTGAGGACACACTTGTCCACACTACTTTACCACTTTATTGATCTTTTATATAAATCTTGTACAGCTTAATTTCCTTATAATTTTAATATCATCATTTTATTTACATTGTTAGTTTAATAAATTTTGAAACACATATGCTAGTTTTTTAATTCGATTTTGCTGAGGCAGTTTACATGTTTATTTTTTATTTCCAAAAGGTGAGCTCTTCAGTCCTCATCAATGCCTTCTGTTCTATAGGTAAGAACATGAGAAGCAGAGAAAACACAATGAGAGGACATGAGACAATAATGCTAATATATTTGCACATGAGAGAACCAGATGCATTAAGGGAATTGCACAAAGATGTATGACGAAAATGTTTCCAAGACAACATTAAGCTGTCTTTTTTTTGCCCTCTTGCACTGTAAACAAGCAGGAGGAGAAGAAAAACAAGTTGAATTCTTTCATCAGTTTAAAATAAGTTACTTTGTCTGCATGACCCTATCAAAATGTTCAAAGGCAGAAAACATTTAAAATGTCCAAACAAATGGTTCCATGTGACCAGTGAATAAATTGTTGTCAAGGATACCTTTTGAGAATGAATTGATTCACTGAGAGAACACAGGATTTTTGTAGAGAAGAGGTAGCTTAATTCAATGAAATAAAAGTGTTCTATTGTTTATCATTAAGCTTAATTCAACTGTTCATTCAAAAGGACAATTGTCTAAAACTCTTGGTCAGAACTCCTGAGATTAAATAGTTATGTGTGTTCTCTGTCCATTCCTTAAACTCTGTGTATGTATCTTTGAAATAAGACTCTGATGCCAAATACAAATCTGTTTTCACATAAACATCATGGCTGTTTGGAAAATAAGTCAAGCTCAGTTTATTTGCTTGTTATGCAGGTAAATACAGTTTCAAGGTTTGTTAGGCTGGTTGGAGTGAACAAGATGTATCTATCAAATGCGAATACTATTAATTTAATGTTGGGGCTGGTTGCGGGAAGGAAGAACTATTTATTTAAATGTCGGTGCTATTGATTTAATGTCAGGGCTAGTTGGTGCTTTATAAATTTCAGGTACCTTTTTTTCCAAATAGGAACCGAGCACTCCAGTATACAGACAAGCAGCAACTGAGCTAAGGACACAAGCAACTGCAGGTATTGAAAGCTGCAAGCTTGAGAGAAGCACCCAATGTCATTTTTGCACATATTAAAAAATCTTTATACCTTTTTTCCGCTGAGGGTTCGCATCCAGCCTATACTTTAACATTGACAAACGGTTGGAGCGCGATAACACCGTTTCGGATAAAAAAAAAAAAAAAAAAAAGATTAGAATTGCGGGAGAAGTTTCCGCGCTCGAAAATAAGGAAAAAAAGGAAAAAAATGACTTAACGTGCTCGAACTTCGAAACTCGCTAACAATTGAATATGCCCCTAAGACTGTTGTTCAGGTGGGAAGATAAAAGTAATTTATCTAATGGAAGAGCTAGAAAATATTCTAATAACTCCACTTATGTAATGCTGGCTCTGCAAGATCATTGGCTATGTACTGACAGTTTCAAACTTCTCTGAGGTCTCCTGGAACATTAAGGGTCTTTTAGCATTCTTATTTATTACGTGATAAACTATGGTCGAGTTTGATGTCAGCCGTGGCAATAAAGCAACACAAAATCTTCAAAAACCTTTTAGCAAAGCAACACGTCACTGGCATAAATCTTGTACCTCTAACAATTTCCTCGCATATACGGATATCTACCACTCATATTGAAGTGCTCTGGACACTGCTAAACAAACATACTTACAATTGCTCAGCTCTGCTCAGGCTTCAAACCCTAAACACATTTAAATTTATTCTCAACCCTCCTACCCCTAACCCTTGGACTACTACTAGGGACCAAACTTCTTGCTTCCTACTTCAAGGACAAGATTGATAAGATCCGACTTGAAATGGAATTTTCTTCCTCAACAGTCAGCTCAATTTCTTCCCAGCATCCTCTGACACCCTCTGTTCATTTACTCCCACATGTATCTAATTTCTTCTTATTTTCCTACTCTACCACCTGTCTTTTTGATCTTATACTCTCACAAATCAGTAGATCTTTGCTTGCTGTGGTCATCCCACCCCTAACTAAAGACTTTCTCTCTCTCTATCTCACCCTTCACTGGTATCCGTCCATCAATATTCATACAGTGATTACTCCTATTCTGAAAAAAACAAAATTCTGACCAAAACTCTCTCTCAAATTGCCGTCTCATTTCTCAGCTTCCTTGCGCCTCCAACCTTCTTGAGACAACCTAGTGGATCCTCTTCAGTCTGGCTTTCGTTCTCAACGCTCCACAAAAACTGCATTGACTAAGGTTGTCAATTATTTGATCACTGCTAAATCTACAGGCCATTACTCACTTCTAATTCTCCTGGATTTCGATTCTGAATTTGACACTTCTCTTCTCATACAAACACTATGATTTCTAAGTGTTCAAGACACTGTCCTATCCTGGTTCTCATCCTACCTATGTAATCGCTTTTTCAGTGTTAGTTTCTCTGGATCCACCTGTGCTCCGCTTCCTTTATCAGTTGGAGTACCACAAGGCTCAGTCCTTGTTACTCTATTCTTCTCTATCTATGCCACTTCTCTTGGAAAATGAATAAGCTCCTTTTGATTTCAGTATGATCTCTATGCAGATGATTCTTAATTGTATCTATCCTTTCCTGATCTCTCACCATCTGTGTTGGTCCGTGTTACTGACTGTCTTTCTGTTATTTCATCTTGGATGTTCTCTTGCCAACTCAAACTCAATATTTCAGTAACAAAGTTAACAATATTTCCACCCACCAACTGAAGTTAATAACCTGGGGCCTGATTCAGTAAGGATCTTAACTTAAGAAACTTCTTATTTAAGTCTCCTGGACAAAACCATGTTACAATGTAAGGGGTGCAAATTAGTATTCTGTTTTGCACATAAGTTAAATACTGCCTTTTTTTTCATGTAGCACACAAATATGAACTTTAAATTTCAGTGTGCAAATAAGCTATCAAGTATTTGTGTGCTACATGAAAAAACAATCAGTATTTAACTATGAATGTTTATCAAATCTCTTTCTAATATTTTGTATGTGTTTACCCAGTCTAATCTTAAGAGGGAGAATGGTTTTGCCCACACATTAGTTTCCACATTGACATTTTTGTAAATAAATAACATTTTTTGTATTCCACATTATACATTTAGTAAAGCTGTAGACTTTTCCTTCTGGTGACATAAATTCTTAATTAACAAAACGGGGACATGATTTACACGCAATGCATGATCCACATTGATAAATCCTTTACTTCTTACAGAAGTTTGTTTGGGTTTATTTTTGTATGCACTTTTCACCAGATGATTTCCTAAGTTTGGAGCGTTACGATATATAAATTTGGGACATTGCAGTAATAAAAAAATTGGATAAGATCTTCTAAACGGATATTCCAATCCTTTTTAAAGATATTTTCTATATGTTTATACTGTTGATTAAATTTAGTATAAACACTATATTATGTTCGTTTGTTTTTTTTGTAATAATTTTTTTCTATTTAATTTGTCAACCCCTTCAAAAGACTCCATTACTTTTTGCTTATAGCCTTTGTTTATAAATTACAGAAGCCTGACTATCAAAGATCAAATTGTTAGTACAATTGCATCAGAATCTCCTAAATTGACAGTCAAGTACACTATCTAGCCATTTTTTGGGGTGAGTGTATTCTACTGGAATATAGGAATTTGAGTGAGTAGGTTTGGAGTTATTTTTTGTATTAATCATCTCATTTTCAATATGTATCATAAGATCAAGGAAATTGACCTTTTTTTACTAATACTAAAAGAGAGATCTATATTCTAAGTATTATTATTGAGGTATTTAGAAAAGCATTATAGTTCCTCTCGACCCTCTGCACCACACAAATAAGATATCATCAGTGATTCCGGGAGACCTGGCTTATCCCAAAGTCATGAGAGTTCCAGACACACTGACTTCCCAGTGTGCCATGAAAAGATTGGCATAACTCGAGGCAAACCTGGTCCCAATCGCTATTCTCACAGGACATTATTGAGAAAAAGCAAAAACAATACAGAATTGCAGTGCCAGCAATAACAATAATCCTTCTCATTAAAAAAAAAACAAAGATAAGTAATATTAGAGATACAGGTTATATGCAAAACTCTCATGTCAATCTATATGAAAATTCAATTAATAGTGGAAAATCGGCTGTATGGAAATAAAGAGTTAAACATAGATATATAAACAATACAAACAGACATAAAATGGTCTATGAAAATCAGTAATGGATTATTATTGATAGTGTGATTATAATGGAAATATAAGAATAAATCGCCATCTAAAAGGAAAGAACTAAATCCAACTATTTCTCTCATAATAAATATAACATCTTAGGAGATATGTAAAATCCTTTTTTAATAAGAACTCTTTGCTCAAAAAGGCACAAATAAATAATAATAAATTCGAAGAGCAGGGAAACATAAATTTAAACAGAAACAAAAAATAAGGTTAGTGATGAGAATAATGTAGAAATTATTAAAATGTATAATTTAAGTAACCATATTATCACTGTAGATGACATGAATTTCTAAAGAAAGGATTGAAGTTTGCTCCTACAAATCATGTTAATTCTCTTGAAACATATATTGATTTTCAAAATTATAATGTAGATTAGTGTTAAAAAAAATTTTTTTTCACAAAGAATGTATTAAGAATTCTGAAGACAGTAAAATAAGTGACAATCTTATACCTTTCAAAAAAACTTCAAGCTTTAACTTTACCCATGTCAGGGGCTGTTTTGTAGAGACCTTTTAAAAAATAACAAGTAAAGAAATAGAAAATATAAAGTCTGGTCCTAAACAGACATGTAATCTTGTTGGGAATTAATATTTAGTTTTGAAATAGACCAATAGCATTGCTATCAAACCTGAAGGGGGGGGTAGTTATTATTATTATTATTATTATTATTATTATTATTATTACAGAAGTGTATGAAGATAAAGTAAGTGTTTTATTAAATGATAATAATATACATAAAATATTGAAAACTAATCCAACAAAAGATTTTTTAAAAAAATATGACAATCTCCACATTAGATATTGTAACAAGGAAGTACTTGATGAAAACGTGTATAAATATTTAAATATCGAGGATGCTATTATTCCAGTACTATATGTACTGCTAAAAATCCATAAATACATAGAAGATCCAACTAGTAGACGAATCGTAGCAGGACTAAATCTTATTACTTCAAATTCATCTGCCTATATTAGTATCTCCAACCAATGGTAACAACAATTCTTTTGTGTCTTAAGGATACAAGGCAGGTATTTAACATTCGGAATACCATTGTGTAGAAGGAAAATTACAGCATGGTAACGGCAGATGGGAAGTCATTATATACTATTAGCATAAACATGATTAAGGCTTTCATGCCATAAATTATTTTCTAGTGAATACCAACATGAATAAAGAGGGACTTATAGAATTTATTAAGGAAAAAATACATTTCATTCTTACAAAGAATTATTTCTTTTTTGGGAAAGATTTCTACCTTCAATTGATGGAATGGTGATAGGGGCCAGGTTCACCCCGAGTTATAGCTACATTGTTATGGCCAAAACATGTCTGGAATGGGCATGTTTTTGGGGTGAGCCTGGTCTCTTGGAATCATTATATTGATGACATCTTATTTGTGTGGAGCGAGAGTGAATACCTCAATGATAATACTCAGAATATAGAGCTCTCTTTTAGTACTAGTGAAAAAGAAGTAGATTTCTTGATCTTACGATACATATAGAAAATGGAATGATTAATACAAAAAAACCAACTGATTTGAATTCCTATATTCCAGTACAAAGCCATCACAACAAAATTTGGCTAGATTGAGCACCTGATAGTCAGTTTAGAAGATTACAACAGAATTGTTCTGACAATAAGATCTTTCATAGTCAGGCTTCGGATATGATAGAATAATTTATAGAAAAGGACTATAATAAACAAAATAGTAATGGAGTCTTTTGAAATTGCTGTAAAATTAGATAGAAAGATATTATTACAACCCAAAATAAAACTAATAAACATAACATAGCATTTATTACTAAATTTAATCAACAATATAAAAAAATTGAAAATATCTTTGAAAGAATTGGAGTGTCCCTGTAGAAGATCCCATCCTAAAAATGTATTTACTGCAATATCCTATATTTATATATCGTAAAGCTCCAAACTTAAGAAATCATCTGGTGAAAAGTGCATGCAAACATAAAGCCAAACAAACATCTGTAAGAAGTAAAATATTTTATCAATGTGGATCATGCATTGCGTGTAAATCATGTCCCAGGAACGGTCTATAGCATCACTAAATTTATAACGTGCAATCCAAGAAATGTTATTTATTTGCTAAATTGTCAGCATGGAAACCAATATGTGGGCAAAACCATTCTCCCTTTTATGATTAATCTGGCTGAACACATATGACATAAATATAGGTCTTACTAGAATTTTATTTCCACTATCATTTTTTTATTCTTCTTTATATATAATTAAACTTATTGTATGTCTGGATTTGAAGTAAATTGTGATATATTAACATTATAATGATCCATTTATCTGGTGGTAGTAAATGCATGTTGGCAGACTAGTTTATATTGGGTCTTAGTTTACCTAGGGGTTTACGTATCATCATCATCATCATCACCATTTATTTATAAACTTATATGTTAAATATAAGTTTTCAGTTAATTCTATAACAACTTTTTATTTACCAGAACTCTTACCAGACCATAATGATATTGGTATGGGTTTATATCGGTGCTGTCTGTTGCAACTTATAATTGCTACAGGCTAATGGCGATATTATTTTTACTAATTATGATCATATCTCAATTAATTTGATGATCTTTTTCCATTTGGGTGATCTGTAATGTTTAATTTTAATTTCACTCTCTGCGAAGCGCCCAGTCACCATATTTGGGCACATTAATTCACATGTTTAAAATTTTTATTAAGCTATTAATTATTTTGGTTAAGAAGCAATTCATATAGACGCCCTTAATGAGAGCATTATGTATCGACTCATGCCTTCACAAAAGCCTAAAGGGATTTCTAATTATTTTGTATATATTTTATTGAAGTTTGTTATATGGGGATAATTTATTTTTGCATCTCCTTAGTTATATTTGTATTTTCTGAGTATACATTATGACGCACTATCTTTTCCTAAAATAGAAGAAAATCCATGTATGTTACATCAGCCGGCAGTAATAGATATGAATGATTTCAATAGCTATGCATTTTTATTAGATTTTATGTAATTTTTATTAGAATTTGTATAATTGGAGTGGTAGTTATGTTTAGGTTTTATTATGCATTAGATGGTATTCATGTTGCACATTTTAAGAAGTTTACACACCTGTCATATATCTTCTAATTGGAGTAGACTCTATATAAGAGGACTAGGAAAGAAACACCTCTTACCTTGAAAAAAAGAACCTGCATTGGGTTGAAATGCGTTGGTGATAGAGGTTTATGTTTTACACATTTCTAAATACTTTTTGTTACTGGCCACTGATGTGTTTGGTGTGATTCTGCAGCAGTACACAGGTCCCAATTTGCATATTATTGCTAAGTGATAAAAAGCGAATATATCCCTGAAATGGGGTAATTAAACTTGCAACAATATTTAAGGATTCTTATTATTATCCTTTTTTTGGACTATTTGAATGGAAACAGCTTTTAATAATAAAAAGATATTGCACTAGGACAAGCAGTCACTCTCTTTTATTCTGCGATCGTGTTGCAAATGAACAAGTCTGCTTCTCTGCTTAATAACAAGTGCAGATAGTTATGAAGACCTGCTTATGAAAAGGAAAGAAACAATTTTAATAGTGTAAGAAGTGAAATGTAATTTGGAAAATAAAGGAGATATTGTGGAATCATATATTCGTCCACCCTCCTTAAATGCTTTTAATTCATCTAAAGTGTTAGCACACTCGGGCGTAGGAGCAAAGATTTTCATGGGGGGAAGGGGCGACCAGGACTACAGTAGGATTTGAAGCCCCTTTTTTCTCACGTTTGGTATTTTATTTTACGACCATTGTAACAGTGACTGCAGATATAGAAAGACTCACAATCCTATTTTCATTTTTGTTAGTGTTTCAGGGGTTGGCCAACGCCAGTTTTATTGTTTATTTTACTATAAAAATGTATTTATACATAAATAAATATTATTATCAATATTAACTACCAATTAGTACAATAGCAGTTAGAAAGATAAATTAAATTATTCATCTTAAAAATTTACATTTTTCATAAGCATTAACCTAGTTTTTACTCAGTATTCTTTAACAGCTTAATCTCATTTGATTGGGAGCATTTTTAAATCTATAGTCACTGCCTCACTGGTTATGGTACGTGCTATAAATTAAAATTGCTATATCTCATGTTTGTTACTGGATGCACCACACGAAATTCAGGGTAAAAGTGAAGTCAATAGTTGTTCATCATCAATACAGGTTATTTATTAAATGTTTATGAACGCAGCATTTAAGGTTTTTTAAATAAACAAATCAATCAATCTGTATTAAATCTATACTAAGACAGTCTATATTAAAGAACATTTGGTAGTTATACTAAGACAATCTATCATTTAAAATAGTTTCACAAGTTAGAACAGATACTATGACTTCAGAAAGTAGCTTGAAAGCTTTTGTGTAAAAAAACACAGTCTTTGCCCACCCAGCAGAAATCATGGTGGGCATCTGCCCCCTCTGTCCCCCTGGTTCCTACACCCCTGAGTATATTACATAAGAGGGAGTGAGATGTTTTACACTATCATTATAATATTCCCTGCATACTTGAAGGACTTAAAGCAAAGCTATTGAAGTGAAAATTCACTTATTGCTCGGTATTCAATATTTCATGTACCTATACATTTTCCAATAGGTCCCAACAATCCATACATGAATCCAGTACCAGGTTGTGAAAACTGCTAACAGGTAGATGAAAGGAACACCATTTTAATACATAATATGTTATGTCTAAAGAGGCGCAGCCATGCCCCTTGTTGACCATGCCCCTAAACACTGTTGCCATGCCCCCTTTCGATGCTGATGCTGCTGCATGGTGGCACACAACCCTGCTGTACCCCAAATTCCTCTTGGCTGACCTGTAGGTAGCACAACCTTATGTATTAAACTCCCATTGTCCCATAGATTGTAAGCTTGCAGGCAGGGCCTTCTCACCTCTCTGTCTTTCTGTATTACATAGTTTGTTTCCCATTTGTAAAGTGCTACAGAATTTGCTGGTGCCTTATAAATAAATAAATGATGATGATGATGATGATGATGAAATGTTCACTCTGTTTGCCATATCTTGAAAGGGTAGGTTGCCATGCCTTCCTAAATATCAGGATTACATTTTAAAGGTAAGTGAATTGGTTGGTGTGCATTTAGATTATGTTTGTGCTGGAGAATATACCAAGTTGAGTACTCCAAAGTAATGGTTTATCTTTCACTTCTTTCAATTTTCTGATCAAGGGCCCGATTTTTAACCAATTACCTCTGTACACACAGCTCATGGGTGCTGGGACAGCCCAGCATTTTTCAGTGCGCAACTTCTGGTCTCTTGGAGGATGGACCATACAGTTTGTTTGCTTCCCCACACCCCCATATAGAAGAATAGAGCCAGTTTATTGTTAAAATAAAAACTCACCTGGCTACTGAAAAGAGAGCTGAGACAAGGCAGTGAGGCTTTCATTGCTGACAATATGTAATTAATAACGTTCCAACGCTGTCAATGGTGATGAGACGAAAGAAGACAGCATGAAGAAGCAGAGAGGTAAGTAAACTACTGCAGGGGTTAGATAGAAAGGGGGTTACTGAAGAGAGCAGTGGGAGGTGGCAAATGTTGGGTAGAAGATAAATGAAACATGGGGTTGAGGTGAGGGAAGGAGAGGGGCCCTGCCTGTTACATTTGTACTGGGCCCCGCATATTCTGGTGGCAGCCCTATGTGCATCTGCTATAAGCTCTTTTTAAGTTTCCTGGCATAGCCGTAGTGCAGTCAAAAAACATTACTGACATCACAGATCAGTGTAAAATTGAACCTTATGAATTACTTTCATAATGTGCGGTAAAAGCCCCCAAAGCAAACTGTAACTGTACCTGTACTCCCCATCCCCCCCCATTGGGCCGGTTGCATAGTTGGTTACTGTGGAGAAAAAGTTTGATATCACCTTAAACAACCTGTCCCTCGTTTCTCACACAAATGTGGAGGATAACAACATGTACTTTTTATAGCCCCGTTAGTTTTCCCCAGCTCACTAGAGTACAAATTCAGTGCCTAATTACATGTGGATAAAGGAATATTGTAGCCATTCCTATACAGAAGACTTTTCAGTATATCTTACTCATTGTAAAAATGTACATTGTTTATTGTATATTGTTGATATTGCAGCGATAGCTGAAGTTAGGCTTGCTTTGAGATCTAGGTCTCTGCCACTGACAGGTAAAAGACAATCAGCCCCTGGAGTACTGCCTTTGTCCTGATCTCTCTCTCCGGGGGGGGTAAATGTATGAAGCTACGATTTCAGCAAGTCGCCGCAAATTGGCGACTTTGAGGGAAAATTTAAAGCGGCGTTGGCTTGTAAAGGCAAGTTACTCTTGAGGAGCTGTGTGTCTGCCAAAATCGGAGTGACAGTAACTCAAGACCGCTGGTAGCCTTGAAGGGGAGAGGGTCTGCATCCCAGGAGAAGTTTGACTAGCCAGCACCCTCTTAGTGTGGCTAGGGTACTGGTGAGGTGTTTTCATTATACCCTGTATGTTTTCTCTGCCAGACTATAGTGCTATTTGCTGCAAGTTATTATTGAAATATTATTATTATTGCTGTTTGGTGCTACCATTTTGTTAAATAAAGCTATATATTTTATTTTGGATATTTGCCTTGGTGATTTTAAATCTTGAATAGGTACCAGGTATATTTTAAGCCTGGCATCATCACAGCTACTTTGGGCTGGGTCATGGCACTGCTTGCTTTTTTTTCCTTAAAAATGTTCTTAATAGGCTGCTGGGCTAAGTGTTGCCCTCGACCCAAAATTGGCCACGTCTGCAGGACACACTGGGTTTATCTTAGAATGGTCCAATAATTGTTCCAGCTATCACCATAACACCTTCTGACAAGTTATGGATCACAAACAACACCACCGGGCATTTTAGACCAATTATCATATTACTCAAAATATTAATGTAATATACAGTATATATATATTTATTATGGACCTGTCTGCAACTATACAGTCAGGATGCCTTTCTAGATAGCTCTAACCAGTACATATTGTTCATTACCTTATAATGACAGTACCTTTGTTTTTTCCTTTATATGCTCTGATAGAGAATCAACTTTAACCTAACATAACAATGTAATTGTTATGATATAAAAAGTATATTTTATAGGTTGGTTGCTCATTACCTGCTGCTGTGTGCTGTCCACTCCATTAGACAAGTGCCAGACTAATACACTTTAACCCTTACATGTCTGGCTCTGAATTTAGCTAATATATCCTGGTTGTTCATTACCTCCTACTGTGTTCTGTCCTCTCGACCAGGCAGATGCTAGATCAACAACTGCTACTACCTGAACCAAAGTCCTGGTGGTAACTGAGTACTGTGCAACGTAACAAGTTCCTCGGAAAGGGGTCTGCTAAAGGTAAATATCTTGCGAAGCGATTCTAGCAGTTGAGGATCTCACACTCCTCTGCCCTTAACACCGTGGTAGATTATTTATTATGTCGCACCGACATAACTACTGCATCAGCTATAAAACACCATTAGTCTCACTCCAAGTTTGAGACTTAGGGCTAGATTTACTAAGCTGCTGGTTTGAAAAAGTGGGGATGTTGCCTATAGCAACCAATCAGATTCTAGCTTTCATTTATTTAGTACATTCTACAAAATGACAGCTAGAATCTGACTGGTTGCTATAGGCAACATCCCCACTTTTTCAAACCCGCAGCTTAGTAAATCTAGCCCTTAGTGTGCCCTTTGCAATGGCCCATAAACATATTGATGTTAATTATTGTAGTCCTATACCCAAAGCGGTACCCTTTACCTGTAAGTGAGAAAATCTTAGAACACTAATTTTTAACGCACATATGCTAGATTATACAACCTTTCTTAAAATGGGTGGGTAGGAAAATATCATTTGAGAGATTCATATGTTTTAAAAACTAAAACAACTCAGCGCAACAGCAGGTGAATTACTGGTACAGCGGCAGTTCAGTTAGAAACAGTAATGATGAGGAACTTAGCTGATCCGTAGATGGTAACTCAGAGCAACAGCAGGTGAATTACTGGTACAGCGGCAGTTCGGTTAGAAACAGTAATGATGAGGACCTTAGCTGATCCGTAGATGGTAACTCAGAGCAGCAGCAGATGAATTACTGGCACAGCGGCAGTTCAGTTAGAAACAGTAATGATGAGGAACTTAGCTCACCCGTAGATGGTAACTCAGAGCAGCAGGTGTGGAGTGTTCCTAATGAGGCTGAAGTTCCAATAATGAGGCAACAAAGCCGGAGCGGTAGACCCGAACATGGAAGACAGGACACGGCTGAATAGTTCAGGTGCAGCGGAAGTTCCAGCAGAGGCAACGAAGAGAAACTACAGCCGAACACGGGGTGATGATGCAAAGCAACAACAGGTAAGTCAACCGAAGGAAGCCCAATCCTAATGAGAGTGAGTAACTCGAAGAACAGGCATCAGATAGCAGGAAATGGGAGGTTTAGATAGCGCTCCAAAGTACCAAGTACCAGGACCAATGGGAACAGGTGGGAGGTCATAAGTGAGAGTGGTGGATGAAACATGCGCAAACAGGAGACCAGATGGAGACTGTAAGTCAAAACTGAATTCAGGATACCGTGGTCACCACTTATGGGAGAGAGGTAACAATGTCGGGCCGGTGTGTGACATTAATCCATTCTAAATGCTGCTGCAAGACTAATCTTCCTCTCTCACTGCTCCACATCTGCTACACCACTTTGCAAATCCCTACACTGGCTCCCTGTGTCCTCCAGAATCAAATTCAAATTACTCACCCTTACCTACAAAGCCCTCAACAACACTACCTCTGCATACATCTCAAATCTCATATCAAAATACTCTCCTTCCCACCCTTTTGACCTCTGACTTGCGCCTTGTCTCGTCTCTGGTAACCACCTCTCACTCCCGCCTGCAAGACTTCTCCCTTGCTGCTCCCCACTTACGGAATTCCCTACTACGCTCAATCAGACATTCCCACAGACTTCAAATCTTTAGATGCTCTTTGAAAACCCATCTCTTTTTTAGAGGTGACCTTATCCTCGATAACATTATTCACATTCTCACAACTATCCCAATCTCCACTCTGAACCACTTTTGCTCCTCTTGTTTCAGCTGTGCCCTCTTCCACTTAGAATGTAAGCTCTATAATGAGCAGTGTCCTTCATACCCTTTGTTTTCATGTCCGCATTTATTTTGTCTACCTTTTATGTCCCTGTTTTATGTACGTACTGTTTTCCGTACTGTACAGCGCTGCAAAGCACTGTGGCGCTTTATAAATCTACGATAATAATAATAAAATCTTTTTTGTCTGGTAGTTTGTCTTGGTGCTGTCTTAGCAGAGGAAAGACAACAAAGAGGCAAAAATAGTCAATTCCTCCTCCTTACCATCAGTGTCATGAATTTTTATGTTTCGCCTGTTAGAAGTTGATGAGGAAAGTGGGGAGAATAGTTTTTGTTGTTCATTGTGTATCTGCAATAGATGTTCCACTATATGCCAGAGGATATTGTGGCATCTCTGGTGGCATGCATGCAATGCTGATATGTTGACATTATTGTTTTTACCCCAGTGGACAACCTGTCTATACTTTCATTATTATTGCACATACCAAACATTTACAAACTGTTTACGTTTATGGTAGTGCATACATTCTAACATGCTATCTTCTTGCATTTGCTAAAACCATAATCATTGTAATTACATTTACATAAGCAAAATATGTTAACTACTCTCAAAAAATAGCATGTAATATAATAACCACCCTAGCCTGAAACATTGTAACTTCAAGAATGCACTGTAGTTTACCATGGCTGTAATTACTGTTATGAATTCTAGTAGGAACATTTATATTTGGACACTGCATGTATGAATTTATCTTCACACACTAAAACCATGGGCTGTTAATTACTATAATCCCATCCTCAATGAAATTTTTTACGGTTGACAAGCCAAAAAGTAAATAATTGATTTTATGTTTTGGTTTTCCATTTTGAGTTCATTAAATCCTGGATTCAAAATGAATCTATTTTCTTTTAAATAGGTAATAAAACAAACCACACCATAAAACACAAGGTATAAGCGTGGGCAGAACAAAATTTGGATCCTGAAAGTACATGTACAGGCTGCAAAATTGAGTTTTTATCTGTATTTTTTTAATTACTCATAACTTAAGGAAAACCATAATATTGGGATGGTTTTTCCATGGTGTGGGTGTTGCAGGAGGAGACAGACCTATGTGTGAAGATCAGAAAACTAATTGAGACGGATCTGTGAGAAGACAAATATATATTAATGAGATTGACCTATTAAGAGATGTATATGTAAAAGACTGTATTTGGGGAGATCTGCATTTATGAGAAAAAAGCCTTTAATGCTAGAAATATATAGAGAGAAGGTATTGTCTATGAAGCCAAAGTGTCTATGAGGAGAAACATCATTTTGAAAAAAAAACAACCATCTGGGAAAATAAACAGTCCAAAAGCGGTTCTGGTTCTTGTGAGTAAACCTAAGAAACTATCATATTCTTATATTACATAAACCTGAAAAGCAAGGGAGATCTAGATTAAACACCTATACAGTATAGAAGCATCAGTATAAATATTTATTTCAGAGACTGTGATATAAATCCATTCAAGATATCATCTGTGTCAATATAAATGATTGTTTCAGGGATGGTGTTATAGTTCCATTCAAAATATTATCTGAGTGATTAGAAATAATTATTTTAGAGACTGAATTATATATCAATTTATTATATCATCTGCTTTGTTAGTGATGTGGAATTCAAATACATATCTGGAGAAAGTAAAATGTACATATAACTAAGTGAGAAGTAGCTATTAATGGTATTATAAGTACACCAATGACAGCCTGGCCTGGAAGTGAGGGATATTGCAAGAATCAATACTGTGAATTGTGAAGTTTTAAGTGTGTTATAATATTAGGTAGCTAATTTTTATTCTAAGTAATGAATTTAATTTAGTATTATTTTCAGACTATTATAAAGTAATTTAGTGTGATATAATCTATATAAGTGTAGGACATAGTGATATTTTATAGTGAGTTGGGATTAGTTTATAAAGGGAATTTTATTGTCTATTAAAAATAGCATAATATCAAAATAACATAGATACTATAACATCCCCAATGTATTAATATATCTGTAGTGAGTCTAAAACCCAACCTCATAATAGTGTTTATGATTTTTTTTTTATATAATTATTTTATTAGAAACATCTTTTCCCATAGAAAATGCATTACAGAATCTCGAGAAGTTAAACAGAAATAAATAACACGTGTTTACATACAACAGGTTCTCTCTCACTTGCGAGATAAATGTATATTTATCTATCTAATGCTGCAAAGATGTTATTTTAACTTTTCAAGTTTGAAGGGTATAAAGGGTGGGGGTATACAGGGACCAAAGGGAGGGACGGGGGGGGGGGTAAATGATTCACGCATCCAATGAGAGAACAAGTATGCTTGCTTAGGAGTATCTTTCCATGCCTAGATTCCACTAGAACTGGAGTGGAGATTGATTGTGATATATGGCCCATGGGGTCCAAATTTTGTAGAAGGAGACGTAGGAGCCCCTCAGAACACTAGTAATGTGTTCCATCTGGTAAGTGTGCCAGATCCGACTGCAGACCATCTGGAGTGTTGGTGGTGTGGAGCTTTTCCAAGAGGCCGCTATTTGACATGTGGCAGCACTGATGATGTGCCTAAAGAGTTTGTGAGCAGATTTAGTGAGGTCTGGAATGGGTAGTGGCAGTAAGATGTGCTTAGGGTCAGGTGGTATGTGAGCATTTAGGATTGTTGAGGCTAGAGCAAGAACTGCTGCCCAGTATGGGCGGATCCCGGGACAGTCCCACCATATATGCATGAATGTTCCCATCTGACCACAGTTTCTTCAACAATCAGCGCTGGTCTGTGGATATAATTTTTGTAATCTCGAGGGGACATAATACCATCTGTGCAACAGTTTGTTAGCATTCTCTTTAATGTGGACATTTATAGAACAGTGAGCCGTACCATCAAATACAACCGACCATTCTTCCTCATCCAGTACAGTC
Organism: Mixophyes fleayi; assembly: GCF_038048845.1. Lineage (NCBI taxonomy): Eukaryota > Metazoa > Chordata > Amphibia > Anura > Limnodynastidae > Mixophyes > Mixophyes fleayi. Next base: position 73,442,696 of record NC_134403.1, on the reverse strand, counting down.
CCCAGGTCATCCTCCCACTGCGTCTGAAAGTGATCCTTAACAGGCGGAGTGGTAGGAAGTAAAGTATTATATAGAATAGAAATGAGACCTTTGGAGGCTGGGCCCGAAAGACATAGATTCTCAAATGTGGTGGATGGTCTGGAAGAGAGTTGAGCCTTGACTGTTTGGTGGAAGTGCCTAACCTGAAGATACTGATGGAACTGTCTCGCAACAAAGCCACACTGTTCAACTAACTCCAAGAATTGTGGAAATAATGCTGTTCTGGTTATTTGATTGAGTAACAGCAGCTTCCCCTCACCTGCCCACTTCATATACATAGAGCGAGATAACCCGGGCGTAAAGGCAGGATTAGACCATAATGGTACTAGAATCGAAGGAGTAGGAGAGAGGGAAGCTAAGCGATTGCATCTAGACCAAATTGATAAAGACAGGGCCAAAACTGGATGGGCTCGGACAGAGACCGGGCGCTGTGTAGCCATAGTACAGAGCAGATCGGTGAGCCACCCAGTATGTCCGACTCTATGTCCAACTATCCTAGTTCCAGGGGGAGAATGCCATTGTACACACTGAGCCAGCCTCGCAGCATAATAGCAATTGCGGATGTTAGGGATGCCAAGACCACCCGCTGCGGGAGAGCGCTGTAGAATGCGAGCAGATATCCTGGGTCTCTTGTTCCACCATATAAACCGCATTATTAATGTTTGTAACATTTTTAGGATAGAAGGGGGGACCCTGATAGGGAGAGTGTGGAAAAGGTATAATAACCTTGGGAGCAAGTTCATTTTTACAGACGTTATCCTTCCCACCCAGGATATCATGAGTTTGTCCCATGCTTTTAAGTCTTTTTTTATACAGGCTATGAGGGGGGGAGGGTAATTAGCTTGGTAGATATTTTCCACCTTTCTGGTAAGGGCTATGCCCAAGTATCTTATGTGTTCGGAATTCCAGTGAAAGGGGAAATTTAATTCTAGGCGTTGCTTTAACTTAGGGGGAATATGGAGATCAAGGATATCTGTTTTGGCTGTGTTTATCTTAAAGTTTGATATTGTGGAAAAGATTTTAAGCTCTTGAAATAGGTTGGGGAGAGAGGTTAAAGGGTTAGTTAGGGTAAGGAGAATGTTGTCCGCATAGAGGGCTATCTTATGGGCACTGGAAGGTAGTTGTATCCCCGTTATATTAGGATTTATTCGGATTCTCGTAGCTAAGGGTTCTATCACCAAGGCAAATAGAAGGAGAGATAGAGGACACCCTTGTCGTGTTCCGTTTCGGATAATAAAAGATGGAGAAGAGTCTCCGTTCACCTGGACCGAAGTCGATGGTTTATGGTATAGGGCTGACATCCCTTTGAGGAAGCGGTCTTGGAAGCCATACGCGGCCAAAGCCTGCATCATGAAGGGCCAGCCAACGCGGTCAAATGCCTTCTCCGCGTCAAGTGACATGAGGAGAGAGGGTTGTTTGTTGTCATTAATATTTTGAATAAGATCTATGATCCGCCTTGTATTGTCCGCACCCTGTCTACCCAGAACAAACCCGACTTGATCTGGGTGTATTAGCCTGGGGAGCACAGAATTAACCCTATTCGCGAGAATTTTAGCATATATCTTAAGGTCAACGTTTAGAAGTGATATGGGGCGATAGCTGCTGCAAAGGGAGGGGTCCTTACCCTCTTTTTGGATAACTGATATCCGGGACCGGGTCGTCGCCGGGTCAAAGGAGGTTCCATCAAGGATGGCATTAAACCATGTGGTGAGTTTAGGGCTAAGGACACCTGCGAATTTTTTTATTATATTTGGCTGGGAAGCCATCTGGGCCTGGAGCAAATGACACTTTCATGCCACATAATGCAATAATGGTTTCCTCCTCCGTTATATCTAAATTAAGGAATTCAATCTTTGCTTCAGAGAGTCGCGGAAGTTGGCAAGAGCACAGGTACGCATTTATTCTGTCTTCTAAGTCAGGAGGGGGTGGAGATGAGGCGTCTAAGTTATATAGCGACGAATAGTACGTCTGAAATTCCTTCACTATCTGACTCGGATTGTATGTCGCTACACCCTGTGAGTTTTTAATTGATGTAATCGTGTTACGCGTGCGCTTTTGCCGCAACCTCCTAGCCAGGAGAGAGTCCGCTTTATTGCTTTTTTCGTAGAAAAGCTGCTGGGTCCATTTAAGACTGCGGGCTGTTTTTTTGGATAGGACCGCGTTGAGCTGACCCCTCACCACTGTCAGCTCCCGCAGGTGCGATGGGTCAAAGGAACCCTGGTGCTGAGCGAGAAGGGAGATAAGTCTAGTCTCTAGTGTGGCTATCAGTTCTTTCTCCTCTTTATGCCGAGCAGAGGCGATGCTGATGAGTCGCCCGCAGATTGTGGCTTTATGCGCCTCCCAGACTACGGATGGTGATAGATCAGGAGACTCATTCAAAGCAAAGTAATCATTAAGTGCCTCCGTTAGCTCCAAGCATGTCTTAGGGTTGAGTAAAAGAGTGTCATCTAGTCTCCATGTTAAGCTTCGCTTAGGAAGATTCGCTACCTGTAACTCAAGTGATACCCCCATATGATCTGTCCAGGTAAACGGATGAACCTCAGCTTTACAGAGTTTGGTTGCTGTGAGTCTACGAAAAAATAGTCCATACGGGTATACACATTATGAGGATGAGAGTAAAACGTGTACCCCCTATCCGTACCATTGATAACCCTCCATGCATCCAACAGAGAATGTTCTTTAAGTAAGAGAGCAAATTGAGGGTGCATTGGTGTTTGTGCAGATGTTGTGACAGTTGGGGATTTATCCAAATTGGGATCCAGTATCGCATTGAAATCACCTCCCATCGACAGATGGCCCTCCGCTTGTTTGTTAATAAGGCTAAATAGCTTTTGTAGGAATGAGATCTGGCCTTGGTTTGGAGCATAGCAACAAATCAGTGTGACTGGAAGCTGGCCCAGTGTGCCCACTAACATGAGAAATCGACCCTCAGGATCTGCTATTGAGCGTCGTACCTTAAGAGGTACTGATGGTCGTATAAGGATTGCCACTCCTCTGTGTTTAGATGCAGCTGAAGCAAAAAAGGTTTGAGAAAAGAGTTTCCCCTGAAATGTTGTGTGCGGTTGAGTTAGATGGGTTTCCTGCAAGAAGACTACTTCTGCTCGTGTCTTTTTAAGTGCAGCCATTAGCGTGGAACGCTTTTGGGGGGTGTTCAACCCCTTAACATTTATTGTCAGTAAATGAAGCGACATATTGTGGTGAGAGTGTGAGACTTAACATTGAGGGGCTCCTCCGAGTCCGCAGTTCCAGCAAGATGCCATGAAATCAGGGATGCGTGGAATGGGCTATGCTTATAAAGTGAATGGTGAAGGATAGATGAATCGTAGGGGAGAAGGTGTAGGGTTGAGCTGTCTGCAACTTGTCAAGGGGGGAAGTACTGGCCGGTCATCGTTTGTCCGACCTATGGTTGCTCGACTTCGGGTAAAGTAGTAGGTGCTACTACAAGGAGTCGCACCAAGAGGGGAGAGGACTGGGAAGGGGGGGTGGATTGTTGTAGGTTGTGTTCGGGTAGTGTGAGCAGTAGGGAAGAGAGGGGCACCAACCAATTTAGTTAGAATACAATAACATTAACATTAACATTTACACACTAGAGAATCCTCCGAAAGTACAAAAGTAGACAGCCATGAGATATCTGTGTAAAAACAATATAAGTTTGGCAACTTAAAATAGTAATTAAGGCTTAAATATCACCGGTATAGAATAGTTCATAGCACATGTGGCGCTGGCAGAAGTCTACGCCAAGACCTCGAAGTGAGCTGAACTCTCCCTGTGAGACTAGAGGGGTGAGTCGGAGATAAACAGGTGAATCTTCTTTCAGCAGTAAGACAGGACACGTCAGATCAGTCCATGTAGAGATCACGATAATGTTATGCTTGTACCTGTCAGGAAATAGAAGAGGGGAGGGGGTAGAAAAAACAAAGGACGAGAGGAGAGCAATCTCTGGAGACCTAAAGAGAAAAATAGACCATTTAAGGTATAGTCTCTGTCCATTGTTCTCAGAAGGATCACACCTCTGTTTCAGCTTAAGGAGGTCTGTCTCTAGAGGCTAAGATCTCTGCCGTATCGGGCCGTGTTCCATTCTGGTCGCGGTGAGGTTCTCGGGGCTCGCGCCACAGTCGGTCTATCTGTAGAAGACATAGAGTTAGAAGACAGTCCCAGTTTTTCCAGTATCCAAGCGCCTTCTGACGGAGTTTTTGCGAATAGAGGTCTAGTTTCTGTGAAGATTCGAAGCTGAAAAGGAAAACACCACTTGTATCAGTACCCGTGTTGTCGTAGATCTCTGCGTTTCTGGATGGTTAGAGGTGCCAGATCTGCGAACAACTGGATATCGCTGCCTTGGTATGGGATAGAGTCCCTGTTCCTTGTAGCCTGCATGATTTTCTCCTTTATGTGGTAGAAGTGCATGCGGAGGATGACATCCCTTGGTTGCTGGCCCGGAGCAGACTTAGGGCGCAGGGATGTGTGAGCCCTATCCAGAAGTAGTTCGTCGTCTGTGGCGTCTGTTATTATGGTCTTGAAGAAGCTTAACAGAAAGCCAGGGAGAGCCTGAGTATCCACCGACTCTGGGATGTTTTTTAGACGAATGTTATTCCTCCGGGCTCTGTTTTCGATATCTTCACATTTTTCCGCTAGCGAATCCACATCAGCGCGTAGTGTTGTGATTTCTTGTGAATTGCTAGCCACAGTCTTACAGATCTCGTCCGCCTTGGACTCTAAGACATCAGTGCGGTCCCCCAGCTCGCCAATCTCCTTCCGGAACTCTGAGATTGCTTGTCTCAGTTCACTTTGAAACGTTGTCTTAATATCTTGAACTAGTGAGCTAATTAGGAGTCTCATGGCCGGGGGTACTTCCTCCTCTCCCATCATCTCTGAACCCGACGAACGGCCCGACTGCTGCTCGTTCGTGGTAGACGCTTGTGGTTTAGTATGTTTTTTACTTCTGTCAAAGAAGTTGGAGGAGTCTGCTGTGGAGGTTCGCTTTTCTCTGGAAGTCATAACAGGACTGCTTTTCTTCTACCACATGACAATGCCACAGTTGCAAAGGGTTGGTGCCCCTGTTTGGAGCATTTAGAACATCTTAGTCTAGGGGGAAGTTAGCCGTGAGTGATCGTATAAGGGGTGTTTGTTGGAGATGGCGTCGGGCACCAGGTCCCCCGAAAGGCGCTCTTCAGATAGGATAAGACTCTTGTATAAATTATTAGATCACCAGTCTCCTGCAATTATTATTTGCTAGACTTTTAGTGCCAAACTCTAACCACGTGCATCTATCTCTTGACTTATTCTACATATGTTAGTGCTTTCAGATAGTACTATACTTTGTCCACTGGGTGGCAGTAGCACTGCAGCAGAGGTTCCTATGTGTCACAACAGGTAAGTAAGGGAGATGAGGAACTGCACCAGGGAGAGTCAGTCTGGGGTTATTAAAGTGTGGCACACCGGTGATGTCCCCAAGGGAGAGCTCTAAGACACCAGCAAGGGCACTGTGACTCACCTGAGTCTCGATGATGAGGCCAGTTTATTACTTTTCACAGAGCAGAGAGAAACTGGCAGGCAGCCAGAGAGGACCCAAGGAACCTGCTAAAGTGGCAGCGCCACCTGCCGAAGCCTCCCAGGATCTGTACAGATGAGCTGAAATCGGAAGAGAAGCTGTCCAATGGAGCCTATGTCTGCCGCGACTTCCGGTTCGCGGGGTTACTCCTCAGCCCTGCAATCCGACCAGGCAGATGGCAGGCTAGGACGGGGGAGCCTCCGCGGGGGGCATAGAGCCGTTGCCTCTTAACCGCGCTCTTCCCCAGGCCAGCACTCTCCACAGAGGGATCAACGGCAGCGGGGAGCCTCCCTCCGGTTCAGCGGCGATCCAGCCGGCAGCCCCCGGATGTCGCACGCCCTCCTAAAGGTAAGGTGGATAGTAGGTAGCAGTGACAGCTGCAGGGGGGACCCGGCCGTGCCGGTGAGCGGGCACAGAGACAATCGGGGGAGCCGTGCAGGGGTGGACCCCGAGCCAAGAGTACAGACGGTGCAGATTTATGTCTGCAAGTCACAGCTGCACCTGTCACTGCACAACAGCTTCACAGCAGGGTTATGGGCGTCCAAGACGAATTCAGGGGGTAAATAAGCACAATTTAGGTGTTTTATCCAATCTATTGGACGGAGCTCCAGTAAAAGGCAACCTACTAGTATGGCGATCTAGCCACACCCCCCAGTGTTTGTGATTTTAATTATCATTTATTCCCTAATTGTACATCTATTTAAAATACATATTTTCAAAGTGAATATTTTTTATATAAAGGAACAATCTTATTGTGTGTGAGAGTTGTGCGAAGTGTGTCTGGTTACAGGGGGTCCCCAATCGCCCCTGTTGGTCATTACATTAACGTCCATACATACCCAGTCTAAGACTTGGTGCATGAAGAAGTAAGAGATACACAAACAATGATTTTACATGTACACCCCTTAGCAGGAGTAAGGGGGTGTTACATCAGCTAAAGAGGAGTAGTAGTTTGAGCCCTATGAGCTGCAATGCTTAAAACCTTGAAAGGATCATCTATTAAAGGTCTGTGTTTATTAAAATCACAAGGTTGTATGTTTATTTTATCTTTAAGCAGTTCTTGTCATTGTATTTTCCAAGAGGACAAATATTGTGTATGAAAACTTGCTGTGACACCTCTCTAGACTGAACGGGTTAATTGTATCTTTTTTTTGTGAAAAGAACAATTTCCCTGGAAGAATTGCCTGATACATGTCCCTGAAATGGTTAAATTTGGGTTTTACTTGACTGCATCTTTGACTTTTGTACTATCTTAGGAGATGCATTTAGCTATTATGATAGTTATAAGAATGTTTCCACTGTAGCAATACTTCCGGATTCTTGTTTTTATCTAAGTAAAGATCTGCTTAGGATGTCTTCATTCAAAGGGTCACAGTTAAGTTTCACCAAGATGTCTGTTTTCCGTTTTACTTTGATTGTATGTTTACCTTCTATCACCTGTCATTATAGTAAGATTATATAATTAGTCTGTGTGATGTGTTGAAGGCAAAACCTATTTAACCATGTGCAGTTGGTTTACATTTTTGATCTTTGCATCATATTAAAGTGCTAATTTACTTTAGAGATACTAAATGTAACTGTTACAATAATTGTCCTTAAATAACAAAATAACAAAATATGTTTATAAACTGATGATATTTAACACTACCTAGTCAGTGGCCTAACAATAGCCATTGCAGACCAAACAACGAGAGTCAGGCCCCTAAAGCTAACAGTTTACGTGCACTTTGCCCATGTAGATTAGCCTAAACAACTCTATTCTATTATGCAGTGTGTGTCCCCACAGCACATAGCAGTCCTATTAAGTTCTAAAGTCATCACTGCAAACATTGATTTACTTTGTGAACACTGTAGACAGCATTGACAGAAGGAATCAGTAATGGTGTCAGGGCAGCAGTGGTGGTTAGCACCTCCGCCTCACAGCACTGGGGTCATGAGTTAAATTCCCAACTATGGCTTTACCTATGTGGGGTTTGTATGTTCTCCCCGTGTTTGCATGGGTTTCCTTCCACACTCCATAAACATACTAGTAGGTTAATAGGCTGTTATTAAATAGACCTCAGTCTCTCTCTCTTCTCTCTCTCTGTCTGTGTGTATGTTTGGGAATTTAGACTGTAAGCTCCAATGGGGCAGGGACTGATGTGAGTGAGTTCTCTGTATAGCGCTGCATATTCTGTGGTGCTATATAAATAGCTGCTGCTGATGATGATATTGTGTCAGTAGCTTACAGCTTACGCTGCTATGTGCAGTAAATCAGCATGCAAGTGCAGAGCTGCGTAGACCTATAAACATTGCTTAACATATGCCATTAGTTTAAACGCAGAGTAGTGTTGTGTGGGGATATACAGAGGGAACAATCCCTCTTCAAAATGTAACTATGTGATCCATTTATTCCTAACTACACCCCTTTATCTAGCAATTTAATCTGTTAGATGGCATACAACCTGCATACAGCACCTAGACCCTTCTGGTTACTGACTGGACACTTACTACATTCAATGGGCCTGAGTCAATAAGGAGAGCAAAGCAAAAAAGGAGTAACTTTGCACCTTGGCAAAACTAGAAGATTGCTAAATGTCATTTCAATTTATACCTACACAGCGATACAATTGTTTTCGAGACTGGCAAAATTATGAAACATGAATGATCCTATTTCTGAACAATCTAGATTGCATTTGTTTTAGACACTTTGGTCTAGGTATAATATATGAAGTCCCAAGAAAACGCACAGATTAAAAAACTATTACTGAATAGATTAACACCTGTCAATAATATAGTCATTGGGCCTGATTCATAAAGGAAAGCAAAGCATAAAAAAAAGTAACTTTGCACCTGGGCAAAACATTGTTGCATTGGAAGGAGAGGAAAATTTAATGTGGGGACAGATTTATAGTCGGAATAGGGCACGTCCTAGATTAACTTTAATTTTAGTGTAATAATAAAGTTAACAATTATTTGTGTGCTACAAGCAGCCAGTATTTTCCTTACATGCAAAATAATAAACTAATGTGCACCCCTTGCATTGTAACATGGTTTGTCAAGATCAAATTAACTTTTTTTGCCTTGCTCTCCTTAATGACTCAGGCCCAATATGTGCAAATCAGGAACATAAAGGAAAATTACCATATATTCTTGAAAATATTTGCACAAATTTGTAGATATTATAGCAAACGCTTTAAACTATTTTGCTTGTCTATGACAAGCATATCTGCAGCCTGATGCAACACGTCCCCCAAAGTGCATTGAGTTTGCAATCTTCTCTGCTGATAAGGTATCCTTCTTCCAGGCTGGAATCCCAACATTGCATTATACAAGTGTCAAGGTTCTCAGCTTCTCAATGTAGGTCATCTAGCCTCTTGGACTAGCTTTGACCACTCTGGATGTAGAAGACATTGTTACAACTACCCTAAGGTTGTGTACCCTCTACTTGTGATGTGGACTCAGCCCCAATAGGGTGTATTGATGTTATTGGCTCAGTATTTACAAAAATAGTACAACATTCTTTGCAGGCAGGCATTTTTCCTGAACCACTAAAGCGAGCAGCTGTCAGACCTCTCTAAGAAAATCTTCTCTAAACCCAGAATGCATGACTACAGACAAATGTCGAACCTTCCATTTTCTTTAGGTATTATGAGTAGGGTTAAGTTATGAGTGTTCGTTACTCCTATATATAGTATTTGCAAAGGTATTATATTTTGATTTTGACTCCTATGAATTTATATGTGAATTCAATAATTTAGCTTCACTTAGTGTTACTTTGTATTTCTGATGGATAAGGTATTATGATTTGGGACAAGCTGTGAGTGTTTGTTATATGCATTTGTTTATTTTTATGTATTAATGTTTTTTATATATATATGTTTTTAAAGTATGTTTGATTATGAATTGAATTTATCAATTCTATATTTATTTAATGTTTATTCCCTTATTATAAAGATATTAGCATACTGCTGGAAAGATTGATTGCTAATAGAGATCCAATAAGGCTTACCTACTGGACTCATTAAGAGGGAGATAATGATTGGCTGTGGAGTTTGATAAAAGGAACAATATTCTGTACCTTTACAAATGCTTTGAAAAGGTCTGTAGAATGAAACGCGTCAGCTAGGAGGTTGTCGATGTCTCTCTTTGGATCCGAAAGACCGCTTTTGTATTAATCTGTGATACGGAGGAAGGAACCTATTTTGCAGGAACCTGATACCAATTATTGTTTCCATCAGGACTGCTTAATGTGGTGCGCACCACTCGCAATTGTGTGGAGCCTATACTGGAGAACTGTGAGAAACAGAGGAGAAGGTGGAGGTCGTAAGTGATCTAAGCATACCACTTCACTACATACCCACTGTTTTGCATATTTTGGGCTGGTTTGTCCAGAAACTTTCATCCACTGCTCTATGCCTTCCTCCCATTAGTAACTGTCATACTACCACATATTCTGGGACATTTATTCCCTAAGTGAGAGTTCCTTTATTACTGCATAGGTCTGGATCTGAATTGTACTGATTATCAAATTATATGGATTGCTCCACACTGCAATTTTTTAACAGCATGTTTTTATATTCTCGGTTTTTGCCTAAAACAGGATGCAGGAAATCACAGCAAGTTTTAGGATATCATGTTATGTCTCACTGGAGACAATTACCAACCGGTATTGGCACTGGCCTTCCCAGGGCGCCGAGTCTAATGGACCCCCCGGTCTTCTCCAAGAACCACTGCAAGGCGGGATGGTTTTAGCTGCCGGAGGCCCCCAGGTCGCGGCCTATTGGTTACCCCACCGGCGTGATAGAGAGATAGTAGTAGGGTGAACGGTTCTGGGAACACAGTAAAAGGCCTTGTCTAGCTGGATATTAAACAGCTTAACTGTAAGAAGTAGGAATCCAGACGTACCTTGCTGTCTAGTAGAGAGGCACGAGGAGACAAACACGAGAGGAGTCAGGAACTGTAGCCGGGTCGGTACACAGAAGGTCAGCCAGTGCGTGTTGCCAGGGATTCAGCAGATGCAGGGTTAAACAGACAAGCCAGGTCGGTACACAGAAAGTCAACCAGTATTCACAGGGAGAAGTGCACAGGGAAAGCACAGGGATCAGGAGCAGCCAGACGCTAAGTACACTTGTTGCTCTGACACTGGAGAGTGTCAGAGTGAAGACTAAATTTGAATTCATCGCCTATCAGGTCACGTGATCAGACGGACCTAACATATCACATATAAGTGTAAATATTGTTAGCTTTGCATTGCATGTAAATCCATATTTGGGATACATATATTGTATCCTGATACTAAAAATAGCTCAGACATTGCAGAACCATCTCAGATCAGGGGGCTGGCTTACCCCCTGCCAGGAATTATGTCAGAAATGTATAAAAAGTGAGCTGTTTGAGCATGTAATGTATCATTCTTGTACCATCTATACTCCTGGAGAGATCACTAGTACCACCAACTGGCATGTGAACTGTCCTTCTTAGGACTACTTGAGCAAATAAACATCATTTGCTTCAAAGACCTGCTTGACAACCTTTGCATGCTGAAATTCCTGTGACCTATAGATTAAATTCAACTCTAATCCTTTCCCGGCTGTTCTGAGGTTTGGACCCAGCTATTCGCTACCACCGCTCTGCCCGCTACCCAGCAGCTCTGGTCAGTGCAATAGGCCAGGGGTATCCATCCACAGCAACCCTGATCCATAGTAAGACGTCAGGGGTACCAGCCCAGGTACACCAGCAACGGGGTACACTAGCAGCAATAGTTACCCAGAAGGAACCCAGTTCTGGATGCCGGTAAGGAGTCCAGTGATGGCAGCAGCTTAAGCACCTCCTACTGCGATTAGAGGATGCATTTGAGATAAAGAAAGGGAACAGTGGCACAGTAAGCCTAAGCCGGTTCCCAGTAACAACAGACAGGATGGCATAGGCGGTCCATCCTGTCACAGATTTTCTTAGAGACATGTGCATATAGGTAGCTATTTCACACATGAAGTCATTAAAAGTTTGTTAACCACGGAATATTTCTGTTCATTCATTCCATAAAGAACAAATAAAACACATTTAGCTTGACAAATAACACATTTGACTAAAAAAAACAACAAATTTAACTAAATAAAAATGAATTTACCTTAATCTAAAAAGAGGGAGGGACAGAGTGGAAAAAGGGAACGGAAAATGGTAAAAAAAAGTTTTAATGCAGAAAAGACTCTCCTAAATATATATGTATGTATGTATCCAATTTTCTGTGGACTATTGGTGGGTAAAATAAATAGTAATATTTATTTGCAGATCAACTTCGAGCTTGTGATTTCACTGCTTTTTTTATTTCAAGTGCTGTTTTTGTTTAAAGTGTGGAGTTAGATCCAGTAAGGAGTTGAATCCAGGAAGGGGTTTAATCTGGTAAGTGGCTAACAAAGGCTAGTACTCAAGTTCACTGTAGGCTATAAGAAGTTAGGTTAGCCATAATAAGATGAGTAGTAGCAGGCTTGATGATCTCACTCAATGCATATCTTGTCATATGTATGCACACTTGGAGCAATTGTTCCAAGGTTTATACCTCTGTGAGAAATGTGAGCAATTGGTCTCTTTGGAAGCCCAGGTAACTGATCTAAAGCAGACCATTGCAACATTGAGAGACATTGCCAACCTGGAGCAGAGTTTACAGCTCACCGTTGATGCGTTAGCTGAGCAGGGTGGAGCAGAGACAGAGGAGGATGCACAGGTAGGCAGCTGGGTAACAGTTACTAGGGGTAGCAGAGGGAGGAAGAGGCAGGCCAGTTCTGAGCTAAGCAATCCCAGCAGATTTGCCAGATTGGATGAAGATACTGTGGAAGGCAGTTCAGAATTGGTAGAGTTGGATGAGACTGCTTCCTCTAGCAACCAGGGGAATGGTCTCTCCAGCATAGAGGGGACCAAAGTTACTCAGGGACCCAGGCAGATTGTGGTGGTAGGGGATTCAATTATTAGGAAGGTAGATAGGGCAATCTGTTACCGGGACCGTGCATGCCGAACAGTGTGTTGTTTCCCGGGTGCTCGGGCTCGGCATATTGCGGATCGGGTGGACAGATTGTTGGGAGGGGCTGGGAATGACCCAGCGGTTTTGGTGCATGTTGGCACCAATGACCGAGTTAGAGGAAGAAGGGGTGTCCTAAAGAATGATTTCAGGGACATAGGTCGCAAACTTAAGGCAAGGACATCCAAGGTAGTATTTTTGGAAATACTACCTGTGCCACGCGCTAGTCCAGGGAGGCAGCGGGTGATTAGGGAGGTTAATGCGTGGCTAAAAGATTGGTGTAGGAAGGAGGGTTTTGGATTCCTAGAGCACTGGGCTGATTTCTCGGTCAGTTGCCATCTTTATTGTCATGATAGATTGCACCTGAATGAGGAGGGGGCTGCAGTGCTAGGGGAGAGGATGGTTAGAAGGTTGGAGGAGATTTTAAACTAGGCTCCGGGGGGAGGGGCAAGCAAGTATTTATGGGATAGACATTGAGAGTAGTAAGGAGGAATTTAACAAGAGTCAAGGGGGTGGAGAGGGGGGAAAGGGAAGCATAGCCGATAAGGAGTGGCCCTTTTTAAGCAAAAAGAAATACCTAAGGGAGGCAATAGACTTAAGTGTATGCTTGCAAATGCAAGAAGCCTGACAGGTAAAATGGGGGAGTTAGAACTAGTAGCAATGAATGAGCAGTATGATATTATAGGTATTACGGAGACCTGGTGGGATGATACACATGACTGGGCAGTCAACTTGGAAGGCTATTCTCTCTTCAGGAGGGATAGGGTAAATAAAAGGGGAGGAGGAGTATGTCTTTATATTAAGCCAGAATTAAAACCAAGTATTCAGGAAGTTATATATGAGAATATTGGTGATAATATAGAGGCATTGTGGGTGGAAATATCCAGTGGAGGAAAAAGTTCAGAGAAGTTGCTGATAGGGATATGCTATAAACCGCCAGATATTAGTACGATTGAGGAAGCCCAACTTCTACAGCAAATTGAAAAGGCTACACAACTAGGTCAAATTTTAATTATGGGGGATTTTAATTATCCGGACATTGATTGGAGTACTGAGACCTGCGGTACAGCTAGGGGAAATAGGTTTCTGAGCACGCTAAAAGACCATTACATGTCCCAATTAGTAGAGGAACCAACTAGGAACCGGACTATACTGGACCTAGTAATAACAAACAATGTAGACGTAATTTCAAATATTCAAGTAAAGGAGCACTTGGGAAACAGTGATCATAATATGGTCTCATTTGAAATTAGTTTCCAGAAACAATGGTATAAGGGATCAACTAGGACTTTAAACTTTAGAAAGGCAAATTTTAATATGCTAAAGGAGTCTATAAAGAGCATAGACTGGGACAAAGCCTTTGAAGGAAAAAATACGGAAGAAATGTGGGCTGTCTTTAAAATGTTGTTGGAAACATACACGTATAAGTTCATTCCTATGGGAAATAAATGTAAAAGAATTAAGTCTAAACCAATGTGGCTAAATAAAAAGGTAAGGGAAGAAATGCAAAGGAAGAGGCGTGCATTTAAATTGTTTAAGTCTGAAGGGCAGAGGAGTCCTTCCGTAGGTACAAGGAATGTAATAAAACATGCAAAAAGGAAATTAGATTGGCTAAATTAGAAAATGAAAGGCACGTTGCAAAAGAAAGTAAGACAAACCCCAAAAAGTTTTTTAAGTATATAAATGGCAAAAGGATTAAAAAAAGATAATATAGGACCCCTAAGAAGTGAGATGGGTGAATTGAGAAATGATACTAAGGAAAAAGCAGAGGTATTAAACACGTTCTTTTCTTCAGTATTTACCGGAGAGGAACAAATGGCAGGAGTAATACATAAAAATGGAAATGAAACCATGCCATTAATTAATACTTGGTTGTCAGAGGAAGAAGTGCAAAGGCAACTGAAGAATATTAAGATAAATAAAGCTCCAGGTCCAGATGGCATACACCCAAGGGTCCTTATGGAGTTAAATTCGGAAATAGCTAGACCGCTATTCTTAATTTTCAGAGATTCAATCTCATCAGGCTCAGTACCAAGGGATTGGCGAATAGCAGATGTGGTGCCGTTGTTTAAAAAGGGGACGAGATCCAACCAGAGAATTATAGACCTGTAAGCCTGACATCAATAGTGGGGAAACTACTGGAAGGTATTTTAAGGGACCGTATCAGGATTACGCAATTCAATTATTAGTGGGAATCAACATGGATTTGTGAGGGATAGGTCATGTCAAACTAAGTTAATTAGTTTCTACGAGGAAGTTAGTGGGAACTTAGACCAGGGCAGGACAGTAGATGTGGTCTACTTAGATTTTGCAAAGGCCTTTGATACAGTGCCACACAAGAGGTTGGTTTACAAAATAAGGGAACTGGGTCTAGGAATCAAAATTTGTACTTGGATCAAAAAATGGTTAGAGAATAGGGAACAGAGAGTTGTGATAAATGGAACATTTTCTAATTGGTCAAAGGTCTTAAGTGGACCTCAAGGTTCCGTGCTGGGACCACTCCTTTTTAATATATTTATTAATGACCTTGGTGATGGTTTAGAGAGTAAAGTTTCTATTTTTGCAGATGACACTAAACTCTGTAAGGTAATAAAATCAGAGCAAGATGTAGCTTCTCTACAGAGGGACTTAAATAAACTGGAGGATTGGGCGGCCAAATGGAATATGAGGTTTAACACAGATAAATGTAAGGTTATGCATTCAAAGATCAAAAACAAGAACGCAATCTATAAATTAAATGGAATTAATTTAGGAGAATCTATAATGGAAAAGGATTTGGGAGTGCTCGTAGACAGTAAACTTAGCAATAGTGCTCAATGTCAAGCAGCAGCTGCAAGGGCAAACAAAGTATTGGCATGCATAAAAAGGGGCATAGATGCAAGGGAAGTGTAATTTTGCCACTGTATAAATCGTTGGTAAGACCTCATCTTGAATATGCAGTACAGTTCTGGGCACCACTCTATAAAAAAGATAATTTGGAACTAGAAAGGGTTCAGAGAAGGGCGACAAAATTGATAAAGGGTATGGAGTCATTAAGTTATGAGGAAAGGTTAGCCAGTTTAGGCATGTTTACTTTAGAAAAGAGGCGTCTAAGGGGAGATATGATTACTACGTACAAATACATTAGGGGTCAATACAGATAGCTTTCATGGGAACTTTTTACCCCAAGGACCATACACAGGACACGTGGTCATCCCCTAAGGTTAGAGGTGAGGAAATTTCACAACCAGCAAAGGAAGGGGTTCTTTACAGTAAGGGCAGTCAAGATATGGAATTCATTGCCAGGGAAGGTTGTGATGGCAGATTCAATAGATATGTTTAAGAAAGGGTTAGAAAATTTTTTAGCGGAAAGGTGTATCCAGGAATACGACCATTAATTTAAAATGAAGGATAGTAGTGGATATAGGGTAAAAATAGGACTGCAATATTGCGTCTGGGGGGATTTTCACAATTGAAACAGATTGGCGGTTGCTTACTCTGGATTAATTTCAAATATAAGTGCAGGATCGTAGGAGATCCAAAATAGGTTGAACTTGATAGACTGGTGTCTTTTTTCAACCTCATCAACTATGTTACTATGTAACTTAAGCAGAGATACAAAACCAATGCTTATCATAATAGTACTGTAAATATACTAAAGGGGAATTAGTTCTATCACTTCATAATATATCACAAAGCTGGTATATAAGACACATGAATAAATATATAAAAAATATTCCCAAAAGCACCCACTCATGACCACATCAAAAACTATATGGGCATGTATGTAATGAAGAAGAAACATTTCACATACATTCTTTATCTAAAGTAAGAAGAGAATTTATCATGCATAATAAATTGATCTATACAAGTTCATTTAATTCAAGGGATTCATTTAAACCTTTGGGCGAGAGCGTATTCAGTTTATAGATCCATAAGATCTCTCATTTACATAGCCTTTTTTTCTAGCCTCATCTCTCAGGGTAGCCTTGAGGGTTAAATTATGCTTATTTGTATATTGTCTAGAGACACTGAGTTTTCAGACCATTCAGCATATTATATCTATGCTCATTAAATCTCATTTTTTAGTGCTCTGGTGGTTCTACCAACATAGAACTACATCTCGGTAAATAGAATTCAAAGGAGGAATTGCAAATGATAAATCCTTTGACGATAAACTCTTTACCATCAGAAGAAGTATAGATAGAACAAACTTTGTTGGTGATATGTTTACATGTAATACATCACTGGCCCCCACATCTGTAGCAGCCATTAGGAATAGAAGAAAGCCATTCCAATTTCATATCTATTTCTCTATTGCCTCTTCTAGAGGTATCCTCATCTGAAGGTTGAATTTCAATACCATTTATTTTAGGTTTCAGAAAACTAAGGGCCACAATGTTATTTAAATTGGTGGTCCTTTTAAAGACAATAGTTGGTTCTTTATGTAAAGGCATACTTACCTATCTAGAATCTCTTTCCGGGAGAGAGGCGTGCCTGGAGGTCAGAAGGAGGCGGGGCACGGCGAATCGTGTCATTTTGGCCCCGACCCCCGCTACGGAAATGTCGTTTTGTCTCGGGGGGCGGGGCAAAAATGAAGCGATTCACCACGAATCGCATCATTTAGTGGTGGCTGTAGCGGGATGCGGGAGATTTGCCAGCTCTACCGGGAGTCCGTGAGACTGACCCGAGTTTCCCGAACATTCAGGGAGAGTTGGCAAGTGGGTAATAGTGATCTTAAAGATGGATCTTGTTTTATAATTGGGTAGTTAGAACAAATGATCTTTTTTATAAGAGATGTGCGCTGCCCCTCATGTTTTGGTTTACAAACCAGTATCGGTTCCAACCCAACTTCGTGTTTTCTGGTTTTGTCAAACAAACGCAAAAGGTTTTGCTTCTGGATTTAATTTAAAATTTTGAAAAATAGATAAAATAATGTAATTTTGAGCTGTTTTTGCTCCTATATATTACTATTAATAGCATTAACATTAATTTCCAGTCATTTTCCATCTATTTTCTAATGATCCCTTCACAATGGTTCCAATTTTTAACACTGTTGGCCAAAGTCTGCAACAAGCTGACTTAATGAAGAATTTGTAACTTTTCCATCATTGCGTTTGCTTTCTCTGATTCAATTCAAAAATGATTTTTCCTGCCTCCCTCCCACTTAAAAATGTATGAGTTCCATGGTTTGATTCAGAAGGACAGCATTACGGCACAGAAGATATAAGGAAAAAAGGTAGGGAAGCCCTGCTCTTGGCTACTGTTGAATGCTTTGGCAATGTATTGTGTGTCTAATTTTTTAATTTTTGTAGTATGGGTGCAGGTCACTGTCACGAATGCCCAGCCTGTCCCAGATACAGCAATCTGAACAGCTGGCCGTGACTGGTGTTACCTTAGTTGATTAAACAATGAATACACATTTTCTGCCACCACAAAGGATTTATTATAGTGTCCCTACATTCACCAGAACCACTTATTAATGTTTCACACTTAAATCACATACATATGTAACATGAGCCTCCCTGGACTTCGTAAGTTCACAAACAATCACGGAGAGTGCACTAGATAAAATATGGTTAATCTGAAAAATGTTTCCAAGGCTTATTTAAAAAAGGTAATAAACAGACATACAATAGGTTTTGCACAAATGAGTTCTAGAAAATAAAATAGGAAATAAAACCAGAATCCTTACTCACAAGTTCAGGAATTGGCGAGTGAGGAATACACATTGAGAATATTGACATATTTAAGTCTTGACAGACTCTCCTCAAGAAATGGACAAAATTATTGTCTAAGGCAGAATAATTTAAACCCTTCTTACAGGCTGTTCACCCACACTTTAGGAATTTCATTTTTCACCTAAATTAGATTGATGCCCAAAATGACACAGGGCTTCGAAGTAAATCATGGATGTCCTGAGACATAGCATTTTTCACAGGACCTTGAATTCTCACCTCTGCTCTACTGCTTAAGTAGTTTACAACTTTGGGCTTGAAACTCCCCCAAATCTATCTCTCCATGGTTTGGCTATACCAACAGATTAATGACCTGTGCATAAGTTCAAACTCAGGTCATCCAACAAAGCACACATTGACATTATATATATATATATATATATATATATATATATATATATATATATATATATATATATATATATATATATATATATTATATGTGGGCATTCAAAGATAGATAAATTCAGAGACATGCTTCACATTAGTTTGGATAAGGATACTGTTTAATATCTAAGGGGAATATGAGATAATGCTATTGATGTGGTTTAGCTAAATTAAAGGCAGATGATAGTAACATTAACATAATAATAACTTTCCTAATTGAATTACTCACAGTAACTTGCCATAAACTTGGGGTAGTGCTGTCTATTTAAACACAGCAGGATTAACAAGATAATGCATAGTGTCCTAGTGTGCCCAACATCTGATGTTTACTATAAAATGGAGTGTCTACAAATAATAGTGGCTTTGGCAATAGGCATTTGCCTAATGAACTACAATAGCAATTTGATCTGGTTTTAATGAATGGTGTATAGAAATAATTACGATTATTTGTGGTGTTTTGTAAAGCTGTCATTATCCTAAGCACTGCTTTAATTAACGTCAACCCGGCGGCTTGTACGTCGGCTCTGGGAATTAATAGTTCACTGATGGAGGTCCCGATCTGAGTGTTGGACCGCACGTGCGCGGATAGTGGCGCTCGGGTGGAATGAAAAACATACATAGTGAAGTGCTGACAAAGTTTTATTACAAATGGAATAAATGCACTTACGTATAAGCGGTAATGAATCAGCATATAACAGCAAATACAATCTGTGTGAGGAGATATGTGTTCTCTCCGACGTGTTTTCGTCCATATACGGACTTTCGGAGCTTTAGCTAACTTGACTTAATTATATTTTCTGTGATTTTCAGTTAGTCCAACTCAACCCTTTCCCGCAACTTGAGAATCCTAGGCCTAACTTCATCTCACGTATATCAAGTTATGATGAACTTAGACTGTTTAAAGGAACTATTGGGAAGGGAAATGGTAAAGGTGTATAATAAGTAAAGCTTTTGGAGAAGAGTGGTGTTTTTGATCATACTCTTATGCCCTATTTTGTGTTATTCACTTTATGTCTTCTATGGATGTGAGAGTAATTTAAGATATAAAACGAAGAAAGACTAGGCAACAAATATATCCCTAAGTACTTGACTTTCTATCTCCAAACAAATCATGTCTGTCTTTAACAAACAGGACATCTAATTTATAAAGGTTGATTTTGAAATTGTAAATGTGGTGAAATTTAATGGACTTACTGCAGAATGTATTACTCTCAGAGTTTTATCCATTGTCTGTTTAATGTTTCCATCACTTAAATAATAAGGATAGGGAGTGAGGGGGACTCCTGCCTGGTTCTATTTGTGATGTGTGGAAGGAAAGCATAAGCTGCCCATTTACCTCGGTCCTAGCATATCGAATGGCATGCATAGAAAATGTGGCTGTAATAAAGGCTGAGGGAAAATTATATTTATTGACAGAGAGCTTCATAAACTCCCAGTCCCCTTTGCCAAAGGCTTCCTCTGCATCTGTTTTAAGCTGTACAAGTGAGAAAAACTGGGAATGGTGACAAATATTATAGATTTGCTTGCTCTCTTACTTGCATGGGATAAAACCCTACTGTGGATGAACGGAAAGTAAGTCACCAATTATTTGAGCCAGAAATTTAGCAAACAACTTTAGATCTGCATTTACCAGGGGGGTGGGTTTATAGCTTCAGCAGGATTTTGGGTGTTTCTCTTCTTTAGGATTAATAGTAAAATGTGCTTGTAGGATGAATGGCACACCTTTAACAAATGCGAGAATAGCGTACCCCGAAAGACAATACAATAATAAATAGGTAGAAATGCAGTGAAAAGTAAGGGCATTTACATGCATTTGAAGATCCATCTCTAAAACACTTGCATATTTACATCCAGAGTAACAAGTGTGTATTCTTGCGCACCACAATATTGTATAGAAAGCACAGGAATACTGTAGAGGGCAAGTTTTGTGGGCAAGCACAGTACAAATTTGCAGAATATTTAAGCCACAACAGGTGTATGTGCAACACAGCATCACTCCCAATGTGTTTTAAGTAATAAAGCCATAGCTTTGCATGTTAAAAAATGTTAAAAATAATGCACAAGTATTGTTAAATACAAAAAAGTGATATTTCATATTAGTTCATTATAATATATACTTTCAGCACTGGAGTGTGGGGATAGCTCCACAGACCATCAAGTACAAGTCTACTGGAAAGCATCAGAAGATGACCACATATACACTCATATGAATTTAAGTAGAAATATATTTTCATAAACGTTTTTTTATTGCGTTATTCACACACAGAAAATCATATAGATATAATATACTTGACATATTGCATATGCACAGGAAAGAGATTGCTAAATGTCATTTCAATCTATACCTACACAGCGATACAATTGTTTTAAAAACTGGCAAAATTATCAAAAATTAATGATCTTATTTCTGAACAATCTAGATTGCATTTATTTTAGACACTGGCCTATGTATAATATATGAAGTCCCATGAAAGCGTACAGATTTAAAAACTATTATTAAATAGATTAACACCTGTCAATAAATAGAAGTAACTTTGCACCTGGGCAAAACCATGTTGTATTTGAAGTGCAGGTAAATTTAAAATGTGGGGATAGATTTATAGTTGGGGTAGGGCATGTCCTAGATCAACTTTAATTTGAATGTAAAAATTAAGTTAGCAAGTATTTGTTTGCTACATGAAAAAACAGCCAGTATTTAACTTATGTTCAAAATAATAAACTATTTTGTACCCCGTGCATTGTAACATGGTTTTGTCCAGGAACAAACGTTTTTTGCTTGGCTCTCATTAATGACTCAGGCCCATTATGTTTTTTTTTTTACATGAAATACATATATCAGAATGTTATTAATGTCCTCTGCACATAAAATGCATTTTTACAATTGCACTTGATTGCAAACACATGTTCTAGCATGCCAATGTGAACGTCATCACTATTAATCAGCACTTACACCTGCCCTTTAGCTGGTGAATATGATACAGCTGAAAATCACGTATCTCAGAGATGCCCAGAGCTTGAATCAGAGGCATGTGTGTGTTCTCAACCTTGGCATGCCCTTATTGTAGAAAGGAAGGCACCTCCCCCAACATCCGAAGCATCTACTTCAACAATAAACGAGAGTTCCGGGTTTGGGTGCCTAAGAACGGGTGCAGAGCAGAAGGCGGTTTTGAGGGCTAAAAAACTCGCTAATGCTTCTGGAGACCAATTAGCCGTGTCAGCACCTTTCCGGGTGAGGGCAGTGATAGGAGCCACTAAGGAGGAGAATGACCATATAAATCTTCGATAGTAATTGGCGAAGCCAAGCAATCTCTGAATTGCCTTCAAGTTATGAGTAATGGTGGCTAATTTAAGCTGGTCAAATAGGACGGAAATTAAAGGCAAAGGATACGTGTTCTGACCGTGATTTTATTCAGGCCACGACTATCTATGCAGAGTCTCAGACTGCCATCTTTTTTGGCCATGAAAAAACAACCAGCTCCTAATGGAGATTTGGAAGGATGGATGAACCCTTTTTGCAGGTTATCCTCCACGTATTGCTCCATAGCTTGGGTCTCAGGGATAGATAAAGAGTACAGACGCCTTTTGGGAAACTTAGAACCAGGTACAAGATCAACTGCACAGTCATAATCCCGATGAGGCGGGAGAGATTTAACTTTCTTCTTACAGAATACATCACTTAAGTCCTGGTAGGGCACAGGTAACAATTCCGGACTAGGCTGAAGAACTCTGAGCGGTAGGGTCATGCATTTAGAAGAACACTCTGGACTCCAACGAATGATCCCCCCATTTTTCCAATGAATGAGAGGATTATGGCTCTGAAGCCAAGGATACCCCAGAATTAATGGAGCAGAGGGACAGGCGATCAGGAAGAATGAGTGCTCCTCCGTATGGAGGACTCCTACTGATAAGCGAGCCAGTGGGGTTACCATCAAAGCCGCAATGGGTAACGCTTGAACCCAATTTGGTATTAGGAATACCAAGCATCTGAGCCAAGTGGATATCCAGAAAGTTACCTGCTGCATCACTATCGAGGAAGGCTGACACATCTGTAGAATGATCCCTGAAGTTTAAGCGTGCAGGGACTAACACAGAATTTTCTGAAGAGATTACCTAAGCGCACCCCTTCACCAGTGCTTAGGTTTAGGCGTACAATACATGCGGAGACCCAGGGAGTGCCGTCTGGAACGTTCTTCATGAGGCAGATGGTAAGCGCCCAATTGCGTGGGCTCAGGGGTGTCCAAAAAGGTAGAACATGGCTTCGATGATGAGCAAGGTATAGGAGGTATAGATGACTCAATCTCAGCTTTCCTCTCTTTGATTCTGCGATCAATTTTGATAACAAGTTGCATCAAACCTTCAAGTGAGGATGACGTAGGATACTGTACTAAGGAGTCCTTGATTTGTTCTGTAACGCCTAAGCAGAACTGACTCTGAAGCACCGGATCATTCCTCTCACTATCTGTCTGAATTCTGCACAATACTTCTCAGCTGAGGCCACTCTGTCTGGGTCATCATATAGAAAGCCTAAGGCCTGGAAGAAAGCATTGACGGTTTGTAAGGAGGGACTTGCTGGTGGGAGAGTGAAGGTCCAGGACTGAGGATCACCCTGGAGTAAGGAGATTAAAATTCCAACTCTTTGCTGCTCAGAGCCAGAGGTGCGTGGTCTCAGGCGAAAACATAGATTGCAACTCTCCTTGAAGTTGTGGAAGGAGTTCTACTTCCAGAAAATCGATCGGGCAAGTTCAATTTAGGCTCTGTAATAATGCCAGAGGAGTCCTGTTGAACCTACGGATTTCTGGAGGACTCTTCTTGTGTTGACAAGCGATGAGACAAACTCTGTACTACCTATGACAAGGTCTGAACTGATTCGCCAGGACCTGGGCTGGGGAAAGATTTGTCTTGCTGTCCTCCATGACAGAATTTACCTCCAATCTTCACTGGCCGTTTATAATGTTATGGCCACCAGTGCATCATAAACTTGTAGAACTAGCGAAAGATTTCTTCACCTATAGCAGCCGACTTTCCCGTAGAGACTGGTTATGCTCACAGTTACTCGGATGCCCCCAGGTCTTATACTCAGTGTAGTACAAGTTTATGGTCACACAGCAGCACTCAGGAGTGGGAGGTAAAGCACAGGCCAGAGGTCTGTGGACTGGAACAGAGATGGTAATGTCTGACTGGCCTAACAGAGCACAGGCGGAGACATCAGATACAAGCAAGGTCAGGGCCACAGGCAATAATGCAAATCCCGTAACAGGCAGAGGGTCAGGGAAACAAGCAATGTTTCAAGTCCAGGTACAGGCAGAAGGTCAGGGCAACTAGTGTTGGTTCAGAGTCCAGGTAACAGGCAGAAGGTCAGCGCAACTAGCGTTGGTTCAGAGTCCAAGTAACAGGCAGAAGGTCAGGGCAACTAGTGAAGGTTCAGAGTCTACGTAACAGGCAGAGGTCATACACAGAAAACAATCCAGAGGTATTAACACAGCACAGGAGCAGGTAGCAAACTGGGTATCAGAACGCTATAACCAGCAGTGAAGCTCAGTCCTTACTGCCTTAAATAGTACTGGGGGGCAATGAATACACAGGCTTGCCAGCTGCCATAATCAGCCAGGTGGCTGTAATCTCAGCCATGGAAGGCTGAGCTTATACAGCCCTGCGTCTGTTTGACGGTTGGCCGGGCGCGGCGGCAGGGAGCACCAAGCATCCCAGCTGTTGGCTAGACAACTGGGACGAGGAAGCCAAAAGTGACGTCCTGTTCGTCATGGTGACGGCCGGGACGCCAGCAACATAGGCCAGCCGCTGCGGCTGGTGACAATATCACCTATATATAATACATTGGCTGTAGTCCCTTAGGTTAATGAGATCAATAATTATCTTACTGGCATCATCATATCCTAGTTACATACTGCTGTTATTATGCTAATAGCTTTATGAGCAACTTATGCTTAATAGTAAGTTTTGTAAGTCTCATTTTCTCATTTACAGGACATGCAAATAAGAAGAGAAATGTTGTAGAACAAAAGGGCAAATGATTTGATATTGACATTATGAAGACTGAAAGGAAATGCTCATATTACTCAGTATGGGCGTTGGGGACTCTTATATTTATAGAATTCAAAAGTGCATGCGTAAGAGACATAATACTATTGTGGGAATTTATCATATTAAAAACACAATTACGTCCCCATGAGAAAACACCCAAGACACTAAAACAGGCAGACTATGGGGCCAATTCAATTCTCAGCGATGTGCCATGGCGTGCCTCCAGAATGGTCATGAGATGTAGGAGTACCGTAGTGCCTGGAAATGTGCATAGCTGGACACATGGTGACTGGCACATTGCAAAGAGTTTATTTTGTGCCATCAAATTTGCAGTTTCTAGGTTTATATTCATACAGTTTTACAAGTGTTTTCTTCATAAAGATATTGTTTGTTTTATAAAATTATACCCTGTTCTCAGATAGGCCAAGAAACATTAAACGGAAAATTATTACAAAAATGCCTGACAAAAATAATTTAAGCTTCATGTAATGGCCGACTCCAACAATGGGTAGGACAAAACACTAACACTTAACTCAGTTAGGGCAGAGTGGCTAATCATGTAGTTACTTAGGATGCCCGCATATCTCTACCCCTGGTACTCTGGAAGGCAGCAAAAGCACCTGATTCCTGATATACTCTATGAATGCTACTGGCACAAAACACCCATGTACCAATAGTCAAAGAACAATTATGAGAAAGATAAACAGTTGTGGGGAATGAAACCATAGTTTTTTGGTTTCAGGACTGCATTGAGAGAGTACTCATTTTAAAGGGCTGCAATAAAGCTTTACTTGTTTAACCACATAGAATTTAACACATAGCATTTACTAGTGAAAAATAGTACATTTTTGCAGTTATGCCATACCTCAGTTTTACAGTCTCTCAATACTGTTAAAACGTCCCCATGAAGACGTCTTCACATCACGTCTGTAGTCACACATCTCCTCCATCACCACTATAGACTCACCTCTTTCTCCCTCTAACTTGTTGACATACATTACTCTCTCCCCCCTGTAGCCATACATTTCTCATCCTCTCCACCAGTAGCCACACATCCTCCTTATCTTCCCTTCTTTAGACACCCATTTCTCCTGCTCCTCTAGTGGCCATACATTCTCTTCCCTCTTTGGCCACACATTTCTCCTCCCCCCTGTAGCCATACATTTCTCTTCTTCCCCCCTGTAGCCATACATTTCTCTTCTTCCCCACTGTAGACACACATTTCTCTTCTTCCCCCCTGTAGACACACATTTCTCTTCTTCCCCTCTGTAGACACACATTTCTCTTCTTCCCCTCTGTAGACACACATTTCTCTTCTTCCCCACTGTAGAAACACATTTCTGTTCTTCCCCACTGTAGCCACATATTTCTCATCCTCCCTCTTTAGCCACAGATCCTGCTCCTCCTGTTGCCATGCTTTTTTTTCTCTCCCTTCTGCAGCTACACTTCGCCCCTGTAGCCACACATTCCTTTTTCACCCCATAGCCACACATTTCTCTTCCTTCCCCTCACAGTAACCACACATCCTCCTCCTCCTCTACCATGTAGCTGCACATCCTCCTCCTCAACCCTGTACCAACACATTTCCTTGAAACAGTAGCCACACATTTCTCTTCCTCCCCCCTGTAGACACACATTTCTCTTCTTCCCCACTGTAGACACACATTTCTCTTCTTCCCCACTGTAGGCACACATTTCTCTTCTTCCCCACTGTAGACACACATTTCTCTTCTTCCCCACTGTAGACACACATTTCTCTTCTTCCCCCCTGTAGACACACATTTCTCTTCTTCCCCCCTGTAGACACACATTTCTCTTCTTCCCCACTGTAGACACACATTTCTCTTCTTCCCCACTGTAGACACACATTTCTCCTTCACCCCACCTGTAGCCACACATCCGCCTTCCCCAGTAGCAACACATTTCACATTGTCCCCTATTTAGCCACATATTTCTCATCCTCCCCCTGTATCCACAGATCCTGCTCCTCCTGTTGCCATGCTTTTTTTTCTCTCCCTTCTGCAGCTACACATTTCTCTTCTTCGCCCCTGTAGCCACACATTCCTTTTTCACCCCATAGCCACACATTTCTCTTCCTTCCCCTCACGGTAATCACACATCCTCCTCCTCCTCTCCCATGTAGCTGCACATCCTCCTCCTCCTCAACCCTGTACCAACACATTTCCTTGGAACAGTAGCCACACATTTCTCTTTCTCCACCCTGTAGCCACACACTCCCCTGCATATTTCTTTAATGGAACAAAAACATGAAGTATTTTGTTTAGTGAAAAATTGTCATATGCAAAGTAAAAAAAAAATATATATAGGAAACCCACCAGCAACAATGGTTACAAAGCAAACTGCAGACACACTGCAAAACTTTAATAATACAATGTATATCTATAAATATTTTGCTCGATTTGAAAGACATGTATCCAGAGAGTATAATTACTGTAGGAAAGTAATACTGCACAACAGGCTAAATTATGTTTTTTTCATTGATTGAGTAGTATATGCTTTGCTGTAACAGCCATTATATGTAAGATTGTTACTTTGCAGCTTTGTAGATAGAAATATTGAGTAACAACCAGGCAGTTCCAAGTGCTCTGCTTTGTTTTACTCGTATTCACAATAGAACACAACTTCATTTTAAATACCAACATGTAATTAGTATTTATTTGTCATTTCCAATCTGCTTCATTTTGGCTCTCACTCCATTGTAAACTTCACTATTTCTCAACATCTTTGTGAAGTGCTGTTAATTTTTTATTCTAGTATAAATAAATTAGAAATGTGGTCTGGATAAAACTGACAATGTATGCTTGTCTTAAAATAAATTTATCTGGCAGTACATTCTCCGTTAGTTGTCTACAGACATAAAAAACACTTATTTTTGTCACTGAAAAACAAGTTTAGGAAAGCACCCAACCAGTGCCAGACACAGGCAGTGTGCCAAAACATCTTTATTTGATAGAAAATTTGCAATCAAATACACCTTTTTGTAGTGTCGTAGGACACTGAACACATCCCTAGGGGTTTTGAACATAGGTGTTCTTGATCTACTTGAGTGTGTGTGACCTTTGCTTCTGTATTAGTGTACTAATCAATGCACTTACTGTAAAAACTGGTGCAAAAAATGCTCATTATGTTATTTGTGGTGTGATTCACATGTGCGACAGTTACATGATCAACACTTATATGGTCGACACCATAATACTGTCACGAGCCGCCGCCGCAGTCCGTCAGTTTTTTCCCGACTGTTGTCATGACAGCCGGGACATCACTACCTCCTCCTTGTTCCGGCTGTTGCCCTGGAAACAGCCGGGACGCTCTTCTCCTCACCACCACGTCCCGACACAGCTGTCAGTCAGGAGCAGGCATACCAGGTCTCCTAAGCCTGATTAGCCTCCTGTGTGTAATTAGCAGGCTGCTATAGGGGCAAAACTGATTGGCTATTGGCCAATTTAAGGTAGGGAGGGCTTAGCCTCCCTGCAGGTTATAGCTTCAGTACTCCTGTTTGCTGACCAGTGTGTGATTATTCCTGAGACTCTCAGCTCTAGTCTGATATCCACTGTTGTGACCCTTGCCTGACCACCGGATTCTGCTTGAATGCCTGTTGCCCTGACCTCTGCCTGATTACTGGACTCTGGTAGTACGCCTTTTGCCCTGACCCCTGCCAGCTTCTGGTTTTTGCTTGTCCGCAGGCTGCCTTGTTTCATCCCGGGCTCATCTGGTCTTCAGGTACCCTCCTACCGCCTGCACTGCGTTGGCCAAATATAGCTCCTATTACTTTGAGTTTAAGACCTGGGGGCATCTGAGGACCTGTGAGCAATACCCGCTCTACGGGAAAGGTGGCTGCTATAGTTGAAGACCTCTTTTACCTGTTCTAGGAGTTTAGGTTTGGGGCACTGGCCTAACAAATACAGAGACGGTTGGAAAATCAACAATGAGAACATTGAGAGAATATTAGGTTGACAAGTCTAATGTAGACAGTTTTATTAGGTCAACAATAATATCCCTAACCCTATTGCTAAACCTAACCCTAACCCTATTATACTGTCTACATTTTAATTGTCAACCAAATAATACCTTCAACATTTAAACTGTTGACATAACAATACTGCCGACAATTGAATTGTCGACCTAATGTTGTTGACTTTCTGCAAGTCAACCAAATGAATATCTAGACATCAACAGTATATCACTTTTTTGAACTTTTGTAAATGAACTCCACAGTGGTTTTTTTAAGTCTGATTAGATTTCTCATAGGATTCCATTTCCATGTGTTATTTTACAATTTCTTTCCTCATATGTTTTTGCACAATTATTCACAACACCCTTTGACATCACAGCCTAATTAACTTTTCTTTGAAATATAACAGATATAGCCATGTTTCTTTCTTATTATTTCTTTATGTTAGATTTTATTACCTGTCTGTTTATAATTTGCTCCATAATATTGATAGAATGAGTATCAGTAGTACTTCATTATAATAGGCAATTGTCAATGTAGGCTTGCCAAAATAGGAATAGTTAAAGGGATTACACATGTGACTTCAATACACAACTATATTACTAATGTTACAGTTTATTAGCCTTCTTATAATCAATTGTTGTATAATATTATGACACACTTATACACTGAAATTTAAAGTTGATCTAGGACATGCTCTACTCCAACTATAAATCTGCCTCCACATTTTAAAATTGGCTCCCCCTCCAATGCAACATGGTTTTGCCCAGGTGCAAACTTACTATTTTTTTTGCTTTACTTTCCTTAATGAAAATTAGGCTTTCCTGTATACCAAATTACAGTCACTTACAATTTCCATACCACCTCCTCTAAATTTTCTCTTCGACCACTATATATATATATATATATATATATATATATATATATATATATATTATATAAAGCTGTGCATTACTGAGCTGAATGGTATACATTAATTAACTGGAGTGTTTATACTTCAGTACGACCACCATAACACCTCTGCAGTAGCTTGCCGTATTAGTAGGGAAGTGCTTCAGATTTTTTACATGGTACAGTTCCATCAGGACACCATCTTAAGGATATGGGAGAATACTGTAGATAATATAGTGTCAGTTTCAACCTCAACAATGTATTTTACATGCATGTTTCATTTCTAAAAATGTCAGTTTTACGTTTTAAGGGTCTATGTATATAGTGTATACATTACAGATTTTTTACAGCTTTTGTAGTTTTGCCACCAAAATTAAAATTCTTATTCATCAAAATACAAATATACAGGGACATCATAGAAATTTGTTTCAGAAATGCATATGTTATAGTAAGTCAAATCTTGGGTTTGTAAAATGTTATAAAAATGTTCCTGCTTATGTAGGATTGGTTAAAGGAATAAGTAGGAATAACAATTGTTGTTTTTTACTGAACGCATGTACTTTATATACCTATACTATTTATATATAGAAAATGTTCATCTGTTTACTGACTTTTCTCTGAAGAAGTGACACATTGTGGGTTGGTGCTATATAAACTAATCCCTAAACATCAATTTTTGTAACTGGAACATCATGTCCAGAAATCTTATGACTAGCTCTTCCGAAGCCTCTGAATATTTGGAACAAGCACTAAACCCTAAAGTTAGTAAATTATACTTGCAGCTGCCAACACAAATTACATGATTTAGAAATAGAGTAGCTTAACCAACATCCCTTAAAAACAACCTAATCACATGATTAAGTTCTCTACTATTACATTTAACATTCAGATTCCATCTCTTTCCTCTATGAATAACTAATAGTCTAGGATTTTCTACTTTCTGCAACAAGACAAGTCAGTGAAAATTTTGTGACAAAATGTGGTATGCATCGCTATGTCACCAGAGGAGCCATGGCTATGCCAAGAAGGGGTATGGTCACATAGCATAGGGAGCAAGCAGTGCCCCTCCCCAGTAACTCATTTGGCGCCCCTCACTTCTGCAGTTGCAACCCCCCCCCCCACATTTATAGTAACTAATTTCTTCCCCTGGCAACATTGTAATAACATATCAACTGATCAACTTTTAGCGACAGTGCCCCTATCACCCCTGTAATACAATATTTCACCCTCTTCCTTTTGTTAACAAATTTCCCACTGTAGCAACACTTTCCCCTGCACATTGCTTACCTGTCCTTCCAGGTTCCCATGCAGATTAGACTCACTGGCAAGACAATAAGTTCCACAGTAATACAGGAACAGTCTGACAAGGAATCAGAATAGAGCTAATCCATTCTCTTTTGCTAACGGACTTTCAGCCACATATAAACCTGGTACAATGTGGTACAGATTCAGATGGACCTGGGGCTCCATAATTTAAGTACTACAGTGGTATTTCTGTCCCAACATCCCAGGTCTCTCTCTGTATCCATTCTGTCCCCCGCGAGGGGTGGATAGTGTGTGATTTCTATTAGTTTGTAAATTCCAATGTCTTTACACGTTTAAGGTAGTTTGTTTATATTCCTTGGTTAGTATTCATAATGACAAAAGATGAGGCTATTGATCTAACAGAGAAATCTGATCCGATATGTAACCACTGGACTTGAGTCCCTTTACCACTGGCATTGTGTTTACATAAAAAGAACATATGAGAAACCACTATGACACGCTATGCATTTGAAATACAGTTTACATGTGGTTGATATGTTTGAGCATGCAAACTGTATGAAGCTTTTACCATTCATTACAATTGGGTTTCCATTGTGTACACTACATGTAGAATCCCATTGCAATGAAAGTGCAATTGAAATTAGGTTAAAAAATAAAAAAACTTTATACATAAATAACTTTTAAAAACCAGGCAGTGTGCCGAACCTTCCTTTACAAGCACTAGACAGCCTAGGCTGGTTCAAGGAAACCCACAGAAATAGACACATAGGGGGAATTCAATTGCCACGTTACTCGAAAGTAATGCGGCCTGCGCACTATTAACATTATTACAGTAATACCGCGCATTATTACCATTAGTATGGTAATTTTTACCACTGATTTTTGCTCACGGCACAGGTAGTCACGACCAGAAATCTGGGTTAAAATTACTGTATGAACCGTAATAGTGCACAGGCCACGTTACTTTTGAGAGTAACTCGACCAGTTGAATTTGCCCCTCAGAATAGAATTGGTTGTATTTTCCTATGCAGTGGCATTAAAAAAAATACAAGTCAGTTGCAGTGTTTAAATACTAGGGATAAAGTACTAGTTTTTTCAAAAACGTCCATTACATTTCCCAAAGGGACTGCAACTTGCAAGTTTCATACAAATATAGTGGATGTGCCCTAAAATAAAATCTAAATAAAAAATAGCCTATATACCAAATATAAATAACATACAGCACAACTCCAATTGGAATTTACTTACTTTACACATTAATAAACTATTCATACTTTAGCCCACATTCAACTTTTGGACATTTTGTCTTGACTTTATTAATATGAATTCAAGAACTCAGTTCTTTTCTCTGTACTTTTGCCTATTCAAAGCTTATAGCGAAACACGCGTCTGCGGACGCCGCATCTGCCGTTCTATGCTCTATATGTCACTGAATATTTAAATATTACTTGTTCCAGTTAATATCCATGGAATCCACATATGACATTATAAATGGGCGCTATATATATAAAAACACCATAGGGTTGAGCTAGATCCCTATATTTGAGTCTCAAATAGGCATCTTAGGGTTACTGATTTAGCCTGAGGAGTTACTGAACCATATAAATTAGGCAGCATCAGTTTCTCTTATTGAACCAATTAATTAGAATAGGATGGGATTACCTTGTCCCTGCATCTTTCAATAGGGGATATTTTCTTATCCTTGTTATATAGGGAATAAAAAATTATAATAAAAATGAAAGTAGAAGAAATGATGGAATATTAGTACAATCTTTGAAAGAAATCCCCAGGAAATGCGGTGTTTCTAAATAATTAACTAAGTAGGAAATAAATTGGATTTATATATATATATATTTGCCTACTAAAAATTTTCTCGAATTATATTTATTAATTGAGGTTCTAAAAATAAATTGTGGACCAGAAAAAAAGAAGGGGGGGAATAGAACTTGAATAAAGTGATTATTGAGCATCACACCAGTAATGAACACAATAGCCAATTATATTTGAAATGTATTTTTAACAATTTATCAGGATGTGTCATTAGAACAGCGTTGGGATTAGTAGTTCACTCTCTATTTTAACAGTTTTTTCTTTTGATTGCTAATCAATATACACCTTTTAATATTACGGTACAAGTTTCCAATTTGAAATATGAAGAATTTCTAATAAAGTTGCTGCTGGATCTTAATATACTTTAAGATTGTGATTTTAATATAACAGTATGATCATTAGAGTACCCCATAATAAACACACTCTCCTTCTTTTTATTTGCAATAAAATAAGTTTCTTATGCGTGTGGGTGCACCCTTCCTTGGATATATTATCAGAAAAACACTATATGTATCAATATTTTCCGTATTTTGTAGGAAGGGTAATGAACCACTAGGTGCGGTGTGCCATACTTTTTTAAGAACTCAGTTCTGTACAGTGTAAACTGAATACTCTAGCACCAAATATATAGACAAATCATTTAGTTTTTTGCATTACTCACACATGCCCCCTTGCTCAGCAGCTTTGCTCAAATATGTCCCCTCTGCCCACATGCTTTAATCACACTTGCCCACCCTCTGCCCAGCACCTTTAGTGACACATGCCCCTCTCCATCACCTTTCATCACAAATGCCCCCTCTCCAGCACACCTTCTTCTTCCCTTATTCTCCACTTCACAGCATGGGAAGATATTCAGCAGCCCACTGAGTACCATGAGACCACTGCAGTCACATGACCTGGCGTCTGAAGGTACCTGAGTTGAAGGGGATTTAGCCACTACCGATCCCCCTGCACTCAATAAAAAAAAAATGTAAAATGTACTTTAAAAAATTTTTTTTTTTCAAAGATAGGTCTCCAGAGGGGACTCGGGCCACCAAACTGGCCCAGGCAATTTGTAGCCGCCCCCTCTCCTCTCGGCGGCTATATATATATATATAATTATGTCTTATTTTATGAGGCTAATATCATATTAACAGTAATGGACCAGCAAAAAAAAACGTTATGCCGCACAGTAGTGCCCTAGTTCACATCATACCTCATAATTGTGCCCCCAATTCATCTTATGCCACATAGTTGTGCCCCCAATTCATACTTTGCCACAGTTCCCCGCAGAAATACATACTATTTCACAGTTGCGCACAGAAATACATAGTATGCCACAGTTGCCCCCAGAAATTCATAGTATTTCACAGTTGCCCCCAGAATAGATAGTATGGCACAGTTGCCCCAGAAATACATAGTATGCCACAGTTGCCCCAGAATAGATAGTATGGCACAGTTGTCTCAGAAATACATAGTATGCCACATTTGCCCCCAGAAATACATATGTTACAGTTGCCCCCAGAATTTTTTAGTATTTCACAGTTGCCCCCAGAAATACATACTATGCCACAGTTGCCCCCAGAATAGACAGTATGGCACAGTTGCCCCAGAAATACATAGTATGCCACAGTTGCCCCAGAAATACATAGTATGCCACAGTTGCCCCCAGAATAGACAGTATGGCACAGTTGCCACAGAAATACATAGTATGCCACAGTTGCCCCAGAAATACAAAGTAGGCCACAGTTGCCCCAGAAATACATAGTATGCCACAGTTGCCCCAGAAATACATGGTATGCCACAGTTGCCCCCAATACATTTTATGCCACAGTAATGTCCCCAATATCTTTTATGCCACAGTAATGCCCCCAATACCTTTTATGCCACAGTAATGCCCCCAATACCTTTTATGCCACAGTAATGCCCCCAATACCTTCTATGCCACAGTAATGCCCCCTTCTCTTCACACTTCAAAGTGCCTCAAAATATTTTTTAGATACAGAAAAAATGCCCCCAATGACTCTTATGGCCTCAGAATTGCTTCAAAATCTTTTTTAGGGCACTAATAAATGAATAAAAAATTATATCATTTTATACTTACCTCTGCCAGGCGTCCGCAAAGGTGCTTGGGAGGAACTGTGCAGCCGACACTGAACTGCGCGCAGCAGTTCAGCTCTTCTCCGGCTGTCATTTTTTTAATAAATGACAGCCGGAGAAGTGCTGAACTGTTGCGCTTGCGCAGCAGTTCAGTGTTGGGGAAGGAATGGCAGCCAGAGCGCAGCAGTTCAGCTCTTCTCCGGCTGTCACTTTGAACGGTCAGACGGCCGGCGTGCCAGGACTCAGGGGGCTGCGTGCCACCCCCGGCACGCGTGCCAGGGGTTGCCGACCCCTGATATAGATCAAGTTAATTGGCTAAATACACAATACAGCTGCTTCTCAAAAATGAAAGAGCTTATCCAGGTCTTGTTATGACCAGGAGTCCTGTTACTTACTATGCTATACTATACTATGTAGACCTCAATGATGATTCTACCAGGGGTACCATTGTTTCAGACTGAACAGTAGTGACAAAGTTCCACAGTTTGCAGTAACCATGTATAACGGTTCATAACCACATCTAGCCTATACTTCCTAACAAGTGAATGCCAGGATATAATACATAAGAATTGGTAGATTGGCCATGTTGGTTAATATTACTGCACCCCTCTTTTTTTCTTGACTCCATCTTCTCAAATACTTCTTGTAAAAGGATCTGTATTTATGCATTCGTTGCTCTCACTATCCTCTTATTCTGTTCTGAGATACACTCGTTATAAAACTCGCACTTCTATGCACTTTTCCTTAAACAAAGTTGCCTTACTCAGTCTTTAAACCACACTAAATAACACTTAAGCTTTACAGAGTTATTTATCCAATAACCACTCTATCTTCACAATATATATTTGTTATAAATAACCAATACTCACAACATATGTATGTATTTAAATCAAAGTATTTTACTGTTAACACAGAAAACCCTGCATTCACAGTTCACACATATATCATAACATTGTTCAACATAACATAGTATATCAATATAAAATTAACCCTAGGTTCACCACCTTTATTCCTTACACTATCCTTACACTATTTTCTTTACATATGTATCTTTAATAAGAATTAGTATTTATAATATTGATTCAACTATCACAAATATCAAACAATAGCTACTCAGTTATCTGTATATAAATAGTTAAATCAACATTACAAACATATATAGCTTTATAGATATATATTATTATCAATGATACTTATCAAATCCTTGTATCCTATATCCAGTTCTTTGTATGCAATGTAGTGAACTTTCTGTAGTATAGAATCCTTTTCTGTAGCATAGTGTATATTTCCTGTAGTGTAGTGTATCCCTATAGAATAGTGTATTCCTATAGTAGTGTAGTGTATCTTTTCTGTAGTATAGTGTATAGTGCAACAGAGAGCGAGGGGGAGTCCCGGGTCTGGCTTTTATAGTCCAGACCCGGAAACTCACAGCCTCCCCAGCGGCAACGTATGTGTGGTGATTCACCACACACACGAGGGCGCTCTGTGTGGGCCAGGGGTGATGATGTCATCACCCCTGGCGTCTTTCCCCACTGTGTGTGTGTGCCGAATTGAGTCGGCACAAACAGTGGGTTTCCGTAATGTGACTGCGCCATCGGCGCATGCACATGCACTGTGAGTGCACTGTAGGTACTGCGCAAGTGCAGGTCATGCATGCGCAGTTAGTCCCTGTGCATGTGTGCATGCGCTTGACATGCACGTCCGCACCGTGCTCCCCTTCACGCTTCTTTTTTTTTTTATCAAGAAGTGAGGATGGGCGATAGGGGATTCCAAAAGACATTTGTATGTGCAACAATCATCATTATGCCTGCTGTACCTATTGTTTTAACCACTCTTACATCCATTCCTACATGCTTAATATTGTGGTATTCAGTTGTCAAAGTGGGCTGGTATTCAGTGGTATGCTGTACTGCCTCTTCTCCTACTGCATTGACTGTAAACCTATGAAATTCCATTCACTTACAGTTGCCATACCGCCACTTCTAAATTTCCACTTCGACCACTGGCTTTATGTCTATCAGAGACATTATAGTTTTATACTTTTCTATTTGAAACACGGGCTAATTTATGAGATGCAAATTCTGCAGACCTGCAGAATGCTCTTTATGAAGTGGGTGTAAACTCAATCTGTGCCTAGTTTTGATGTTTGGCAGATGTTTTGAAAAATGCTCATGGTCCAACGAACTACCACAAAACTTACTGCTCAGGTTAACCTCATATATTTCTTAATTTCATGAAACAGGGGACATCTGTATTAAGTAGCGGATTCTGCAAGTCGCCGATATTAGGTGACTTTGCAGAAGAAATGTAAAAAGGCAATCACTTTCAAGACAAAACTTGCCTTGAAAGCGATTGCTGTTTTACATTTCCTCTGCAAAGTCGCCGAATATCGGCAACTTGCAGAATCTGCTACTTAATATATTTACCCCCTGGAGTGTCATAATTACACCTGTCATGTTTGTGATTTAAAGCTTTTGTTGAATTGGTTGAACTGCACCTACCATAGTGCTTTTTTCACAGAACTGCAACTAGAAAGTGTAAAATGCATGCAAGTATGGGGATAAAAGCCAATCTTATGGACGTCAGAAGTGATGGCCAATTCAAGTCCTTTAGCTAGATATAGCTTCTGCATCCGTTTATCTAGTTGAAAAAAGTCCATCTAGCAAAATTAAATCTTGTGTACTTCACTGCATACCTAGACAGGGTTCTGTCTCTACACTTAACAATAGCCCTTGCCTACCCAACTACTCGCATAGGCTGGTACAAATATCTGGACCCCTGTTGATGCCCCATCTTAACATGCTAACCACACTCTTACCCCTAAGTCTGCATGCAGTTGCACCCTTCTGCTCCACGGGAGGTTTCTGTCTTCCCTGAGCTCGCCTTCAAACACCTGCATTACGGTTTGACAGATGTACCGCCCCAGTCAAACTCCCCACCTGCCACTGTCCTCCCTTCTGCTTGACGGGAGGCTTCTGTCCTCCCTGAGCTCGTCAATGGCATATGATAACATAAAATGACATTTGCACAGTGATTTAATACTTGGGCTGTTCATAAATAAATGTTTCTACACTAAATTGTAATTTCCGGCTGCTCTGGTTCACTTTTAGTCCACATTCAATTGTTTAATCATGTCTTCTTTGTCTGTAAACAGTATAATATTTGTATAAGAACACTCTCTCTATGGTATGCAGTTCCCAGAAGCAGCGCAAAACACATTTCAACTATTTCCATAAGCTTACAAATAAATTTTGCAGTACACTTGCCATTCAGGAATCAAATAAAAATATAAAATAAAATCCTAACTGTTGGATAACGCAGACTAACTCTCAAGTTGCCTACTTTGAACCACACACCAAAAATGTAGTAACATGTACTCAAACTCAGGGATGTAGCTACCAGGGGTGCAGAGGACAATAACTGGTGGCACAGTGCTTGGTTTGCTGCCGCACTATGCTGGGCTGTAGGGGTCTTCCAAACAAAAACAAAAAATAACCAAAAAGGCAGCATATTAAAATGCCGGAGATAGTCTTCACCAGACGGGGGCTTGGTAATTTGGTAGAAGCACTAAATCCTGTGTAAATTTAGGGCTTCTCTTCCTTTGATAAATAGACCCATTAAACAGAAATGCATGTGGTATGCTAAAAGCCTCTATTAAAATCTGCATTTTCCAGCCGAAAAGTTATGGCATTTTAAAGCTGTCCGAAAGTATACAGAAATTGAATTTCACAGTAGAACAGACTGTTTCACGTAGATACCAAGTTCCGCTGATACAATCTGAGTTTCGCTTTGCTTTGCCATTCTGT
This sequence comes from Mixophyes fleayi, assembly GCF_038048845.1. NCBI lineage: Eukaryota > Metazoa > Chordata > Amphibia > Anura > Limnodynastidae > Mixophyes > Mixophyes fleayi. Next base: position 73,404,127 of record NC_134403.1, on the reverse strand, counting down.
GGAATGTGTATTTTACACTATATTTGTAATTTGTTTTAATTTATTCTGCTCTGTGGTGTGGTTGGGGCAAAACATTGTAAGAGTAATAAGTAAAGCAGCTGAGAGTTGTCTGAGGTCAGTTGTACTTGCTGATCATCAATACTTAGATTGTGTGCACCATGTACTGCAGTTTAGTACTGTCAGCTCAGGACAGCATAGATACACCGTCACTGCAGTTGTACAGCAGCTACAGTTCATGCAATTGATCTTGATTTAGTGTCCCGGAATTAAGATTAATAGTACTTGTAATTCATTGTGTTTTGCCCACTCGCTAGTGTCTAACACACTTATTGATCACTGTGATAATTAATTTGATGAGTTAAATGAGAAAGAAAGTAGAATGAACTTTGTCTCTCTGTGGAAGTACATTATCAAAAAACTTGTTGAATAGTAGGTCATTTAAAACATGGACAAATTCAACAATAGTTCTGTAAATTAATTGTGTGTGTTGTCACAATTAATTGCAGGCTTGCAAGTTTGTTTTCCAGCTTAGAGCTTTAAGCACACCTATATACATATTACAGATGCTATGAGCTTGCTCTGTGGAGGCTGATGATTAACAATAATAATTGGTTAAAAGATTTATTCCACGCCATATTTGTCAGGCTATATTGTAGATAGCATTATTAAAATGGCACATGGGCTTTTATATGTTTTTATACTTATTTAACCACACTTTGAAGCCAAACATTACCTCAATATTAATCTTTAGTCTCTTTGAATGGTGTATTCATTCTGTGCCTCTATTGTTCATCTGCTTATAAGCTATCACTATTGCAAATGTACTTTCCCTCTATCATATATCATGTTTCTTTCTTTGTAAAATTATTACCCATTATGTCTTTTTTATTTTTCTTCTTCCTTTGTGTCTAGGAAATGATTCAATTGCTTTTAATGAGAATGCATTTGTTCCTTGCATTTTATTTCTTATGTGGCTGTAACTAACTGAAGTAAACTTAATGTTCACTATTAAAGATAAATTAAAGTTTCAGTAAAATCAATAAATCTGAATTGTTTATAAATTGTTTTTCCTGTTTGCAATGTTAATGCTGTCGGGTGCAATTGCTTCATAGTGTCGGGATGCAGCCGCCTCGCTTGATGTAGTTATATCACTGCTCCATCATATTAGCTTAGATTCTCATTTTGCAATTATTTCTACATAATCCAGCCACAGCTATGCATAGGCATTTCTAATGGCAAGGCTTCCAGTCATCAAAGAGGTGTTAGCTCTACTATTGAATTATATTCATTTATTGAGTCCTTGTCCAGATTCAACATTACCTTGGGTTGTTAAACATTCTCTATTGCCTCTGACTATTCTACATTCAACATTGCATTTGGTTAGTACACAATTGTCATTGTCCGCATCTGTGCTAAATTCACTAGTTCTTATCCTAAAATGAACATTGTAACAAAGATCACTGTCCTTGTATGACCTGTGTACCTGAAATTGTTGTTGTCAATAATATAATTTATGACCCTATCCCAGTGAATGATTTTATAGGTCATTGGTACAGCCTCATCTAGAATACTGTGTTCAGAGGCTATATCTCCAGAAGGATATAAATACATTAGAGACTGTACAAACAAAGGGCAGCTAAAATGCGTGGCCTACAGCACAAAACATACCCGGAAAGACTCAAAGATCTTGATATGTATAGTTTGGAGCAGAGAAGGGAGAAGAGGGACATGATAGAAATGTTCAAATATATCAAGGGTTTTAACAAGGTACAGGAGGGAAACATTCTTCAAAGGAAGAGTAGTATTAGAACACAGAAAGGGTAGTGGATAAGTGGAATAACCTCCCATCAGAGGTGGTAGAGGCTAATATAGTAGTGCAGTTTAAACATGCTTGGGATAGACATAAATATATCCTTACAAAGAATGAAGGCTCAAATAGGGTTTTTCGGTTACCATAGGTTAATAAATGGCCAGACTAGATGGACCAAGTGGTTCTTATATGCCGTCAAATTCTATGTTTCTATGTTTGTATGTTTCTATGTATAATTATAAGTAGCAGTATTTATAGTTAGAAGTGGCAGTATAAAAAAAATTAATGGGAATGTTAGTGAACAGAATTTAATAGTTTTACAATGAAGGCAGTAGGAGAAGTGGCTGTATGGCATACCAAAATATACACCCCCACTTTGACCATTGGTTATATGCCTAGCATACAGCACAGCCCCATTGTCAAAGTAGAAAAACAAAACAAATATTTCCAGAAAATTTGTTGTCTCCATAGACTGGTTTGTGGTGATGTTCGTGCTAGCAACAATGTCTACCACAACATGTTACCTCTGTCGGGTGTACACAGTCTGGTAAATGAAACTACAAAGTCAAGTGAGAAAAAATAAATCATCAAAGAGTATTAAAGCTGCATTACCACCAAGGAAAATGTTTTACTAATGTGGTTCCTTCTCCATTTCCCCGAATTCTCACAATGCCCCCTGTGGCCAACACTCAGGCTGCCAAGAGGAATTCAGGGCCCCGGTACAAAAAATTAATGGGGCCCCCCTTACAATCGAGCATGCTAGAAACATTGTCGAAGGTGTGGTCATGCATTTGGGGGCGTGGCAAATGTGTCATTGGGGCTGGCTAACACATCAAAATCATTAGGCTCTCAATTCGCTGTAGCATCACATATGGCCAAGCACTCCTGACTTTCAGGACATCTAGCACCACAGTGTAGTATAGAAAGAATGCAGTGTGTACACACAGAGTTCAGTCTTGCCTGCACCTTACATTGGGCAGAACACTCCCCAAAAATTGGCATTGTCTCTACTAGAATCATGTCACTCAACGGAGTGTGAGTGCCTCCACTCTGGTACGTGGTTCTCCATCTTTCCCGCTCACACCTGTGTGGAACCGCGGCCGTCCGCCATCCTGTCGCACTGGGCATGCGCAGGTCCCTTTAACAACTACACCTGACCACTAATGTGATTGATGGATCAATCACCCCTCCCTACTTAAAGCACCTGCAGCCTTAGGTAGTGGCCTGATCTTGAAGTCTCACTGCCAGTGAACTTCTATAGGTGTGTGCAGTTTCCAAACTGCTTCCAGCTCTACTCCTGTGTGCAGTTTCCAAACTGTTTCCAGCTCTACTCCTGTGTGCAGTTTCCAAACTGCTTCCAGCTCTACTCCTGTGTGCAGTTTCCAAACTGCTTCCAGCTCTACTCCTGTGTGCAGTTTCCAAACTGCTTCCAGCTCTACTCGTGTGTGCAGTTTCCAAACTGCTTCCAGCTCTACTCCTGTGTGCAGTTTCCAAACTGCTTCCAGCTCTACTCCTGTGTGCAGTTTCCAAACTGCTTCCAGCTCTACTCGTGCTTCAGCTTCCACGCTGCTCCCTGCTCAACTCAGCGGCGGTTCCCATACCGCTACAACGCTTCACTTTTCAGCTGATTCCGGATCTACACAACTGGGTATGCTCTACTGACTATTGACTATTGCTCGCATACCAGTTGTATCCATTGTTGTTTGCTGCACAGGGTACAAGTACCCATATAGACTGTGTTACTGCATTGCTTCATTTAGGACAAGCTTTCACTCAAGCTACGATATCTCCTCACGCTACTACTTAGCGTTATTGTGCATATCTGCTGTGACCAGCTTCTCCTCCCTGCAAGGCATCTACTCCATACAGACTATTCATTGTGCCTTCCATCTCTGCCTCACAAGACATTGCTCTACTCGCGCTGTTCCCATACAGCCACAGTTTGCCTTTCAACTTCACTCTCCTGCACCTGGACAAGTCCTCATTCCTTCTCACAGCAGTGGTACAACTTGCTGCACGCAGACCACTGACTTCCCTGCTACCTACCCGCACTTGGACAAGTCCTCCTATCACAGCGGTTATACAACTTGCTATACGCAGACCACTGACTCTCCTATTACCTACCTACACCTGGACCAGACTCCTCATCATAGCGGTGGTACAACTTGCTGAATGCAGACCACCAACTACCCTGCTACCTACCTGCACCAGTACTATTCTTCCCATCACTGCAGTGGTACAACTTGCTGTACGCAGACCACTGACTCCTCCTCTACCTACCATCACCTATCCACGTCCACTCCTCGTGTCTACATTATCTTCAGCCTCCAGTTTACTGCTCCAAGTCGCTGACTTTCCTCTAACCATAGCTGCAAGTCGCTGACTTCCTCAGACTATCTCTACTCTACTGCTGTTGTGTCGCTCCAATCATTCACCTGCCTGCTTTGAGGTGCGTGCCATAACCCCGCCTCTCTAGCAGAGTTCCATCTGGTGGAACTCGGGTAAGCAACTCCTAGTGCCCGTGACAAATCCCAACATACTGTCCTGCTCTCTCCTACCTGTTCTTCTCCCTTTCACCACCTGTGCCTGCAGGTTTCTTTAGTTGCGGCTTGTCTGGATCCTGGAATGCTGGGGGGCCCTATTTGGGGAATAAATGGATACATTTAGATAATTCCAAACAACCCTGGCATTAAATCAATACCACCCACAATTAATAATTAGGCCTTCCTCCAGCTCCAACATTACAATAATGTGCCCCTTCATCATCGCAATGCCTTATGATCACACTGCGCCCTCCATGCTGCTTTTGCCCCTTCACCTGGCTCCCCTTCATCACACTATACTATGCTGCTCCCCCCCCTTTTTCAATCCACTGTGCCATGCCTCCCCCTTTTTAACCCCACTGTGCCATGCTGCGCTCCGTTTTTTAACCCCACTGTGCAATGCTGCCCCCCTGTTTTTAACCCCACTGTGCCATGCCGGCCCAGTTTTTAAACCCCACTGTGCCATGCTGCCCCGGTTTTTAAACCCCACTGTGCCATGCTGCCACCCCATTTTTTAACCCCTTTGTGCCATGCCCTCCCCTTTTTCCTCCCTTTACTTACCTTTTCCTTTTCTTCTCTCTTCTTTCTTGGTGTTCCTCTCTGCTCCATTCAGACTGAATGCCGGGCATGACATGATGACATTACGCCCGGCATTCATTCTGAATGGAGCAGAGAGGAGGGACTATATCTACTCTCCTGCTGTTGTGTCGCTCCAATCATTCACCTGCCTGCTTTGATGTGCGTGCCATAACCCCACCTCTCTAGCAGAGTTCCATCTGGTGAAAGTCGGGTAAGCAACTCCTAGTGCCCGTGACAGTAAGATCAGGCATGACAGACCCAGGATTGGAACCAACAGTTAAGGAGATGCTGCAGCATCTGGTCACTCGGGTAGAACAACAGGATGTTCGGCAGCAACATCTGTTCCAATGTTTCCAGACTCTGGCCACTGGAGGAGTTCCTCTACAAAATGTTTCAGCGACTGTTGAACCTCCAGTGCCTTCTCCTTCCCCAGTGCCATCCCAGGTGTCTACTGCTTCCACGCTACACCTGCCTACTCCCTCAAAATATGATGGAGATCCCAAGACGTGTAGAGGTTTTTTGAATCAGTGCTTTCTCTATTTCGAGCTTCAACCCCATCATTTTTCCACTCACCATGCCAAGATTGCCTACCTCATTTCTCTGTTTTCCGGACAGGCTCTTGCGTGGGCCTCCCCTCTGTGGGAGAGAAATGACCCCCTATTGGAGGATAGTGCACTCTTCATTTCCACGTTCCGCAAAATTTTCGATGAACCTGGCCGCGTTGTCTCTGCGGCTTCCAGCATTCTCAGACTACGCCAAGGATCACACTCTGTGGCCCAGTACGTCATTCAGTTTCGGATACTCGCCTCTGAACTACAGAGGAACACCGAGGCTCTGATAGCTGCCTTCTGGCAGGGTCTGACGGATAAGATCAAAGACGCACTGACCACACAAGAGTTACCCTCCTCCTTGGACGATCTAATTTCCCTATGTCATAGGGTAGACATGAGATTCCGTGAGAGGGAGTCTGAAAGAACAAGCACCTCTAAGGGGTTCACTCGCCCATCACCTCAAGTTCGTCATCTTCCCCATCCAGTGGAACCCATGGAGGTAGGACGTTCTAAGTTAACATCTAGAGAGAGGGATCGACGAATACAAAATAGACTCTGCATCTATTGTGCTGACCCTACTCACAGCCTGAACTCATGTCCTAAGAAGTCAGGAAATGCCAGGTCCTAACCAGTTCTGGATAGGTAAGGTTAGGGTCCCTGGACTCCTTCCCATCTTCTATGGATTCCAAAGTGTGTGCATTTGATGTTACCCTCTTCTCAGCCACCAAATCTTTTATCTCTCAAGCACTTCTGGATTCCGGCACTGCCGGCAACTTTATCTCCAGTGCTCTTGTTAATTAGTGGTCCCTACCAGTGGCCCCATTAAAAACCGCCATAGCGGTCACCGCTATAGACGGCTCTCGCATCATTAATGGACTTATCACCCACTGTACGACTCCTTTGACCCTTCAAATTGGAGCCTTACACCGAGAGAAAATCTCTTTGCTGGTCATTCCTGCTACTACTAGTCCCATCGTTCTTGGCCTTCCATGGCTTCAGCTTTATTCACCACAAGTTGATTGGAGTACTCCCCAAGTCACATCCTGGGGCCCGGATTGTCATCATAGATGCCTAACCCGAGTGGTACCACTCAAAATCAACAGATCATCTATAACACCTGGTCCTCCGGGTCTTCCTCCACAGTATGCCCCGTTCGCTGACGTGTTCGATAAGGCGCAATCTGAACGCCTGCCACCTCATCGGGCATGGGATTGTCCCATAGATTTACTACCTGGCAAAAACCCTCCTAGGGGCCGTGTATACCCTCTCTCGCTACCAGAGACACAGGCTATGTCAGAGTATATCAAGGACAACCTTCATCGCGGATTCATTCGACCTTCCAGTTCTCCCGCTGGAGCGGGCTTCTTTTTCGTGAAAAAGAAAGATGGGACCTTAAGACCCTGCATTGATTATCGGGGGCTCAATGCCATAACCGTAAAAATCGGAACCCGATTCCTCTTATCACCGAACTCTTTGATCGTATAAAAGGTGCTCGGATTTTTACCAAACTTGATCTCCGTGGCGCTTACAACCTAATCCGGATCAAGTCAGGCGACGAATGGAAGACAGCATTCAACACCAGGGATGGGCATTACGAATACCTAGTTATGCCTTTTGGACTGTGTAATGCCCCAGCTGTCTTCCAAGGATTCTTGAACGAGATCTTCCGGGACCTATTATACGTGTGCGTTGTAGTCTATCTGGACGACATTTTAATCTTCTCTCAAGATCTTGTCTCTCACCATCAACATGTGGCAGAAGTTCTCTCCAGACTGCGGAAGAACCTCCTATTCTGCAAATTAGAAAAATGCTCCTTCGAATTATCCCAAATTCCATTCTTGGGATACATCGTGTCCGGAGTAGGTCTGGAGATGGACCCAGACAAAGTTAATGCCGTTCTACTTTGGCCCCAGCCAACTACCCTCAGGGCTATACAACGCTTCCTGGGGTTTGCGAATTATTACAGACGTTTTATCCTGAACTTCTCATCTATTGCTTCTCCTATTGTGGCCCTGACCAAGAAGGGCGCCAATACTAAACACTGGTCCTCCGAGGCCCTTCACGCTTTCCAAAGCCTTAAAGAAGCATTTTCTACCGCCCCGTTCTTCGGCAGCCTGAAGTAAACCTTCCCTTCTTTCTCGAGGTGGACGCCTCCAATGTCGGACTAGGAGCTATTCTCTCCCAAAGATCTGAGAAACAGAAATTCCATCCTTGTGCCTTCTACTCCCGGGGTCTTCTACCCGTGGAAAAGAACTACACCATCGGTGACAAAGAACTGTTGGCAATAAAAGTCGCATTGGAGGAGTGGAGATATCTACTGGAGGGGGCTCATTATCCGGTAACCATCTTCACCGACCACAAAAATCTCCTCTATTTACAAACAGCCCAATGTCTAAACCCTCGACAGGCGAGGTGGTCACTTTTCTTTTCTCGCTTCGAATTCATTATAACGTTCAAACCTGCTGCAAAGAACAGGAAAGCAGATGCTTTATCCCGGGCATTTGCTCCTCCTTCTGACATCTTGGATTCTTCCGATCATCCTATACTGGATCCCAAATGTGTGACTTTGGCCACTTCATCCACCAATGTGCTACCGTTTGGGAGAACTCTTGTTCCGCCATCTCTACGCAAGAGAATATTGTCATGGTACCATTCTTCACGCTTCTCTGGACATTCTGGTGAATGAAAGACTTTTGAGATCCATTCCCGGAGTAATTGGTGGCCTTCTATCAGAAAGGATGTCAGAGAATTTGTGGCCGCTTGTGAGATCTGCTCTCAATTTAAGTCTTCCCGCAGAACACCAGCGGGATTACTCCAACCACTACCTATCCCTACCAAACCTTGGACCCACATAAGTATGGACTTTGTCACCGAACTTCCTCTTAGCAAGAGATGTAATACCATCTGGGTAGTGGTGGATAGATTCTCCAAGATGGTTCACTTCGTCCCTCTCACCGGATTACCATCTTCTTCTACCTTGGCTGACCATTTTATTAAAGAGATTTTTCGAAATCACGGCTGTCCGTCCGAGATTGTGTCCGATAGAGGAGTGCAGTTCGTCTCCAGATTCTGGCGAACCCTTTGTAAGAACTTGGGTATCCGACTGTCTCTATCATCGTCTTACCATCCCCAATCAAATGGCCAGACCGAAAGGGTCAATCAAGATCTTGAAACCTTCATAAAAATCTTTTCCTCAGCCAATCAAGATAATTGGGTAGATTTACTCCCGTGGGCTGAGTTTGCCCACAATAACATGTACCATGAGTCTTCAACAAAAACTCATTTTTTCGTGGTTTACGGTCACCATCCGTCTCTCCCAGAGTTTCCTGCCCTCCCTCCCACCCAAGTCCCTGCGGTGGAGAGACTTTGTCAAAACTTTAAAACCATCTGGACTCAGGTGAGATCATCCCTGAGGAAAGCATCAGCCAGATACAAATTCTTCGCGGATAAAAAGAGGCGAGCCATTCCACCACTCAAGCTTGGAGACCGTGTATGGCTGTCTACAAAAAATATCCGCTTGAAGGTTCCGTCCATGAAGTTTGCGCCACGCTTCATCGGACCATACAAGATCACTCAAGTCATAAATCCAGTATGCTTCAAGCTACTATTACCTAAGAATCTCCGGTTCTCCAATGCCTTCCATGTCTCTCTGCTCAAACCTCTCGTTATCAATCGTTTTTCTGCTCCCCCTTTTGTACCTAAACCAGTACAGATTCATCAAGAAGAGGAGTTCGAGATCTCTCAGATCCTGGATGCAAAAATTTCGCGAGGAATTCTCTGATTCCTCGTTCATTGGAAGGGCTTCGGTCCAGAGGAACGCTCCTGGATTCGCACTGAGGACCTCAACGCTCCAGCCTTGCTTAAAAAATTCTACCAAAAATTCCGGGCAAACCCGGTTCCAAGTGTTCTGTGCCCACCTTTAAAAGGGGGGGTACTGTCACTCACCGGAGTGTGAGTGCCTTCACTCTGGTACGTGGTTCTCCATCTTTCCCACTCACACCTGTGTGGAACCGCGGCCGTCCGCCATCCTGTCGCACTGGGCATGCGCAGGTCCCTTTAACAACTACACCTGACCACTAATGTGATTGATGGATCAATCACCCCTCCCTACTTAAGGCACCTGCAGCCTTAGGTAGTGGCCTGATCTTGAAGTCTCACTCCCAGTGAACTTCTATAGGTGTGTGCAGTTTCCAAACTGCTTCCAGCTCTACTCCTGTGTGCAGTTTCCAAACTGTTTCCAGCTCTACTCCTGTGTGCAGTTTCCAAACTGCTTCCAGCTCTACTCCTGTGTGCAGTTTCCAAACTGCTTCCAGCTCTACTCCTGTGTGCAGTTTCCAAACTGCTTCCAGCTCTACTCCTGTGTGCAGTTTCCAAACTGCTTCCAGCTCTACTCCTGTGTGCAGTTTCCAAACTGCTTCCAGCTCTACTCCTGTGTGCAGTTTCCAAACTGCTTCCAGCTCTACTCCTGTGTGCAGTTTCCAAACTGCTTCCAGCTCTACTCGTGTGTGCAGTTTCCAAACTGCTTCCAGCTCTACTCCTGTGTGCAGTTTCCAAACTGCTACCAGCTCTACTCGTGTGTGCAGTTTCCAAACTGCTTCCAGCTCTACTCGTGCTTCAGCTTCCACGCTGCTCCCTGCTCAACTTAGCGGCGGTTCCCATACCGCTACAACGCTTCACTTTTCAGCTGATTCCGGATCTACACAACTGGGTATGCTCTACTGACTATTGACTATTGCTCGCATACCAGTTGTATCCATTGTTGTTTGCTGCACAGGGTACAAGTACCCATATAGACTGTGTTACTGCATTGCTTCATTTAGGACAAGCTTTCACTCAAGCTACGATATCTCCTCACGCTACTACTTAGCGTTATTGTGCATATCTGCTGTGACCAGCTTCTCCTCCCTGCAAGGCATCTACTCCATACAGACTATTCATTGTGCCTTCCACCTCTGCCTCACAAGACATTGCTCTACTCGCGCTGTTTCCATACAGCCACAGTTTGCCTTTCAACTTCACTCTCCTGCACCTGGACAAGTCCTCATTCCTTCTCACAGCAGTGGTACAACTTGCTGCACGCAGACCACTGACTTCCCTGCTACCTACCCGCACCTGGACAAGTCCTCCTATCACAGCGGTGGTACAACTTGCTATACGCAGACCACTGACTCTCCTATTACCTACCTACACCTGGACCAGACTCCTCACCATAGCGGTGGTACAACTTGCTGAATGCAGACCACTGACTACCCTGCTACCTACCTGCACCAGTACTATTCTTCCCATCACTGCAGTGGTACAACTTGCTGTACGCAGACCACTGACTCCTCCTCTACCTACCATCACCTATCCACGTCCACTCCTCGTGTCTACATTATCTTCAGCCTCCAGTTTACTGCTCCAAGTCGCTGACTTTCCTCTAACCATAGCTGCAAGTCGCTGACTTCCTCAGACTATCTCTACTCTCCTGCTGTTGTGTCGCTCCAATCATTCACCTGCCTGCTTTGAGGTGCGTGCCATAACCCCGCCTCTCTAGCAGAGTTCCATCTGGTGGAACTCGGGTAAGCAACTCCTAGTGCCCGTGACAAATCCCAACATACTGTCCTGCTCTCTCCTACCTGTTCTTCTCCCTTTCACCACCTGTGCCTGCAGGTTTCTTTAGTTGCGGCTTGTCTGGATCCTGGAATGCTGGGGGCCCTATTTGGGGAATAAATGGATACATTTAGATAATTCCAAACAACCCTGGCATTAAATCAATACCACCCACAATTAATAATTAGGCCTTCCTCCAGCTCCAACATTACAATAATGTGCCCCTTCATCATCGCAATGCCTTATGATCACACTGCGCCCTCCATGCTGCTTTTGCCCCTTCACCTGGCTCCCCTTCATCACACTATACTATGCTGCTCCCCCCCCTTTTTCAATCCACTGTGCCATTTCTCCCCCTTTTTAACCCCACTGTGCCATGCTGCACCCCGTTTTTTAACCCCACTGTGCCATGCTGCCCCCCTGTTTTTAACCCCACTGTGCCATGCCGGCCCAGTTTTTAAACCCCACTGTGCCATGCTGCCCCGGTTTTTAAACCCCACTGTGCCATGCTGCCCCCCCCATTTTTTAACCCCTCTGTGTCAAGCTGCCCCCGCCCCATTTTTTAACCCCTCTGTGCCATGCCCCCCCTCATTTTTTAACCCCTTTGTGCCATGCCCTCCCCTTTTTCCTCCCTTTACTTACCTTTTCCTTTTCTTCTCTCTTCTTTCTTGGTGTTCCTCTCTGCTCCATTCAGACTGAATGCCGGGCGTGACATGATGACGTTACGCCCGGCATTCATTCTGAATGGAGCAGAGAGGAGGTACGCTGGCGTCGCGATCATGTGAGTATGTTTATTTATTTTTTTAACTACCCTGCTCCCCCCATCAACGACCAAGCCCCCTCCACCGCAAAAAAAAAATTAAAAAAATTAGTTTTATAAAAAAAAACACATTTTTTTTAAAAATCGTCGGAGCCAGGGCCCGGGTCGGGCCCCTTGGCATGCCCAGGCCTGGGTAATTAGTACCCGCTCCTCCCCCTCTCGGCGGCCTGCCAACACTCAGTAAGTAATTTACGAAGTGCAAAACAAGATTTTATTTTCTGGAGTGAGATTATTATAATGCGGTAAAGGAGAGAAACGGACGTGTTTTGAGTTGCATTCCTTGCTATGCAATGCCTTTACCAGTCTGTAAAAGGGCAAGAATTCTGCACCAGCTGATGGAAATCAGGTCTTGTCCTATACTTGAAGTAATGTAAGTATGCACCCATGTACAATGTCGAAGGCTTTGTAGACTACATTGTACATGGGTCCATACTTACATTACCCCCTTAACAACAGCGATAATACCGTCGCCATGGTGAATGATGTCATCAAGTGGAGCCAGCTTTTACTTGATCGCAATTGGGTGAAGTCGCTTTGAAGAGGAGTTGTCATCGATGATGGTCGGGAAGGAGCCCTTATGAGTCCTTATGTCGGGGTAAGTCTTGTCTGGGTACTCGGCATCGATATGCTGACTACTACTGGAACAAACACACACAAGGAGGAGATACAGATACACATACACACATCGGAGGGGAGCGATAGAAAGGGACACATGGGGAGACAAAAGTGCACATATAAATTTAGAGACAGACACAAAGATATGGGGAAATGGTCAGACACACACAATGGGGTGGACAGACATGCACACACACAATGGGGTGAACAGAGGCACAGATGTGGAGACAGAGAGAGACAGGTACACATACAAATTTAGAGACAGGCAGACACAAAGGGGGAGACTGAGGGAAGGGGTGATAAATACAGACACACACACACTCTGGGGGATGGGAATGCAGACATCAGAACAATGAGGGAAGCAGTGGGAGGAGGAGAGGTGCTCAGGAACTGTCCACTCAGTGGAGGAGGATCAGAGGTGAGGTCATGGGAAGTGCACTGTTCACAGGAAGAGGTGTACACAGACTGGCCGCATGCTGCCCCTGTATGGGCTATAAATGTATCATTTACTCAAGAAATGTATATTCTAATGTAACCCTCTGTATTAGAATTTAAGGAATGACATAAATTATCTAGCTGCTTATAATCACTCCTGAATGATTACTATTCAGTTAACTTGAACTAGTGACAAATACTTATTATGATTGTCTATGATATTATATACTGCATATGTGTATACACACCTCCGCTCTATACTCAATGCGGCTGCAAGACTTATCTTCCTTTCACGCCGCTCCTCCTCTGCCTCCCCTCTCTGCCTTGACTTACACTGGCTCCCTTTACCCTACAGAATCCTTTTCAAACTCCTTACAACCATTTACAAGGCTCTCTCTCAATCTACGGCCCCTTATATCGCTAACCTCCTCTCCATTCACACTCCAGCCCGCTCCCTACGCTCAGCCAATGACCGCCGCCTCAACCTCCACTCTTATCACCACTTCCCACTCCAGAATCCAAGATTTCTCCCGTGCTGCCCCCCTTCACTGGAACGACCTCCCTCGCTCCATCCATCTCTCTCCTAATCTGTGCTCCTTCAAACGAGCACTCAAAACTCACAATGTTCCGCAATGCCTACCAACCTTCTACCTAACCCCGCATCTTCTTCTAACGTTCTACCCTCTCTCCTGCCGGTCCTTCTCTCCACACTACAACTTCCTCCTATTGTGTCTGTTTCGTTTCACCCACCTTTAGGATGTAAGCTCGTATGAGCAGGGCCTTATTCCCTCTTGTCTCCACACCTGTTCTTCTACTCCGCCTCTACTGCATTAACCTCCCTGGAGTTTCTGAAACATTGGTATTTTTGTTTATTGTTCTGTACTGTCTCACCCTGTATAGTCTACTGTTTGCTTTGTGTACGGCGCTGCGGAAATCTTGTGGCGCCTAACAAATAAATGATAATAATATCTATATATATATATATATATATATATATATATATATATATATATATATATATATTGTAACAAAGGGAGGCATTTATCTGACAAGAGGCAGAAAACGTATACAAACAGAATAAAACATTGGCACAGTTATGCACCTAGGTTGAGATTAAACCAGGTAAAAACGTATGTGTAGTTTAAAGTTTGTTAACTTACATGATTTCCTCTCAGCAAACAGACAGGGTGTGGTCTGTTTGTGCAAACAGAGCCAGTGATGGGTGTTTTCTTTTAAAGAGAAGGTGGGTGTGTCACCTGCCCATCAAGCTAAGGCTGGGGGTGGAGCATCATGTATAAAAGCTTGATTGTGTTATTTGTTCAGGGAGACCAACGCTGGGTAAGCTGGCTGGTCCTGAGAGAGAGCTGGTCTATGTATAGCTAGCGTTTAGGGTCTCCAAGTATTGCTGTGAAATCTGTACGGTGTCAAAACATTTACCATCCTGACAATAAAACTACATAAAAAGGAAGAAGTTGTTCGCGTGTGCTTCTGCAGTAGCGGGCTCTTGCCACAAGTGGTGTCAGGACTGGGATGCTCCGGAAAGCAAGTTTCCGCTACCCAACCCGCGCAGACGTCAACATGGAGGAAGTACTGAGAACCCTTGTGAATGTGGCCGCTGCGCAGCAAGAGCAGCAAGCTCAGATGCTACGAGTCTCCGAGGCACAGGTGGAAAACACAAGGCTCTTAAGAGAAGAGTTAAGCCAGATGAGGCATGACAGAAATGAACCACCTTGTCCGGTTCTGCAGAAAATGTCACCAGCTGATGACGTAGAAGCATATCTGGTGTCTTTTGAGAGACTTGCAAAAAGGGCAAAATGGCCTCCTAAAGATTGGGCTGAGAGACTGGTGCCTTATCTGACTGGTGAAGCTCAGCGAGCTTATATGGATCTAGATGAGGAACGGGCCTCTGATTATTTGTGCCTAAAGTCTGAGATATTGGCTCGCATTGGAGTTTCCGGGCCAGGCCGAGCCCAGCGCTATCACCAATGGCGCTATGATAAAGAAAAACCGGTCAGAGCGCAAGTGGCTGAGCTTTCTAAAATTTTAAAGAAATGGCTGCAGCCTGAGGAGAATTCTCCTTCTGTTACGATCTTGATGCCTTAGTCAGTATTAGCACAGGCTTACCTAGGGCGCGGAGTCTAACGGCCTTCCGGTCTTCACCAAGAACCACCGCAAGGTAGTGTGGGCTTAGCTGCCGAAGAACCGCAGGTCGCGGCCCCCAGCTTAGCCTACTGACGTAAGGGAGAAAGTTCTAAGTGATGGCAGGCAGACAAGAAAATAGACAATGCGGTGCAAGTACAGGCACTAACCGTGAATTCCAGGCGTAGTAGGTCTGGAACAGTAACCGGTAGATGCACGGAGGCAATGGGTGCGTGGCAGGATCCAGAGAATGGTCGGTGACACAGCCGGGTCGGTACACAGAAGGTATCAGGTATACGGTGCCAGAGGGAGATCCAGAGAATAGTCGATAACACAGCCGGGTCGGTACACAGAAGGTATCAGGTATACGGTGCCAGAGGGAGATCCAGAGAATAGTCGGTCACAGCCAGGTAGGTACACAGGAGTAGGAGGAATAGAGGGGTAACAGGGAGCAGGATCACAGGAGTCAGGACACAGGAACTGTAGCCAGGAACAGGAAACACATTGCTCTGACACAGGCAGCGTGTCAGAGCAGGGAAGATATAGTAGTTTGAATTCCCCGCCCAGGAGTCACATGATCAGCAGCAGAGAGAAGCAGGAAGTGCGGCAGCGCTAACAGAAGCAGCGCTGAAGATATGGACACCGCTGTCAGCTCCCGCTGACAGCGCAGCGGAACGGGGACAAGGTAAGTTCCTAACAGTACCCCCCCCCCTTCAGGGGTGGCCTCCGGACAACCTATAAGGCTTTAGAGGGAACTTGGTATGGAATTTCTTCAACAAACTCGGAGCATGAAGGTCTCGTGCAGGAATCCAAGAACGCTCTTCAGGACCGTAACCTTTCCAGTCAACCAGGAACTGCAAGGAACCTCTGGAAATCCGAGAATCTAGAATCTCCTTCACCTCAAATTCCTGATCTGGTGCAGAAATAGCAGCAGGAGGTTTTCTTGAAGAGAAGAATTTGTTAACAACAAGTGGTTTGAGAAGGGAAATGTGGAAGACATTGGGAACCCTCAAGGTAGGGGGTAATTTTAATCTAAAGGCCACCGGATTAATGACCTCAATGATCTTGAAGGGACCGATAAATCGGGGAGCGAATTTCCTAGAAGGAACCAACAGGCGAAGATTCTTTGTAGACAACCACACTTTGTCACCAGGAGTGAGTAGTGGAGACGGTCTTCTTCTTTTGTCAAATGCTTTTTTACTGATGGCAGAGGTGTGAAGTAATTTGCGTTTGATAAGATCCCACCTAGACGAGAAGTCCGATAGAAGGGAATCCACTGCAGGAACCCCAGAAGCGGTTAACTCTTTGAAGGGTGGAACTTTAGGATGAAATCCCTGAAGAGCAAAAAAGGGAGAAATGGAGGTAGAGTCATGTGAATTATTATTGTGGGCGAATTCTGCCCAAGGTAATAAATCAACCCAATCATCATGTTTAGCTGAAATGAAACATCTGAGGAATTTCTCCAATTCTTGATTCGTCCTTTCCGTGAGACCATTACTTTGCGGATGATATGCAGAAGAGGAATTTAACTTAATTCCACAAAGACGAGAAAAGGCCCTCCAAAATCTTGCCACAAACTGAGTTCCTCGATCAGAAACGATAATATCTGGACAGCCGTGTAGGCGGAAAATTTCTTTAATGAAGAGTTGAGCCAGAACAGGAGCAGAAGGGAGACCTTTTAATGCCACAAAATGAGCGGCTCGGGAAAGGCGATCGGTGACCACCCACACTACTGAGAACCCTCTGGAGGAGGGTAAATCTGTGATAAAATCCATGGAGAGATGACTCCAAGGTCGATCCGGAATTGGCAGAGGCTGCAGCAGACCGTATGGAGCTTGACGAGGAACTTTATTCTGAGCGCAAGTGGAACACGCCGTCACAAACTGTCGAACGGATAGCCGGCCACCAATAACTACGGGAGATAAATTCCAAGGTCTTCTTTATACCGGCATGACCAGAAAAACGGGAGGCATGAGCCCATTTAAGGAGTTTAGTTTGGAGATGTGGAGGAACCAAAGTCTTCCCGTGAGGAATGATCACCCGAGTAGGAGTAGTAGCCAAAATACATTCTGGATCTAGAATAGACCTAACACTCTCTTCTTCGGTATCCATAGAATCAAAGGAACGAGAGAGGGCATCAGCCTTCTTGTTCTTGGACCCTGGTCTGAAGGTAATGATCATATTGAATCGTGAAAAAAATAACGACCATCTGGCCTGACGGGGATTGAGGCAGGATGCAGTTTGTAGATAAAGCAGGTTCTTGTGATCCGTAAAAATAGTAACAGGAAATCTGGCTCCCTCCAAATGATGTCTCCAGACCTCCAAGGCCAATTTGATAGCAAGTAGTTCTCTGTCTCCAATGCCGTAGTTTTTTTCGGTGGATGAGAATTTACGAGAAAAGAAGCCACAGGGAGAAAACTTTCCAGTAGAATTCTTCTGAGACAAAATAGCTCCTACTCCAGTGGAGGATGCGTCAACTTCGAGAAAAAAGGGGAAGGAAGAATCTGGCTGTTGAAGAATAGGTGCCGATATGAAGGCTTCTTTAAGATACTTGAAGGCCTCTACCGCCTCTGGTGGCCAGGTCTTAGCATTGGCAGATTTCTTGGTCAGGGAAGTGATGGGTGCAATAACAGATGAAAACCCTTTGATAAAGTGGCGGTAATAATTAGAGAACCCAATAAAACGCTGGATGGCCTTAAGTCCAACCGGTTGGGGCCAATCAGAAATCGCCTTTAATTTCTCAGGGTCCATACGTAATCCGGAGCCAGAAACCACGTGACCAAGAAAAGGAAGATGCGTTTTTTCAAAGACACACTTGTCCACATTACAGTACAGATGATGCGACCGAAGGCGTTGAAGAATCAAGGAGACATGATGGCGATGAGTAATAATATCAGGTGAAAAAATAAGAATATCGTCAAGGTAGATGACAACAAATTGATACAGGAAATCCTGAAAGACTTCGTTAATAAAATTTTGAAAAACCGCAGGAGCGTTACAAAGTCCAAATGGCATGACAAGATACTCAAAATGCCCATCGTGCGTATTGAACGCCGTCTTCCATTCATCCCCTTGTTTAATACGGATAAGGTTGTAGGCCCCTTTCAAATCCAGTTTAGAAAAAATTGAAGCTCCCTTGATCCTATCAAAGAGTTCAGAGATTAATGGTAAGGGGTACCTATTCTTTTTCGTTATGGCGTTGAGGCCACGGTAGTCTATGCAAGGACGCAATCCGCCGTCCTTCTTTTTTACGAAAAAGAAACCTGCTCCTGCTGGTGACGAGGATTTCCGGATAAAACCCCTGTTTAAATTCTCCTTAATATATAGGGACATGGCCTCTGATTCGGGTAGAGATAATGGAAATACCCGTCCTCTAGGTGGTATCTTATCCGGCAACAATTCAATGGAGCAATCCCAAGGTCTATGAGGGGGTAACTTGGAAGCCTCCTTTTCAGAAAAGACATCAGAAAACGAATGATATTGAGGAGGAATACCGGAGGGTGTTGGGAGACAGCCCATAGCGGGTCTATGAATCCTGGGAAGACATCGGGAATGACACTCTGAACCCCATGCAAGAACTTCCGGTTTCTGCCAATCTAAAATGGGGGAGTGAAGTCTGAGCCAAGGTAGGCCTAAGATCAACGGGTTGATAGCCTTTGGAATGACTAAGAAGGAGATTTCCTCAGTGTGCAAGGCTCCAATGCGTAGAGACATGTTAACAGTTCTGTTCTTAATGGATCCTCCAATGATACGACTGCCATCTATAGCTGTAATGGCAATAGGTGGATCTAAGGGTTGCCTAGGCAATGATAACCGCTCTACAATGTCAGCTCGTAAAAAGTTCCCCGCTGCACCGGAGTCAATAAGCGCTGGAAGAGACAATTGTTTATCAGTATATTGCAGAATAACTTGGATAGAAAAACTAGAATCCATAGGAGAGAGAATGTTCATACCTAACTTAGTCTCTCCGTCATCAGTTAGGTCCGATCGTTTCCCGGGCGCTTCCCACATTGACTCAGGACATGACCGGGTTCCCCGCAATAAAGGCATAAACGATTCTTGAACCGCCTCTCTCTTTCCTCCTGGGATAAACGTGCTCTTCCCAACTGCATAGGCTCTTCCTCCCGTGTAATAGGACTTTGGAAGCGAGGAGCCAAACGGAAAGTAGATCGACGGGAACTCTCTCTCTCCTGAGTGCGTTCACGGAAACGTATATCAATCTGGTTACAGAGAGAGATCAAGGCATCCAGGGTAGTGGGTAACTCTCGGGCTGCTAGCTCGTCCTTAATACGATCGGACAAGCCTTGCCAAAATGTGGCCACTAAAGCTTCATTGTTCCAACGAAGTTCGGCCGCCATAGTGCGAAATTGAAGGGCATACTGGCCCAGAGTAAGGGTACCCTGGCGCAGACGGAGGAGTCCAGAAGCTGCACTGGAGACTCGTCCGGGTTCATCAAAGATGCGTCTGAAGGTTTCCAAGAAAGTGGCACAATTATGGAGAATGGGGTCATCATGTTCCCAGAGAGGAGAAGCCCAGGCAAGCGCTTGACCAGACAATAAGGAAATAATATAGGCGACTTTAGTTTTCTGTGTGGGAAAGTTCCCGGGCAAAAGTTCGAATTGAATAGCACACTGGTTCAAGAAGCCTCGGCATTCCTTAGGATCCCCATTGAACTTGGGTGGGTTAGGTATGCGGAGTTGAGAGGTGGTGGGAGCAGATACAGCTGAACCGCTTGGAGCGGGGGCAGGCTGTGGGGCCGGAGCAGGTGGAGGATTAGGAGCTGCCACCTGAGCTGCTTGGAGCGTATCCAACCTGTTAGACAGAGTCTGCAAAATCTGTAATAACTGTTCTTGATTTTTCCCCTGTTCCTCAACCTGAGCTGCTAAGTTATCCAGTAGTACTCTCGCAGTGGGATTCCCTGTCGCTTCCATCAGTTAGATAAGGGGTCAGAGCAAACTGTTACGATCTTGATGCCTTAGTCAGTATTAGCACAGGCTTACCTAGGGCGCGGAGTCTAACGGCCTTCCGGTCTTCACCAAGAACCACCGCAAGGTAGTGTGGGCTTAGCTGCCGAAGAACCGCAGGTCGCGGCCCCCAGCTTAGCCTACTGACGTAAGGGAGAAAGTTCTAAGTGATGGCAGGCAGACAAGAAAATAGACAATGCGGTGCAAGTACAGGCACTAACCGTGAATTCCAGGCGTAGTAGGTCTGGAACAGTAACCGGTAGATGCACGGAGGCAATGGGTGCGTGGCAGGATCCAGAGAATGGTCGGTGACACAGCCGGGTCGGTACACAGAAGGTATCAGGTATACGGTGCCAGAGGGAGATCCAGAGAATAGTCGGTAACACAGCCGGGTCGGTACACAGAAGGTATCAGGTATACGGTGCCAGAGGGAGATCCAGAGAATAGTCGGTAACACAGCCGGGTCGGTACACAGAAGGTATCAGGTATACGGTGCCAGAGGGAGATCCAGAGAATAGTCGGTAACACAGCCGGGTCGGTACACAGAAGGTATCAGGTATACGGTGCCAGAGGGAGATCCAGAGAATAGTCGATAACACAGCCGGGTCGGTACACAGAAGGTATCAGGTATACGGTGCCAGAGGGAGATCCAGAGAATAGTCGGTCACAGCCAGGTAGGTACACAGGAGTAGGAGGAATAGGGGGGGTAACAGGGAGCAGGATCACAGGAGTCAGGACACAGGAACTGTAGCCAGGAACAGGAAACACATTGCTCTGACACAGGCAGCGTGTCAGAGCAGGGAAGATATAGTAGTTTGAATTCCCCGCCCAGGAGTCACATGATCAGCAGCAGAGAGAAGCAGGAAGTGCGGCAGCGCTAACAGAAGCAGCGCTGAAGATATGGACACCGCTGTCAGCTCCCGCTGACAGCGCAGCGGAACGGGGACAAGGTAAGTTCCTAACACCTTCTCGGATTATTGAAGTTCTGGCGATAGATCACTGCATCCGGGGGCTGAACCGTGATTTGCAAAGGTGGGTTCTGCAATCAGACCCACAAACTTATGAAGAGCTTGCCACCATGGTAGAAAGGTTTTGTGCACTACCGCAAATGACTAAAGAACCTGCTTTTGTGCCAAAGTCGCTGCCACACCAAAAGCCAGGTTTGACAATCCTTGCTACAGGGCCCAATGGCAAAACTGCTACGGACAGAGGGCCAGGTGCAAAGCTGTCTAATCTGAAGTGTTTTGAATGTGGTGAGCCAGGCCACTTTAAGGCCGAATGTCCTAAACTACAGGAACCCATGGACTGTTCCGTGGCACATATTGGGCCAGCATTTCCAAGCTGTTTTACCATGAGTCCCACATCAGGAAGTCCTTGTTTGTTCCGGGTGACTGTGCTAATCAACCAAAACCTTGTTCTGGCCTTGGTTGACTCGGGGAGTGAACTCTCATTGGTTTCCAGCTCTGCCTTACCTGAAACCATAACTTCTCCGTTGCCCAAGTTGAAGGTTCTTTGCGTACATGGCACGACAGAGGAGTATGAAAGAACAATGCTACCAGTTACACTCAAAGACAAAACTGTTATGGTGGTAGCTGCCATAGCACCTAAACTCCCATATCCACTCATTTTGGGGCGAGACTTCCCACTGTTTAATGATGTCCTCGGTGAGCGGATCCGGCCGGACATGCCGGCAACTGATGCAATGGTCGGAAGCCCGGTCTTAAAGGAACCGCCTAAGAATCCACAACATCTGGACATCGATCTTTGGGAACCGCCAAACCGAAGGAAACATGGACAGTCCAAACTAGCATTGGTCGGTGATGTCGCAGATGAGCCCACCCCGCCTGTCAGTGAGGATACAGACTGGTCCGCAATACCAATCTTGTTTCCTCTGCAGGACTTTGCTCGAGACCAACTTAATGATGCCACTTTGGAACATGCCTTTAAAAGTGTGACTGAGGTAAATGGGGTAGCGAAAGCCTCCCAGCCTGCAGAAGGTATACCATATTTTATTGTTAAAAGTAATTTCCTGTATAGAGTTGCTGATGTACAGGGGGAAAAAGTAGAACAATTAATGGTTCCTCAGTACCCCTAGTGTTAAAAGCAGCATACACACGTCTGTGGGGAACACCTAGGGGAGGATAACACACGGGAACGAGTTCTGCTTAGGTTCTACTGGCCCGGTGTACACATGGCAGTGAAAAAGTATTGCCGGTCCTGTCCCATTTGTCAGAGAACCTGTCCCAAACCCATGTACAGGGCACCTCTCATTCCAATACCAATAGTACAAGTTCCCTTTGAACGGATAGCTATTGACCTTATGTGGCCACTGGAAAAATCTGCACGTGGGCACCAATATATACTAGTGGTGCTTGACTATGCAACCAGGTATCCAGAGGCAATTCCCCTACGAAACATAAAGTCCAGCACCATAGCTAAGGAACTTGTATTGATGTTTACACGCTTGTGAATACCCAAAGCAATTCTCACAGATCAGGGTACTCCCTTCATGTCTAAACTGATGAAGGACATGTGCCAGTTGCTAGGGGTTACGGCGCTTCACACCTCTGTATACCATCCACAAACAGATGGCTTGGTGGAATGCTTTAACCGCATATTAAAGCACATGCTCAGGAAAGCAGTGGCTCAAGAGAAAAAAGATTGGGACACTCTTATTCCCTATTTGATGTTTGCCATCTGTGAGGTACCTCAAGCTTCAACAGGGTTTAGTCCCTTTGAGTTATTGTTTGGGAGACAGCCCAGGGGTATCTTGGATATGTTAAAAGAAGGGTGGGAGCAGCAAGGTCCCAGGGAGCCAAATCTGGTACAATTTGTGTCCCAAATGTATGAGAGGCTAGGAAAGATAGGGCCCATTGTGCAGCAACATGTAAAAGAGTCTCAGGAACGACAGAGAAAAAGTTATTATAAAAGTGCTGTTGTTCGATCTTTCAAGCCTGGGGACAAGGTCCTAGTCCTGGTTCCCACCCAGGAAAGCAAACTTTTCGCCCATTGGCAGGGTCCATATGAAGCTCTAGAGGCTGTCGGTCCTGTCAATTACAGAGTCCGCCAGTTAGGTAGGAGAAGGGAGGAGCAAATATATCATGTTAACCTCCTTAAACCTTGGCATGATGAGGAAACCTCTCCTCAGGTAGTGAGTACTGCCATTGAAAAGTCTGAAGTGCCCATAGAGCCAGCTTTGTCCATTCAGCAGAGACAACAGACTGAAGAAATGATTCACCGGAACAGGGATGTCTTCTCTTCCATTCCTGGGCGCACTACCTTAATCGAACACAACATTGTCACTGTGCCAGGAGTCATTGTAAAGCAGAAGCCGTATCTTATTCCAGAAGCCAGACGGGTGGACGTGAGAAAGGAGGTTGAGAAGATGCTCCAGTTAAATGTAATTGAAGAGTCCACTAGTGAGTGGAATAGTCTTATTGTGCTTGTCCCGAAACCCAATGGGACAATTAGGTTCTGCAATGACTTTAGGCGCCTAAACAGTATGTCGCAGTTTGATGCCTATCCGATGCCACGTGTGGATGAACTAGTGGAAAATCTTGCTGGTAGCAATTATTTAACAACCCTTGATCTAACAAAGGGTTATTTGCAAGTTCCCCTGACTTCCACGGCCAAGCCAAAGACTGCATTTTCCACCCCTGATGGTCTCTATCAATATAAAGTCTTACCCTTTGGGTTGCATGGGGCACCTGCCACCTTCCAAAGGGCCATGAATAAATTGCTACGACCTCACACAGCTTATGCAGCCGCTTACCTGGACGATATAGTGATTTATACCCCAGACTGGGGATCACATTTAGCCAAAGTTGAGGCGGTCTTAGCTTCATTAAGGTCAGCAGGGTTAACAGCTAACCCAGAGAAATGTGCCATAGTCATGAGAGAAGCCAAATATTTGGGGTACGTTGTTGGTCGAGGGCGTGTAAAACCCCAGCTAGACAAAGTGGAGGCAGTCAAAAATTGGGCAAGACCAGGAAAAAAGTCGCAGTTAAGAACCTTTTTAGGCTTAGTGGGTTACTACAGGCGGTTTGTAAGCCACTTCGCCACTAGAGCTGCTCCACTTACGGACATGTTAAAAAAAAGTTGTCCAGATAGATTAACCTGGTCTGATTCTGCAGAAACCGCCTGGTCTGATCTTCGGTTAGCTCTTTGTTCCTCCCAAGGTCTACAAGCACCGGATTTTACCCAGAAGTTCTTCCTCCAAACTGATGCTTCTGGTGTTGGCTTAGGTGCAGTCTTGTCACAGGAGAAGAATGGAGTAGAAAATCCTGTCCTGTACCTAAGTCGTAAGTTGCTTCCAAGGGAACAAAAATATGCCACTGTGGAGAAAGAATGTCTCGCCATAAAATGGGCTACAGAAGCTCTGCGCTATTATCTCCTAGGCAGAGAGTTCACCTTAATAACAGACCATGCACCATTGAGATGGATGCAGAGCAACCGGGAAGTAAATGCCAAGGTAACCCGCTGGTTCTTGGCACTGCAACCTTTCAAGTTCTCAGTAGAACATAGACCTGGAATTCTGCACAAGAATGCATATGCGTTGACACGAAAATATGTGCTCCTCGTGAAGTCCGCGTCCCCCTACTTGGAGACGCTAGGGGGAGGATATGTAACAAAGGGAGGCATTTATCTGACAAGAGGCAGAAAAAGTATACAAACAGAATAAAACATTGGCACAGTTATGCACCTAGGTTGAGATAAAACCAGGTAAAAACGTATGTGTAGTTTAAAGTTTGTTAACTTACATGATTTCCTCTCAGCAAACAGACAGGGTGTGGTCTGTTTGTGCAAACAGAGCCAGTGATGGGTGTTTTCTTGTAAAAGAGAAGGTGGGTGTGTCACCTGCCCATCAAGCTAAGGCTGGGGGAGGAGCATCATGTATAAAAGCTTGATTGTGTTATTTGTTCAGGGAGACCAACGCTGGGTAAGCTGGCTGGTCCTGAGAGAGAGCTGGTCTATGTATAGCTAGCGTTTAGGGTCTCCAAGTATTGCTGTGAAATCTGTACGGTGTCAAAACATTTACCATCCTGACAATAAAACTACATAAAAAGGAAGAAGTTGTTCGCGTGTGCTTCTGCAGTAGCGGGTTCTTGCCACAAGATTTTATATATATATATATATATATATATATATATATATATATATATATATTAATCTACTTGATATCATTGAAGTATGCTAGTTTCTTTACCCTATTTGTGCACAAGTGGGGAGTGATTCATTTGTAGCTGTATTTTTAGTTTTTTTCTATATGATTTTCATATTACTTGTGAAGGCCTAATTGCTAAGCCAATATTTTCATGCTTACCATATGTCATATGGTGTCCACGCTCCCATTTTCTCTTGCACTTTTTGGGTTGGCTGCTTGGGAACAGGTAGTCTCTCCTTATGGACAGCCATATGAGAGTCTATAGTGTGGAAGAAATTAGTAACAATTGACAGCACCTGTGTGTGATATTTTGTCATTTCTATATCGCACATATCCAGACACTGGAGTTTAGAAAACATGATATCCCTAAACTTTCAGCAAATTAGAAATCAAGAAAACCTAGAAAGCCATAACTTATTCTTGGCAAATACGCTATATAAATAGATGATGATGAAGCTATAATCATGTCACTCTCAAATAAGCAAAGAAGAACCTCAGGATTGGAAATTGCTGTAGGAGTGAAACTGGGAATAGTCTTTTCACAGAGTGCCATAGGCTAAGTGTGAACAGAAATGAGGATGCAAGCAGGGGGATAAATAAGGATGGGTGAGAGGCCCAGGACAGTGGAAACCAATGGGTATGGTAGTCTAGAAGCAAGAAACAGAATAACCATAGATAAACATCAGTTGATTCAGGCAGAAGGCTGACAGGGATGCAGGACAAAGGTGGGGATACATACTGTAAACTGAAAGCTACACATAAATGCTGATGAACTCCAGAATAGTTCAGCAATTCAGGATAAATGATATTCACTTTGTGTGTCTCTGGGGATTGAGTGCAAGCCAAGAGATGAAGGAACAGGTCAGGAGATTACTGCATACTACAGTTAAATCTGGAAGCATGGTTTCGGGAACACTGGATCCAATATCAGGAATGCAAGATACTGACAAATTAAAGTAGCAAGGATTATAGATATAGGATAATAGGGCTAGGCTTGGGCAGGATCATATGAGCTACAAATGTGTAGCAGGATATACTTCAGTGATGGCCAAACTAATACACTTCAGGACCGCTCACCGTCAAAATGGGTGCACATCTATTACTATGGAAAGTGACACTAGTCGATATTCAATTGATGTTCAATGATTCATTTGTGTTTATTGTCACCCGTATTTATGTAATAACAGTTTTGAATTTAAAAACAAAGAAAAAAAAGGGGGTGCACATTGGCCTTAACTTCAGTAATAATTTAAAAGAATACATTTAATCAATCAAAAAAAACATCTATCTGTAACAGCATATCAGCAGGTATTTTAAATAAGTGTTGCAAGCTATAACAAACAATTCTGTCATTACAACAGGAAGGAGCTGACTGACGAAAGTGAGGGCTTGGAAGGCCGCCTGTTGCCCACCACTTATATGCATGGAGCTCAACATTAATCTGGCACTCTTTACAAGGAGAGCAGCTTGAAAGCATCAGGACTCCATAACTAGAGCTGCTGAAATACCAAAGGCCCAGGAAACAGGAGAACCTATGGCTGGAATGAGGTATTACAACAATAAGAAGTCTAAAATCTGCAGAAACCTTAACTCCCAAGTCCTGAAAGTAGATGATAATGGAACTGATACTTTCAGCTCTTCCCATGTTTCTTACAGAAGTAAAGAGTCTAGGGGCTAGATTTACTAAGCTGCGGGTTTGAAAAAGTGGGGATGTTGCCTATAGCAACCAATCAGATTCTAGCTTTCATTTATTTAGTACCTTCTACAAAATGACAGCTGGAATCTGATTGGTTGCTATAGGCAACATCCCCACTTTTTCAAACCCGCAGCTTAGTAAATCTAGCCCTAGGACTGGGCATACACAGCAGCTCAGTTTTGGCCATCTTATGCGTATTGATGGTGCTTGAATATATAGAGAAATAGCCACAGCTTTTTTCTGTAGTGTAGCCAGTAATGTGACCCCACCTTAATCCGTCTCTCTTCATTATGGTGTCCCAGGGCACACCCAGCACACCCTGTGCGTACGCCTATGAGGGCTATACCTGTCTGTAGTTGATAAGAGAATTAGAATGATGACTGCACAATGATTTACAGAGCCAACTACAATAGAAACAACGATAAATATATACTGTGAAATGATATACAAGAAGTTGCTACATTAAGTTTGTTAATTCAAATTTAGTGATCATCAAGTTTGTAACTAAACAGTTTTATGCTGCCGGCGTCTAGCCAGTTGCCAGACAGCAGCAGCTGCCTAACAAATCCCACTCATTAGAGCACCACTGTGACTAAGCAGGCTGGTCTCCGCCTCATTGGTTTCCCAGCAAATAAAACCCCCACCGGTACTGCTGATAGTTCAGTCTTAACTAATGTGCTAGTTCTGAATAGATCAACTGTTGTGACCCGGACCATGTTTTGGACTTTGCGGCTTTCTCCTGGCCTTGACCACTGCTTTTTTCATGGATTTGCAATTATTTTTCTGCTCTGATCTCAGCCTGATTATTGAATTTGCTATTGATCTCAGCCAGTCCTGATCTCAACCTGATTACCAATACCACTATTGATCTCTGCCCACCCTTACTTTGGCCTGTGTATTGGACTTGCCCTTGCTATTCTTCCGCTTTTTTAACTTCAGCGTGTTAATGCTTGTCACTAACTGTATCCTTCCGTGAACTGTCCACTGCACTCAGCAATACCATGATTTAAAAAGTCCTCCGATATTGTCATAACGCAAAGTAAATCTTTTTCAGTACAGTCCATACCTGACAACAGTATATATTATCCCAGTGGCAGTCTCTTTTTTTCTCAATTGAAAGAAGTGGCCGGTCGCCAAAAAAGTGTAGCCTCAAACACAATGGTTGATGCTCTGATCCATTTATCTGAGAATCCAATCCAACTAATAATTATATATACTAGATATCAACAAGCTTGAAAAAGAAGATGTTTTGGGTGTTTACCATGTATAAATACCATGGCATTTATAAAGCTTTTTTTCTATTTTACTTACTGGGAGAAGTGCTTGACTATGCAAATTTGAATAATCTAAACCTTAAAACTTTCCATCTTAATTTCCATTTTTTTAATACCTGACCTCTCCCTTTTCTAGATCCCCTTTCTAAGTAAACAATTTAAGAGATTGCTTTATTCAGCAGCAGTTCTATATTTACAACCTGGACTTCTGCTTTTCATCTGTGGCAATGATGTTTCTGCAGAAGAGTGAGGGTTCAGATGCACCGTTTTGAAATAATAACTTGCTCCTGATAGACTTAATCAGGAGCTGACAGTCTTTGTGAGCAAGATTGTCATATCACTTCACTGACATCATACTGCAGCAGACCAGCAGAGGTATTGTCTGAGTACTTGAGACATTGCTGAATAGAGGAAAAGGAGATGGTGCCAGGGGTCCCACACCAATGTACTAGCATTGTCTGAGGAAAGGGGAGGGAGGGTTAAAAATGGGACTATAAAATAGAAATGCCATTAAACTGAATTATGTGCAAGCAGCAAATGACAGGCAGAAGAAGGATGTATTATATAAAGTGATGAAGAGAAATGGCTATATATATTAGTGTAACAATCTGGAGACTGGATTGGAGTCCAATGGCAAGAAAGAGAGCGGCCACTAAAGGTTAGATAATATAGGAATGGTGAAAGGCAGCCTGGTTCGGTACACAGAGAAGCAAATAAAGCAAAGGGTTCAGGCAGAGGCGTAGTAGAGGACAATCCAAGGTCAGCACACGAATAGTGGATAACTGATGGCAGGATGCAGCAACAGCAGCAGGAACTAGATTACTGGCTGGAGCACAATAATCTGGCAAGGAAGACAGGAACAGGCAAGGCTTATATAGGAAGTCAGAGAGAGGAGCTAGAACATGCTGGAACACAGATAAACTGAGCTAGAACACATTGTAGAGGCAGGGAGCTGTCCAGCAGCCAGAATAGTATAGGCAAACCGAGGGGGGTTTCCTAGTGCCTGAAATCCCCCCACTCTTCCAAGGCTGGGGCACTGTATAATTGAGGTGGCTGGACCCTGCTCCCACACAGCTCTGCTTGAAAAGGGAGAGCTGCGTGCACCTAACAGTAGTGCATGCAGCATTGCCCATGTATATTATGGGAATAGGAAGAGAGCAGCCAAGCACTGTCTAAAATTATAGCCACGCCCCCCATGTATGCTGGTCACGCCCACTGGCGGCATTGTGTGGATACCCCCCTCTACAAATCCTGCATTTGCCCCTGAATAGCTCAGTCAGCAGAGCAGCAGTCTCTGGAGGCATAAGCTTCAAGTTTGAATTCTGACAATTGGCTTCAGTATCATATAGAATTTAGTTGCAGACAGTACAAATAATAATACTCAAAGTGCACCCATTACCTAAACAAAGCAGAATTGGCAATTTTGTGGCTGCACCATTATTCACAAGAACGTGTCCTATCGGGTCATTACAGAAGTACAGAGATATTCACATTGTCAATGTCCAACCATTTGAGTAGATCCTTTATAAGATCAATTTAAAACATTTTTATTTTATTATGTAGCGAAGTTTGGCCGCAGTAATAGCTTTATGGTCTTCTTAGTATGGTATGCCTGTCACGAGCCGCGGCGGTACTCACAGCCGCCGCGACTCGCTTCCTGTCTGCCCCAGCGTCCCGGCCGTCACCATGACGACCGGGACGTCACTTTCCTCTAACTCCCGACCGTTGCCAAGGCAACGGCCGGACGCTACTCTAGCGCGGCGTCCCGGCAGCCGGGTGCGCAGACTGTGATGATTAGATTCAGCTTGTAGGACTGAATTAGCAGGCATTAGCTTGCAGGCGTGTATGACAGGGCTAAGCCCCGATTGGTCTCTAGTACAGCAGGCAATTAGCCTGCAGGTGTGCACTGTCCAGTGGCAAGCTCTGATTGGTCCATCTAGGTATTTAAGGCGATGAGGTCTGCTGCCTCATTGCCGGTTATAGCTTCTGACTCTCAGTCTGCTGACCTGCTTGTTCCTGTTCCTGTGTATTGTATTCTGCTGAACTCTCGTGTATGACCCTTGGCTTGGATTTGGACTTCGCTCGTGTATCCCGTGACCCTGACCTTTGGCCTGTTTACCGTTTCTCCTGTTTGCCTGTGACCCTTGACCCCGGCTTGTTAACTGGAATTGTAACTTGCTGCCGGCCCTTGACCTCTGCGTGGACCTCACTCTGCTTACCTGGGTTCTCCCCAGCCGGTACACACTTCACGA
Source organism: Mixophyes fleayi (assembly GCF_038048845.1). NCBI lineage: Eukaryota > Metazoa > Chordata > Amphibia > Anura > Limnodynastidae > Mixophyes > Mixophyes fleayi. The sequence continues at coordinate 73,373,693 of NC_134403.1, read as the reverse complement.
CCCTCTGTCAGTCTGCAGCCCAGTCTGTCCCCACCATCAGGGGCTCCAGTGAACACCTGATTGGCAGAGTAGACTCCGGGTTGTGTTGTGCCGGCTGGAGGGGTTCCTAACAATGCCTATGCATAATGGGTATGATGGTCATCCACTGCAAAGAAATTTCCTAGTTTTATGTATTTTATGGAAAATTTTTAACATAAATTTCCAAAGAAGCTCAAGTTTCACTGTCCACGACCTTTTCAAACAATGTTACTGGTCAGACTTAAGTAAAGATCATTTAAAGTGAGAGGACTTACATGTACTGACCTTTCCACACATTTGTCTAGGAGTAAGATCAGCCACTTCTATATTGTCTAGCAGTCACTTAAACAGAGATGACTACTGCCACTAAGTTGTTAGTCTACACAAAGACCCAGCCTCTTACTAACATTACCAGACAAGACAGTTCAAAAATGTGAAACAATCTATTTTACCTTTCTCTGTCATACAGGTAACATAAATGAATCCATTTATGTGTGTAGTCATTAACCCAATGATGGCCAAAAGAAAAACTATAAACTAGCAAAAGACTACAGGAGTTTTTTCTAAATAAACTAATGACAGTCCTGTCTGTTGCTGCTGAATTACAGTACATGTGTTATTTCTCAAATATATTATACCTTTGTTTATGGAGTTACTTTGTATTATGATTATATATATTTACTTAGTGCTTCTTGGTATATGATAAATGGATAAAAATTAAGAAAATATATGTGGACAGGTTAATTGTCTCTAAATAATCAAATTAAAAATACACACATTTACTGTAAAATGTCATCCAATGAAAGTTTTACCTTTCAAAATAGAGAAAAGTATCACATTAATATAAATACCTTGGCTAAAATATATAAAAGGTAAAAAGTGTGTTCATAATGAAAGTGTTTAAGTTCAAAAACAAGAAGAGGGATTATACAATTTTTTTGCGGAAAAGTGTATCCAGGGACACAACCGTTAATTAAAATGAAGGATAGTAGTGGATATGGGGTAAAAATAGGACTGCAATATTGGGTCTGGGGGGATTTTCACAATTGAAACAGATTGGCGGTTGCTTACTCTGGATCAATTTCAAATATAAGTGCAGGTTCGCAGGAGATCCAAAATAGGTTGAAATTGATGGACTGGTGTCTTTTTTCAACCTCATCAACTATGTTACTATGTTATTATGTTACTTACAGACTTAAATTTCCAATAGGTATATAGCTAAGTACAACATAAAGGCTTGTTTAACGCTGAACATAGACTAAAAAGTAGCTGTCCTTGACTTCAAATAGCTTATGGTGCTTGATAGACTGAACTCCAGAACATATTATGCAGGATAATGAGAGTTCAGCTTTTGTATTATTAGAGATTATTTGTTATTAAAGATTGTATAACTAATGTTATATAGTTCCACCATCAGAATTCCATTTACCATTTACATATAAAAAATAAACACAGCGTTTAAGCATCAAATTGTATCTCCATTAAAATTAATGAAAAATATGCAAGATGAGTCAGATGCATATCTCTTATGTAATTTTAATAGTCACAATAAAAACACATACAAAAATCAATTACTTGTCAAAGAGGGCCTGAGACATTAAGGATCGTAGGTCCATTTGCATGGAGTATTTTGTGTATTTTCACTCTGCATGAGCAAAACGTAATAATACGCCAAAGAATGCAATTCATGTTTGTGCGCAAATGACACTTCCGAATGGCTATGATCTGAAGGGAGAAACCAGAAGGGGTAGTGGTATATGCACCTACAGGAAGGGGGTGCACGCAGCAGTGTCCGATTCAAGCTTTAGACATCTCTAAGGTACGTCTTTTTCAGCTGTATCATTTGCACCAGCTACAGGGCAGATGTAAGTGCTGAGTGATAGTGATAACGATCGTGTATACATGCTAGAACATGTGTTTGCAAACAGGAGCAACTGTAAAAAATCATTTTCTGTGCATTAGACATTAATAACATACTGATAGGTGTGCTTCATGGAGAAAAAAAATGGAAAAAAAAAAATTTAAATATTTTTTTTCAGTAATGACAATATTATTAACAGGTGACAATAATTGAACACTTTTTTCGGTACCTTCAACTGGGACTTTATATTGCACAGATATTGTTTGTAACCTGCAGTGTGCTGTGCCTGCCTCAAAACGGCAGGTGCCGTACCTATCTCCATATTCAGAAAGAGATGTTTTTCCAGATGCTCGTGTAGTTAAATATGGACGTGCATATGCCTCACTTATGTGCGATTTTTTGGGGGTTAGTGCTCTCAAAAGTTCAATGTTAATACCGGGTGTAAATTTGCTAAACTGCGGGTTTGAAAAAGTGGAGATGTTGCCAATAGCAACCAATCAGATTCTAGCTGTCATTTTGTAGAGTGTATTAAATAAATGACAGGTAGAATCTGGTTGGTTGCTATAGACAACATCTTCACTTTTTCAAACCCACAGTTTAATAAATATTCCCCCAGGGAGTTCATTCTATACTATGCTCTTTAGAGAGTTAGCAGCCAAATTGCAATATTTATAAGAACCTTGGTACTTAATAACTTCACTTAATATGAGATTAATCAAGCAGAGAGTTGATTACTACTTTTAAGAATGAAAATTCCCAATATGAATGGAGAATCTGCTCAGTGAAGTGTATTGCTCACTAATACCCCGTGAAGAAAGATTCCTCATTTGCTGCATTGCCATTACACACTTTATTTTGTAAAAGAGAGTACAGACTCTCTTATAAATATTGTAATTTGCTGCTAACTCTCTTAAGAGCATTGTATAGAATAACTATCCATATTTACTGTATATGATCATTTATTTATGTTTTTAATGCTTTATGATTTTGTGAATGTTAAAATTATATAAGATATAAAATTGAAAATATACAGTCAATCCTCCAAATATTACAATGCAATACTCAGTAAAGCTACTTTTTGTGGCTCTGGACATGTTTGTGTTGTATTACATCCATGCAGAGGGTCTGGCAGAGCTTACACTAACTCTTGTCTTTGTGACAGTTGCCTGAGCTGCTGGCACATCTGGAGGCTGCAAAGTACAATGTTGGTGCCTTCAAGGTGGCGAGAAAAGTAAGTAAGTGTATAACTGCAATTGTGCATAGACAGCAATAATTACTGTACTATAGGCAAAGCTTCACCTAGAACAATAACAGGGCCTGGCAACACAAGATACCCCTAGGTGCAGGGTCGTCTTTCCCCCTGGGCACGCTGGGCAGTTGCCCAGGGGCCCTACGAGCATAGGGGCCCCATAGGCAGGGCCCAATAGAAAAAAATATTCACTACAGTGCCCGGCACCCTCCCTCCTCCCCCTGAATGTTGGGCGGCTCCTCCCAGCCCAGCTTCTAGTAGTTCTAGTGCTTCTACACTGCGTGTGTGAGAGGAGACAGTGTCTGCTAGACAAGATAGACACAAGATGGACAGCAGTTGGGTGTGCAGCTCGGAGAGACTTCTCAGGAAGACCGTAAAACTGATGAAATCGGAGCAGTTGAGTGACACATCTATTCTTGCATAGTATGCATATACAACACACTTACATCCACATTATATTTTCCATTCATAATTTAATGCATTTTGTCCAGTCAAAGTTTGTTTAGTCATTATTAACGTTTATGCCATGTAAACATTTTATATGCATTTGAATGTTTAAATATAGATGATCTTGAGTGAACTGAATAATCACACTTTATCTTTAATACACAAGTGATGTAAATGTATGTATAAACTCCTGTAAAAATATATGTACCTATGAGTTCTGATGGCATTGATTATAATGAGTGAGTTCTGAAGCTAGCACTTAAATATTTATTATGTAAACCTGTGTGTTATAAAAAGTAATGCACCTCAACTTTAACTTATTGCAGCTATTTATTAGTCACCTGAAATTACTTATTTACTGTATATCATTTTATATGGTCATAGAACATCTTGTGTCCAAATACTTTACAAGAAGTTGTACATCTATCTATCTATCTATCCATCCCAGGTTGTTTTTTATGAGACTGAATGGCTTACCTACCCCTTTAGATGGATGATTGGTGCATGAGAAGGTGATCCCAATTTTTGCTGAAACCATAGGAGCCCATGTATCAAGGCACAGCTGCACACCATGTTTTTTAATATTTAAACACTCACTTTTGTTGCAGGTACCAATAAATATAAACTTAATTTTATTGATAATTTACATTTTTATTCCTGTGTGTGGTTGTGTAGGTAGGGGCCCAAATGCACTGCATTGCCCAGGGGCCAATAATGTTGCTAAGATGGCCCTGCCTAGGAGGGATGGTAAGTGCCACCATGGGCATCATGATGTGCCTGGCCCTTACCTAGGTAAGCCTGTGATCATGAGCTATGTCTGCTGCTGGACTGAATTGAATGCCTGAGACCAGAGCAGCGCTAATGTACAAGAGGAGCCAGAAAAAAAGCATGGGCTATTATTCTCATGGGCTTCTACTCTTTATCTGATTGATGCAGAGTGGCGGGGGTGAGATGAATCTGCTTCAGACTACTGTGCCAAGGAGCATCAAATACAAGATGGCATGACCATATAATAAAAAAAAGTTCATTCTAATATTCTTATATCTAAAAATACAGGATACAGTATCCATTAAGACACTCATTTTTATTTTTGAAATATTTTAGATAAGTCAAGGAAATATATTAAATTGTAATAAAATTATTTACAAATATTAAAGTTAAAGAAATAACTTTTTTAATCGATGAAAACAACTCTCCATTTTATCGGCATATTTTGTAGTATGTATAATATAAATCTACATATAATATAATATTAGTAAAAGATAATGCAATCCACTTAAATTTGTGATATATTATTCCTTTAATGCTAAAGTACTTTTTATTGTCGCTTCACTAATGATACCGATTATGTCACCTGTGCTTTACATAATGATGCCATTTATGTCAACTGGAAGGATTTGTGAAGTCAAATTACATTCCTTGTTAAATTCAGATTACAAATATCTTGTTTCATTGCTCTCAAATCACGTCACTTTTGTGTGGGTGATCCATAATGATCCATAAACTGAGGATTGTCTGATATCTCCCACGCATTTCATAAAGTCCCCTAACTGCATTATTACAATTTCAGAGCATATTAAATATACTGGAAAGAAATTATAAATGATCCTCCACCCTATCTCTGAATGGATAATTAATACTATACGACTATCACAGACTGCAGGACGCCTGGGAGCCTTGCTTCCGCACAGCAGAGAAAGTGATACTTTGAACAACATAACAAGTGCATATAGTAGATATGTTGTTCCTTAGCCAATTATGTTTTTGGATGATACATTTTGTACTATTTTAACAAACAGAACTCGGCTCCTTCATTATAGGGCTTTTGTTCCCTCTACATTGCACTTATTGTGCAGGGTATTCTACGGAGTTATAATTTTGCTAGCAATGTGGAAGAACATTTTTCAGTGGATCGATATTTAACGTTTGGAAATCATTAAGGATTGAACTTGATTATACAGAGTTCCCCTAAGATTTGAATCAGCTGGCCTTTGACTAATTAGAAGCATTGAAGACGTCAACATATTTTAATATATGTATTGGAGTTTTGTTTGCTCCAATTCATATTTGCACATGTGTTTATGCCATTTGGATAAATAGTTTTTAGACTATATGAGATCTATGACAATTGATGTTCATATTTTATTGAATGTTTTATATGTTATATAATAAAATTATTTAAATTAATATCCACAAATCTCTATATAAATTTGTCATAGTGCATAGATCACAGTTGCACCATTTTATTGTTAAATAATTAACCTACCTTACTCTAGGGGGTAAATGTATCAAGGTGCGATTTTTGCAGCGTTCTGAAATCACAGCAAATCACTAGAGATCACCAGCAATATGAGTCACCAAGTCGCCATATGTATTAACTAGCGATTTGTAGTCTCAAATCAGATATCACTGTCAATCTCAAGTGAAATGACGTGATTTTACAAACTCCCAAATTCGCCCATTTTCAAACTAAAACTTATTTCTGATTTCTTGCAAGTTTAACATGCAAACTACTTCCTTATTTGAATTAATAGGTGTTTCTGGAGAATAGAGAGATCCGTAGAAAGAGCAGATGAGTGGTGATTGTTGATAATGCAGTGTGCAAAGTGAGATTTGTGTGTGTGGGTGTTCTTATTTGCTTTATCTGTCTTTGTTTGTCTCATTGTCTGTGTGTTTAGTTATTTTTTGGTGAGTGATTTTTTTTTCTGTATTTCCCCTGTGCTTGTTTTGTCAGTCTATTTGTTTCTTGTTTTCTGTATTTTCCCTGTGTTTTTCTTTATCAGTCTATTTGTTTGTTGCTTTTTTTATTTCCCCTGTGCGTTTTTTTAGTCAGGATGGTGAGAGGAAGGAGAGGTGAAGAGTTTAGGAAGAGTGGGGAGCAGGAGAGAGAGGAGCAAAGAGGTGAGGAGGAGCAGGAGGTGGATGAAGAGGCATTCATTTGCAAAGACTAAGTCTCGGCACAATGTGCGCTTTAGTTTTGCAAAGAATTGTGAGCTCATACACAATTTAGTCCCAGTGTATGAGTGGATTTTGGGCAGTCTAGTTCCAAAGACCACTTTTGCATAAAAAAAAGCTGTGGCCACAATTATGAGATGCGGTAAATGGCAGAGTAGAGGAGAGCAGCTGCAGGGACTGGTGGTGGGCCTGCTTTGGTGTTAACATGCACCTCATATGAGGAGGAGTTCAAGCCACTCATCCAAATTGAGCTCCTCGAAGGCATAAACATGTGGACACGGACAGACCTCTGTCCCAGCCTACGGCTGGTGAGTAATGCATAATGGTTTAAATGTTTCTCCTTTATGGTGAAATAGCATGTAAATATTTAATTGTTCTGCACATTGAACAGAAGCCTGAATATTTTTAAATAACTTTTTTTTTCGTTTTTGTTTTATGGTGTAATTAAAATGCTTAATGGTTGATAAAATAACCATATACCGTTAGTCTTAACACTCAATTATGTAATAAAAGACACCACACCGACTTGTTGGCAATTAACTTTTCTTTTTTGAAATAATCGTTCTCTGGTATGGTGACGGGAGAACACTGTACTCGACCATGTCTTTATGTAACCTAAGCGCACCCTTGTAGTTTACCTTAACCAGGACAACCATCCCCAGGCATTCTGAACCCGAACCCTTTTGAGCTAATCGTAATGAATCACAAGCTTGCCCAAAGGGGCTGTATTTGCATCAAACCTAAGCCGACTTTTCGAAGGGACCGGGTTTCAAACGCCTGACTTCATCAATGAGCACTTCACCAACATTGCTTATCCTGTACAGTGTTCTCCTGCCACACCAGGTTCCCTTCTAAAAATAGGCTCACCACCATACAACCCCCAAACCACATTGCCTAAAGCTGCATATATTTCTGCTATGAAACCCAAACCGTCCTCTTTTAGATGCACCCCATCAGGCCTATAGAGACCGGGGTCCTGGAACCTAATCCCAGGGTGCTCAATCCGCAGACCACCTAGAGACCTTAAATACCTGGCAAAAACTGAATTCACCCTCACAGTCTGATGCCTTTCCATCACAAAAAGACCTCCACACTAGCCAAGGAGCTATGTCAGTCCAGCATAGAAGCAGATTGGGCCAGGAGGCATGCACCCATAACTGTATCGTATGAGACTATCCATAGGCCACCAACTCGCTCACCTGGAATGCGCCTAAAAACAGCATTACGAAGGTCGTGCCAAATAAACTACTTTTATAGGGATCATGCGCAACACCAGCAAGTCATCCTAGCAAGCTGTTCAAACTCTCAGAACTAATATTTTGCCTAGCATCAGAAAGGACAGGGCGCTTTTGTGCTCAGCGCCGTAAAGATAAAGAATCCTTTGGTCACATCTACCAATCCATATAGTTGGATTTACCAGTGGTATAGCCAGCCCACACAAAGCCCTGCATCCGTTCGTACCAATCTCCAATACCACCAGGAACAGAGTCACTCCCGCCAGGAGAACCAGTGAGAGCCACCTCTGATGTAAGTGACCGAAACTTGGCCCAATTACCCCTAGACAATGCATCCGCTATATAGTTTTCCCACACTCGGCATGTGCCGGGCATTAAAGGATATGTCATAAGACAGGCAGTGCAACACCAGCCGCCGGAGAAAGCTGATGACTGGGGGAGAGGAAGCACTCTGCTTATTAATCACATGTATCATGCTCAATTTGTCACACCAGAAGACAACCTGCTTACCCTGGAAAATAGCAGCCCAAAGCTTGACCGCAACGATGATGGGAAACAGCTCCAGCAGGACCAGATTAGCTGTCCATCCGGAACTGACCCAATCAATGAACCAGTGCGACATGCACCAGTCACCAGCACAGTTGGCACCAAACGCAACTGAACCTGTGGCGTATGTGAACAGCTGCAACTCCCAACTAGAAATGGGGGGATTGGGCCAGACACGGATCCATTAAAGTTCCAGAGGAACACTTCCCACACTCGCAGGTCATCTCTAATCTCAACTGACAGCGAAATGTAACAGTGAGGCCGGGCAAAACCAGTAGTCACCCGCTATAACTTGCAACAGAAGATTGAATTGAACAAATCCAGGAGAGATTGGGTCGTCTTCAAGTGTATCTTTGGGCACTCCCTAGCCTTGCAAATCATCACCGCAATTTTACAATCTTATCAGCCGGCAACCGACACAGTCCCATTTGCGTGTCAATCTCAATACCCAGATAAATCAGCCGGATCATAGGACCCTCCGTCTTATCATGTGTCACCAGCAACCCAATGTACTTAAATACGGCAACATAGGGCAATAACACGTTCCCGCAGGTCGCAGACTGTCCATGGCCCATAACCAAGAAATCGTCCAGATAGTGTGTTGAAAAGTGCCGAAACACTCGAAGAAGGAGCAAAACACAGCGCAGCCCATGGGCAGGCATTTGTCCACACAAAACCTGTTCTTCAATATACTACCCATGAAAGTAAAGGAGTCCAGATGCAAAGGGAGAGGCCAGAAGGCAGACTCAATATCCACCTTTGCCATTAAAACCCCAGGCCTGAAGCTGCGCACTAGGTCCAGTGCAGATTCAAGGGACTGGCAGGACACACTGCAGAACCTCTCCAGGATAGCATCATTCACGAATGACCCAGGTGGAAATGATAAATCCTGACTAAGGCGGAACTTCACCAATGCCTTCTTAGGCACCACACCAATAGGGGAAATCACCCTGCCCTCCAACGGCAGCTCTGGAAAGGGGCCAAATGTCCACCCTCTTTACCCACCTTCTCCGTAAAGATAATGGCAAAATTTATGTTTTTAACCTGAGAGGCCCCAACGGACCACTCTATCGCAAACAAAACCCCCGCAAAAAACTGGAATGCAGAAACTCTAGGTTCTAGGTCTACTTCTAGGTTCCAAAAAGCTATGGGAAAAAGAGCCTTGCAGAGCACTGGGGGGCATGGGGCTGCTGTCCCCTCTCCCTCTTGCGGGCTTGCCACAATTTTTTACCAGGCGAGTCCCTCCGCAGAGTGAATATGCATGGATAAACCTGCACGCCGCTCCATGCCCACAATGTCCCCTAGCGCTCCTGACATACCCTGATCCAGTATAGGGGCACTGGGAAAATGTGGTTGACTCCCTAGCATGCTGCCCTTCCCGGGGCCTAGCGCTGATGGAATAGGGACGCCGTAGTAGTGAGCTTGCCCCCCCCCCGCCCCTGACACCCTGGGGAACCTATACAACCTATACATCGTAGGTTGTATAGGTTCCCCGTTCCCCGGGTAGCCACCCCAACCACCACATCCTGACCCTTATATCTGGAGTACATGACTAATTCATTGGTGGCAGCAGGGGGCTGGTAAGGGGCAGAAAACCCCCCATCCACATAATAATTTGCCCCACTGGAGGATGTGGGTAAAAGGCGACCCTCCCGCTTCTCCCCCAGCTCGGCCAACAGCTTAGCCGCATTGCCTGCTAGGCAGAGATGACCCGAAATTCGCCTGCTTCCCAGGTGCCACTACCGTAAGTGCTGCATCTCTCACTTCTGGTCCTGGCTTGCGGCGGGCGGTATCCCTCCTCCGCCATTGCATCTAATAGGCACACTGACAGGAGAGCCATGACCATGAAGGGAATGAGCCACAACGGCCGCACCGCTGGACTGAGGGGGGACCACATCAGAGCTGGAAATGGTGGAGCGTTCAGGGGTCTCCATAGGGGTATTAGAAGGGAGGATACAAACAAAACAAAGATCAAAGGGGATATGTGAAATCCCGGAGCAAGAAAGGCAAGGAAGGACAGTGAGACAGACAAATGAGCTGAGATACTTATCCAGATGCTTTCCTGGGACCAAGAGAGCTAATTGACTCCTCCCTGCTCTTTTATAAATGTTTCCCTTACTCCTGTCCCCTTCTAACACTTGCCCAGGCATCACCAGACCTACCCTGCTTTGTTAACCCCTAGTGATCCAAATAGTTATGTATAAAAACCTCAACTTTCAACCTCCCTCAGGCTTAGTCCATCCCTCAGTTCTAATTTTTGCACATGCAAGATATATTAATATCAAACATGTCCAAATTTTCTACACACAGGTTCCTTGCAAGCGCAGACAGCACCAGCAGTCGCCAGCCAGGAGGATGATGACCCCTTAGAAGGTAAATCCACCTATGTTGTAGTGGGTGGGGGGCATTAAACATTTGCCTGTAAGTAAAAACACCTGTAACTGCTTTTGTCCTGATAATGGTTTTTAATTTTTCTTTTCATTTACTAAGCAACATCACAAGCCGCAATGGAGGTCAATGTGCATACACTGTACAAACAGAAGCACCAGATGTTGAAAGTAAGGAATATATCACATTAGAAACTGTGTCTACCTTTCCAGGAGTTGAGGAGTGTGTGCAGCCTCCACCATCAACCAGCCCACCTACTTCCAAACCCAGCCAACCTCAACCAGCACCCGTACCTAATTTGGCTGAATTCATTCAGTAATTTAGTCAGGCACAAGCAAATTTGGTGGCATTCCATCAGGACTCCCTGAGGGGTAAACAGCGCCAGCTAACAAAAGGTTTTAGATCTACGTGTAATATACAAGACTACACATACAACAGAGGATGTGTATCTCCTTTGAAAGGATAAATGCAACCCTTATCCAAATGAACACTGGACTAAACAATCTAACTGGGGCTGTTAGAGAACTTTCAGGGAATTTAGAATCTGTCTCTGGCTAATTATTGTCAGGGTTATCCATGCCCTCATCCTCACTTGGCAGCAGTATCAGCACTACCCCAAGCACATCATTACCCACTACTCCTAGTGTGTAGTAGTGATTGTATCAGGGGTGAAAGATGACCGTGCACAAGCCGGGCAAAAGCACCTGAGCCTGCAACCCCAAAAAAAGAGATAAACACTTTACAAGTTATTTTGTATACATTTATGGCAAAGTGTCTTTTTATGTTTCTGCAAATCAGACAAGTGTCACTGTGCAAAAGGCAGGGAGAGTGTAATGGCCGGCCGCTCTGATTGTGATCAGAGCAGCCGGGCAGCACACTATCCCTGCAATCGTACCCCCCCCCCCCCCCGCTGCCACTGTCCCCCTCCTCCTGGATCCCCGCTGCCACTCTCTGCCTGTCCCCCGCCTGCTGGATCCCCGCTGCCACTCTCTGCCTGCTGGATTCCCCCCCCCCCCCCTGCTGCCACTGTAACACTGCCCCGCTCCTGTAACGCTGCCCCCCCTTGCATCCCCGCTCCCTCTGTATAGGACGCACCCAGGTTTTAGACCCAAAATTTTGGGGAAAAAGGTGCGTCTTATACATGGGGAAATACGTTAATATATTATTTTTATCTTACAATTATGCTTAAATGGTTATTTTAAAACACACACATACTGGTAATTACTAGACAATTACAATTATTTAAAAACCATACTCACCTGAAAAATAAGTATGGATGATTCATTATCTGACCTGCCTTCCCCCTTCTGTATTATTCACATCAGCTGCTGGAATGAGCTCACCAGCTTTGTCACTGTCTACTGCTGGTGTTAGGGATTTAGGGCCAAATTATGCATCAGACAGCACGACAACACCATATCAGCCACCTTACGAGAGGCATAGAGAAGCACATCACCAGATGTATCAAGGCACCTGAATGTGGATTTCAAAAGGCCAAAGGCACGTTTTATCACCCCTCTAGTGGCTATGTGCCACTTATTATATCTGTATTGGGCAGAAGACTATGGATTCAACAGAGATTTCATAAAGCAGGATTGACACCCATATACTGAGGCACCTAGAAACATAAATACATGTAGATGATTGAAACGCCACATAAAAACACCAAACACGAAAAACCCATGTGGCCTGCACAACCTAAGAGGAGCCTGGTGCTGTGGATGTTCCTCTCTCCCTCTCAATGTTGACTCCAAAATCTGATGTTGCTCCAAAACACTCAACGACAAGTTTCTTATCAACTCCATTTTCAACCACCCTCAGACAAATGGACATTTGTGTCCCTTTTTATAGTCATCATTAGCCTGCATAGACTAATGGCTGATGTATTTGCTAATCACAACTATAAAATGCAGCGTGTTGTAGTGCCACAAGTACGTACTTTAAATGGTGTCTCTATCTGGAAATATTAAGAGTTGCCACATAATAAAAAAATATTTATTGCCCCACTGGTAATGAAATAGTAAGCCACTAGAATATACTAAAATAAAATAAAAATTCCCATTGTGACAAAGTCACTGGATTAATGCTAAATCAAAGATATTTGTGCCAGGTCTCTTGCCTTGTATACGCTAACAGCAGGGAGATTGTATAGCTCTGTGGGGAAAAGCTTCCCAGATGTTTCACAGCAGACCAATTAAGAGTTGCTCCTGTGTGGGGTCTGTAAAAGGTTGCAGCCCTGATCACTCTATCTGTCTGTGTGAAGGAGGCTGGTTGAATCCTGAGAGAACCTGCTAAAGGTGAGCAAATAACCTTTGTTTGGTGTTTGAGTCTGGGACACAAGGTCTCAAACTTAAGAGAGGGCATTTAAAGAATATTTAGTTATTGCCAGACAGGCAAGGCTTTTGTTTATGTTTTGTTTACTTACATGTAACACCCCCTTCTGTATTATGCATTGTGAGGGTGTACATATATATTGAACAATGCAGATGCTTCTCACCTCGGTACTTGATTTTCAGTGCCTCCACCCGAATCGCTGCTTTCTCTTCTGGGGGGTGTTCAAAAGATACACCAGGGGGAGATTCGGGAAACCCCCTGCCCAGTATTAACACTATGTGACAAGCTGTGTGCTGCAAAAGCCATCCAGGCACATTTATTGAAATGGAAACCCTGAATGCAGCTTTGTAATTTTATAGAAAAATATGGTTTGGTATAATTTGAAATAATAGTGCAAACAATACAATACAATACAGTAATAAGACAGTGTGGATGAAAGTGGAGCACCACTTCTTACTATGAACACCAAGTTAACACAATAAGTCGCAATAAATCAATAACATTAACAGCATACAATATAAACATTAACTGTCACAGCCTTATACAAAAATATATCAGATACCTTACTGGCTCCTGATACTGGGAATATCTTGCAGGGTGAATGTATATATATTTTCCTTATAGCTCTACAATGTACTGCCAAATACACACACACACACACACACACACACACACATCAGCACTATTCAAACACACCACACAAATGGAGCAGTGCACTGCAAGTTGGGGCCCTTCTGTATGGATGTAGCATGGCATGGAAGCATCATGTGTCCAGATTGCAGCTTATAGATGTCTTTAAATCACTTGCAGTGAGGTACAGCAGTCACAGTATGCAAACCCTCCTGTGGCAACAACTGTAAAATCATTCCTTATTTGTATTCTGGGACTTGTAGTTCCACAAATGCTGATTAGACAAACACTTGTTGCAATTTTACCTGCCCACCCATCTATCCCTAACTCTTCAGCCCTTGTGGCCAGATATAGTCCAAACCCCACTTGAATAATAACAGATAGGTAAAAATAACCAGTTACTTATCTGCACCAGTGTGTGTCACAGGTCTGAACTTGATTATCTCCAAAATGGCTGACTTGTAAAATGTCCTTCTTCAGAGGTGCATGCAAACCTCCTCCTACAGCTTCAAACTGTGACTTGCCAGCAGGTTCTATTCAGGACTCCACTGAGCTGTGATATCTCTGCAGACTGTCTGTTCTTTCTGCTCAGACCACCAATCCAGTGCCCTTCTGCCTAGGGTCACCTATCTGGACTGGTCACACAGCTTAGTCTCTCCCAGGATCCTCCCCTCTCTCTCTCCGCCCCCTGGTTTCTCAGTCTTCTTTGGCTCAGCCCCCTCTCCACAATAACATTGTGGGAAATGTAGTTTTTCTTCCTGGACTGGTAAATAGCTATAGCTATCTCTTTTTTTTACTGATGCAATTGTGATTATTAGCCCCTGGGTGCTCAAGTCCAACTGCAGCATCCCCAGGGGTTACCCACTCCACCTGTGGGGCAAGTCCACAATGAACAAATGAGGCTTGTCCCACATCCTGCAAATTTAAAGGGGTTAAGACATCCTGTCTATACACACTCTCACACCCATACACAACAGGCCCTGGCATAACAGATATGGGAGTCAGATATGGCCACTGATAGACCCAGCAAGGATGAATCACCTTAGGAATCTCAGTCATATGACCTAGACTATCATAAGTCAACATCATTGGGGCTCTAGGGGTCCTTTTGGGCCGACCCTGAACTGGTGGGTTTTCTCCCTCTCCCCCCAACACCCTTTTCAGTGTATCCTACATCTGGATCAACGACGTCCCCATCCATGTCAACTCTCTGGTTAGATCCTTCTTCCACTGAACACTGAGAATCCAACCGTCCAGCTACTCTTGGGTTGACACCTTCATCTGAAATGGCAGCCATAGTTCTCCCTTCTTCTACTTGTGGAG